>NC_067413.1:4980647-5349400 GCF_009764475.1 Pristis pectinata
GGCCGCTGCTGCTTTGTAGGAAACACAGCAGTCGTGATGTGCAAAGCGAGCTCCCACAAACAGTAACACGATAATGGGCAGGTAGTCCTGGATCTGGCGACTGGGGAAGCAAAATCAAAGTCAAAGTCGAATCTATGGTCAAGTGCACAAGTCCATGTATGCAGTGAAAAACTTACCTGCAGCAGCATCACAGGTACATAGCATCATATGAGCAGCATTCACAAGAAAAAAACATAAATTAAACATAGATTACACACAGTTTTTACCACAAAGAATGCAATTAGAATAAAAAAAATCACAGAAGTCAATTTTAATGCAAGGTAGTCATAGTGTTGCTGAACTGTAGTGATTAGGGTTGTGCTGGTTGGATCAAGAGGATAGACACTTGCATTTCTTCAAAATAGCATCAAGAGAACTGAAATCAAACTGAGAAAGTGGAAGGAGCCTCGGTTTAAGGTCTTATTCGAAAGGTGGTTCCTTTGGTCATAAGGCACTGCAGCCTGGATTTGAAGAAGTTGGTTTCAACACCTGTTGACTCAAGAAATGAGAGTTCCAGCCGCCCTTACATCACCTTAACCATTTCTGCCACCTCTCCTGTAACATGTGTCATGTGTGACATCCATCCATGGATGCAACATTCCCTTAAATACCGCAGGCTGTCCCCAGAACACTCTATGCAAAAAGATGCATTTCACCGTGTGTTTCAATGTATATGTGACTAATAAAGATATCTTATCTTATGTGACTAACTTCTGGCCAATGTTGTAACAGGGTTTAGATCAGGAAAATTCCAGAAGGAAGCCATTTGAAACAGTCGAGGAATACCTTTGGCTCTGTAAGTTGTTTCAGGAATCAGTATACCCTTGTTAGTAGTTTTAATTAACAGCTATCTTTTAGAGAGTGAATAAGGGAGATACTGAGACAACTGCCACAGTCTTGCTTGCTGAGCATTCCTTAAGATTAATTATCTCTCAGTTGTTCTTTATAAGTCTTTTTCCATATATTTTGTCATCTGGCTTGATGTAAAATGCATTTTATATGTTGAGGAAGCCAATTAACTATTCATTTGCTGGTTTATGCATATAATTATAAGTTCTTTTCTGATTGTTTTGGATTTGAATCCGATATGGGGGAAACTTTTTTGTGCAGTTAGATGTTACGATCTGGAATCTGCTGGCTGAAATGGGAGACGGAACAGATCTACTGAGGATGTGGATAACTTCATCCTCAGAAGTTGATAGGATGTAGGGAATAGGAACCACAATATGGGAAGAATCTGATAGGTAGCAGCAAAGAGCTAGCACAAGAATGATGGGCCCAATTAACTCATGTGCTGCGTTATAGCCATGGCATAAAGTAGAAGGGCAAGGTTATAGATGCACCACAGAAAGCATCCTATCCGGATGCATCACAGCTTGGTACGGCAACTGCTCTGGCCATGACTGCAAGAAACTGCAGAGAGTTGTGGACACAGCTCAGCGCATCACAGAAACCAGCCTCCCCTCCATGGACTCTGTCTATACTTCTCCCTGCCTCAGTAAAGCAGCCAACATAATCAAAGACCCCACCCACCCGGGACATTCTCTCTTCTCCCCTCTCCTATCGGACAGAAAATGCAAAAGCCTGAAAGCACGTACCACCAGGTTCAAGGACAGCTTCTATCCTGCTGTTATAAGACTATTGAACAGTCCCCTAGTACGATAAGATGGACTCTCGACCTCACAATTTACCTCGTTATGGACTTGCACCTTATTGTCTGCCTACACTGCACTTTCTCTGTAACTGTAACACTTCATTCTGCATTCTGTTGTTTTCCCCTGTACTACCTCAATGTACTAATGTGGTAAAATGATCTGTATGGATGGCATGCAAAACAAAGTTTTTCACTGTATCTCGGTACATGTGACAATTATAAATCAATTTACTGAGTTAATTTATCAATTTAGCAACTTTATGCAGCATCGGCTAGGCAGCTGGAGTAAAGTGTGCAGTTCTGGTCACCACAAGAACGTAGGTGTAAGAGATTCTGCAGATGCTGGAATCTGGAGCAACGGACACAAAATGCTGGAGGAACTTAGCAGGTCAGGCAGCATACATGTAGGGAAAAAAAAACAGTTGATGTTTCGGGCCGAGACCCTTCATCAGGATGATCATGACTGTACTGGAGAGGGTGCAGAAGAGATTCACCAGGAAATTGCCTGGGATGGAATGTTTCAGTTACGAGGAGAGATTGGATAGGCTAGGACTGTTTTCCTTGGAGCGGAAGGGGCTGAGGGGGAATTGATAAACTTACACAAAATTATGAGAGGCATAGATAGGGCAGATGGTAGGAAACTTATCCCCATGACAGAGGTATCAAAGACCAGAGGGCTCAGCTGTAGGGTGAGGAGCAGGAGGTTTAGAGGGGATTGGAGGAGGAATTTTTGTCACCCAGAGGGTGGTTGGAATCTGGAACGCACTGCCTGAGGGGGTGGTCGAGGCAGAGACTCCCACAATGTTTACGCAGTATCAAGATAAGCATTTGACTCACTGAGGCAGGGAAGGCTACGGACCAAGTGCTGGTAAATGGGATTAGTATTGATGGGTGCTTAATGGTTGGCATGGACATGGTGGGCCGAAGGGCCTGTTTCTGTGCTATCTGACTGTATAACTCCATGACTAATGTACTTTTGAAGTGATATTCAGTGCTGTATTACACTGAAACTCCATGACTTTAACATCCGATGATTCAATGCTGGTAACAAATCCTATTTTGCAAGTATAGGATGAAATCAGTTTTTTAGGAAGTTTTTAAAAAGTCTGTATGAAGTCTAGATGCAGAAAGACTTTAATCCCTGTTGAAATGACGCCACGTATTGTACTGCTGCTGAAACACACCCCGTATCACGACCGCACACCCACTTTGCAGATAGCATTGTTCATTGCCCTTTCTCCACCCTTATCCTATGACAAAAACATCACAAGTTATTTCTTATAACTCACAAAGTCAGTTTGCGCTGTTTGCTCACTGCCCACATCCCAGAAATAAGAACAGGAGGCCATTCAGCCTTCATACCTGCTCCACCACTCAATAAGATCCTGTCTTATTCATTCGCTTTTGTATGTAAAATCCTGAGAGGAACAAAATAGTTTAGAGAAATCTCTGGGTTGTTTATAAAAGCTTTGCAATGTGGGTTTCCATAGTGCAACATCTCCACATCACCTTTTACAAGTTTGATGGTGATCCCCATGGCCACCCCCAGTTTGACTCCATCATAGGCATCCCCCTCCTGGACAGAGTAGATGTGGAAAAGTTGTTTCCCATGGTAGGGGAGTCTAGCATAAGGGAGCATGACTTCAGGATTGAAGGGCGCCCATTCAGAGCGGGCGGAGAAATTTCTTTAGCCGGAGAGTGGTGAATCTGTGGAATTTGTTGCCACGGGCTGCTGTGGAGGCAAAGTCATTAGGTGTATTTAAGGCAGAGATTGATAGGTATCTGAGTAGCCAGGGCATCAAAGGTTATGGTGAGAAGGTGGGGGAGTGGGGCTAAATGGGAGAATGGATCAGCTCATGATAGAATGGCGGAGCAGGCTCGATGGGCCGAATGGCCGACTTCTGCTCCTTTGTCTTATGGTCTTATGGTCCTCCCCCATTTCTGCAACTTCCTTTGTCTCCTTCCCAGTTCTGGAGAAGGATCTTCGACCTGAACTGTTGGCCCTGTTTCTCTTCCCACAGATGCGGCCTGACCTGCCGTGTGTTTCCAGCGTTTTCTGTGTTATTCACCAGCACGTTGCCTGGATTGGACCACTAAAATTATGAGGAGAGGTTGCATTAGCTGGTTTTGTTTTCCTAGGGGGCAAAGGGGTGACCTAATATATAAAACTAGGAGGGGTATGGATAGGGTAGACTGCAGGAAACCTTTCCCCATATCAGAGGTAGATAAAATGAGAGGACATAGATTTAGGGTGAGGGGAAGACATTCCGAGGGGATCTGAGGGGACCTTCTTCATCCAGAGAGTGGTGAGAACCTGGAACACACTGCCTGAGAGAGTGGTAGAAGCAGAGTGTTATGTACCAGCGACAATAGAAACACAAGCCCTGTTTAAATGTTAGAATCTATTTATTAATAACTACTTGTAATAATAAGAGAAATAAAAACATTAAATATCAGACATTGACCCTAAAATAACCCATAGTGTGTGTGTGGCAAGTTCCCAAACCCCAAGTCCCAGAACAGTTCCCAAAGTTCAGTTCAGCAAGTCATGAAGCAAAATGATGAGCAAAGGCTTTTGAAAACCACATTGGAATGTAGAGAGAATGTAGAAAGAAGGAGTTTACGAATTCCACAAGTTCCATGATGGAACCAATACGACATCCCATACACCGAGGAACTCTGTTGCTTTTAGTCAGAGATATCTGCCACTCCAAGGGCGCTTGATACGCGGCCACCCCACAGATATACCGGATACAGGTTAACGACAAAGTGGACTTCACAGATTACTCCAAAAATTGTAAGGTGACGGTCACGATTGTGCTTCACTAGTAAATACAGAGACTGGCAGTCAGTGCTACCGTCTCTCTCTCCCTCCCTCCCCCCTCCCTCCCTCTCCGCTTGTGCAGTTGCCAGCACATTAGCGAATCCGCCTTCAGACTCATACATCATTCCAGTTATAGACGCTTATTCGCTCCCACTCGTAGCAGTCAGATAAAGCCACATACACTACCGCACTACCATCCAGGTGTCTTAAAGGGACACTCACCAAAGAGCAACCTGGCTCATAACGTGAGTCACTGACAGCATTTAAGAGGTGTCTAGATGAATCATCTGGATATAGAGGGCTACAGGCCAAGTGCTGCAAGATGGTAAATTGGTAGGTTGGCTTAATATTGTCACATGTACCGAGGTACAGTGAAAAACTTAGTTTTGCATGCCATCCATACAGATCATTTCATTACAACAGTGCATTGAGGTAGTACAAGGGAAAACAATAACATGCATGGTTCCAATAACAGAATGCAGAATAAACGGTCACAGCTACAGAGAAAGTGCAGTGCAGGCAGACAACAAGGTGCAAGGCCATAACGAGGTAGGTTGTAAGGTCAAGAGTTCATGTTATCATACAAGAGGACCATTCAATAGTCTTATAACTGCGGGATAGAAGCTGTCCTTGAGCCTGGTGGTATGTGCTTTCAGGCTTTTGTATCTCCTGCCTGATAGGAGGGGGGAGAAGAGAGAATGTCCAGGGTGGGTGGGGTCTTTGATTATGTTGGCTGCTTCACCGAGGCAACAAGAAGTGTAGACAGAGTCCATGGAGGGGAGGCTGGTTTCTCTGTCGACAACTCTCTGCAGTTTCTTATGGTCTTGGGCAGAGCAGTTGCCATGCCAAGCCGTGATGCACAGTCTGGGTGGAGTTTACATGTTCTCGCTGTGACTGTGTGGGTTTTCCCGGGTGCTCTGGTTCCCTCCCACGTCCCAGACAAGTGGGTTGGTGCATCAGCCATCCCTGATGTGAAGATCATGAGAAACAGAAGCAGGAGTGGACCATTCAGGCCTTCTTACCAATCCACATGCAATGGGATCATGACTGCTCTTTGACCTGGGTGGGTGGGGTCTTTGATCATATTGACTGCTTTACTGAGACAGAGATCCATGGGATTCATACAGATGGGTGCCCACTGGTCAGCATGGACAGGGTGGGCCGAATGGCCTGTTTCCCTGCTGTATGACTCTCAGAACATGAGTGTTATCTATTCCTCCTGTTAGATGTCACCTGAGGAAAATTCTGTTCATAGGAAGAAGTGGAAATGTAGGAACAGGAGGAGGTCACTCACCCCTCCAGCCTGTACCGCCATTCAGCTTGAGCGTCTTCATCTCCATCAGTGTGGCTTGGCTCCAGAACACTCATCTCTGAACAGGAATTTGTCCAATCCAATCTGTGGGTTGACAGGCTTGAGTTCTTGGGACCTGGTTTTGTGTCCTGGACAAATGAGAAAAGGGTTGAAAATCAATGTGGAACAATGCAGGGTCCACTCCAAAATGGACAAAACTTGGTCTCAGATCTCTGGTCCATTGTTCGTGAAATACTCCTCCACCTGCATCCCCCCCCCCCCCGCCCCCCCATTAAAGAATGTCATGGTGTAAATGAGTAGATCTCCAGACAGCAGTTTGCAATGAGTCACCACACTCCATTGCCATCTTGAGCAAAATTTCTCCCCCCTCCCATCATGCAGAAGATAGAAAAGCCTGAAAGCACGTGCCACCAGGCTCAAGGACAGATTCTATCCTGCTGTTATAAGACTATTGAATGTTCCCTAGTACGAGAACATGGACTCTTGACCTCACACTCTCCCTCATTATGACCTTGCACCTTATTGTCTGCCTGCACTGCACTTTCTCTGTAGCTGTGACACTTTACTCTGCATTCTGTTATTGTTTTTACTTCAATGCACTGTGTAATGAATTGATCTGTAAGAGCGGTATGCAAGACAAGTTGGTATTGATATTGGTTTATTATTGTCACTTGTACCAAGATACAGAGAAAAACTTGTCTTGCATACCAATCGTACAGGTCAATTCATAAGTGTTTCACTGTAGCTTGGTACAAGTGACAATAATAAACCAATTCCAATTCCAAATGATACTATACGTCCAACCCCATACCCTCCCTATCCACAAGTCCTTCTCAAAGGTTGTGGACTGATACAGATGAGTTTATTGTCAAACACACCAGGGTGCAATGAAATTCCTTGCTCGTGTGAAGCTCACAGAGTAAACAGTGTACATGGTAATAATACAAACAACAGTAAGTACAGTGCCAAGCACAAAGCAGCAGAATGGTACAAAGATTGTAGTGCAAACTGAGGTAGTGCAAAAAGAAATGCTAAAGTGACAATAACAGAATAACCGAGAGAGGGAGCGTTAAGAGTCTGAGAACACGGCAGCACCACCGGGAAGGGGATGTGAGAGAGGTGACTGGTTCAGGAGTCTGACAGCAGTGGGGAAGAAGCTGTTCCTGAGTCTGGACGTCTGGGCTTTCAAGCTCCTGTATCTTCTCCCAGAAGGTAGAAGAGAGAAAATGGAATGGCCAGGGTTGCAGGTATCTCTGACGATACTGTTCGCCTTCCTGAAGCAATGCACGGTGAAGATGGACTGGATGGAAGGAAGGGACCAGCCTGTGATGGACTGGACAGTGTTTATCACACTATGCACTTTCCATCGGTCCAGAGCAGAGTAGTTGCCATAGCAGGCTGAGATGCAACCCATCAGAATTAGCGCACCTGTAGAAGTTTGAGAGAATCCTCGTGGACATGCCGAATCTTCTCAGGCACCTAAAAAAGTAAATAATTAGTCCAACTAACTGCCTCTCCGTCACAGGGATTCATGAAGCAAGAAAACTACGGTTACCAGAAATCTGAAACAAAAGAGAATGCTGAGAATGCCCAACAGGTCAGGCAGCATCTGTGGAGAGAGAGAGAGAGTTAATGTTTCAGACCAATGACATTTCATCAGAACTGGGACTCACCTTCCCACTGTCTCTGCATCTTAAAGTTTGTTTTGTCTCTAACTTTTTACAGTCCTGATGAAGTATTATCAACCTAACCTCAATCAAACCACATCACCATGATTTTATAAAAGGTAAATCATGTTTGACAAATTTGTAGAGATGTTCGTGGATATAACAAGCAGTGTTGATCGAGGGAAACCTATCAATGTATTTGGATTTCCAGAAGGCACTTGACAGGGTTTCACAAGGTAAGAGCTCACAGTACTGGGGGAAGTGTCTTAGCATAGATTGAAGACTGACTGTCACATAGAAAACAGAGAGTCAAAAGAAATGGCTCTATTCCAGGCTGAAAGGATATAACCAATTGGCTGCCCAAGGATAAGTTCTTAGCTATGACTCATTTACTAGTTATAGATTCATAGAGTCATACAGCATGGAAACAGGCCCTTCGGCCCAACTTGTCCATGCTGACCATAGTGCTCACCGAGCTGATCCCACTTGCCAGTGTTTGGCCCATATCCCTCTAAACCCCTTATCTGTCCAAATGCCTTTGAGTTAACTAAACCTTTCCTATCCATGTACTTATCCAAATATCTTTTAAATGTTGTTATTGTACCCGCCTCAACCACTTCCTCTGGCAGCTTGTTCCATATACACACCACACTCTGGGTGAAGAAGTTGCCCCTCAGGTCCCTTTTAAATCTTACCCCTCTCACCTTAAACATCCAGTTCTTGATTCACCAACCCTGTGAAAAAGACGAGTTCATTCACCCTATTTGTGCCTCTCATGATTTTATACACCTTTATAAGATCACACCTCAGTCTCCTGTCGCTCTAAGGAAGGAAATCCTAGTCTGCCCAACCTCTCCCAATAACTCAGGTCCTCGAGTCCTGGCAGCATTGGTCATCTTGGGTTGGTTTCTGATAACCCTGTCTCTAATGAGGTGTTAACATAGAACCATAAAGCTGAGAAAGTTGTGTGCTTTACCCTTCAAAATCAAAAGGGGGTTTCCAAAGCCACTGTTTAAATGATTGAAGAAAAGTCGGCATCCTCATAAATCCTCTCTGTACCCTTTCCAGTTTAATAATGTTTTCCCTGTAGCAGGGTGACCAAAACTGTACACAGTGCTCCAAGTGCAGCCTCACCGACACCTTGTACAACTGCAGCACAACGATCTGAAAGAGAGGACAAAAAAATACAAAGAAAGGTGCGAGGACAATAGAGGGAAGAGAGGACAGAGAAGAAAGAGAGGACAGAGGAAAGAGAGGACGAGAGAAAAGAGAGGACAGAGAAGAAAGAGAGGACAGAGGAAAGAGAGGACAGAGAGGAAAAAGAGGGCAGAAAAATACAAGGTGCGAGGACAACAGGATGCTTGGACTCTGAGATGGTACATAAATAGAGTCATTGAGAGATACAGCACGGAAACAGGCCCCTCAGCCCATCATGTCGACCATCAGCCACCCATTTACACTAACCCTACCATTAATCCTACTTTTTTATTCTCCCCACATTTCCCATCAACTCCTCCCAAGATTGTACCACTCAACTACACACCACGGACAATCTACAGTGGCTAGTTAATCCTCTGACCCGCACGCCTTTTGGATGTGGGAGGAAACGGAGCACCCGGGGGAAGCCCACGCGGTCACAGGGAGAATGTGCAAACTCCACACAGACAGCACCAGGGGTCGGGGGTGTAACCAAGTCACTGGAACCGTGCCACTGATGAATGAATGGACAAAGACTTGGCAAGTGGAGGTTATTGAGGGAAAGTGGGAGGCCATGCACTTTGGTAAGAGGAATCAAAAGGCAGATTATTATCTAAATGGAGGGAGACGAGATGAGTGAAATTCAGAGGGAGCTAGGTGTTCTGGGGCATGAATCACAAGAGGTCAGCAGTCAGGTGTAGCAAGTAATTAGGAAGACAAATGGTCTCTTGACCATTATTGGAAGAGAGTTTGAGTTTAGAAATAGGGAAGTGTTGTTACAATTGTACAGAGTACTGGTGAGGCCACACTTGGAGTACTGTGCACAGTTTTGGTCCCCTTATTTAATAAAGGATATACTGGCTTTGGAGCCAATCCAATACAGATCAACTAAACTAATTCCTGGGATGAGAAGGTTGTTCTATCACCATTAGACATTAGATTCTTTGGCGTTTAGTAGAATAAGGAGTGATCTTACTGAAGCATGTACGATCCTAAGGGGAGGCGACAGGGTAGATGTCGAGATGTTTCCACTAGTGGGAAAGTCTCGGACGAGGGGACATACCTACAAGATAAAGGGGTGATCCTTTAAAAATGAGTCGAGTAGGAACCTCTTCTCTCAGAGGGTGATGAATCCCTGGAATTCTCTATCCTAGAGGATTGTAGAGGCTGGATCATTGGAGGTATTTAAAGAGGAGGGAGATAAATGTTCGAAGGATCAAGGAATTGAGGGTTATGGGGAACTGGCACAGAAGAGGAGATGAAGTCAGGGTAGATCAGCCAAGATCAAATTGAATGTTGGGGCAGGTTTGAGGGGCCGAGTGGCCTACTCCTGCTCCTATTTTCGTGTGTTCTTGTAAAACGTTAACCCCACTGCCCTCTCTGCAGATGCCACCTTGACCCCTTGACTTCCAGAGTTTTCTGATTTTTATGTCAAAGCTTTCAGCAACAAATTTTAGCAATAAAACCTGCGATTACTACACCTGCCTCTTCCTCTCTATTTCTTTTCAAGAGCATTTTTGTTTTGAAGATCTTTACTTCTTTAAATCCTCCACCTTTTCTTGAATCATTTAAACAGGGTTTCAGAAACCTCCTTTTGATTCTGAAGGGTAAAGCACACAACTTCATGGCTTTATTGTTCTGCACTAATACCTCATTAGAGACAGGGTTATCAGGAACTAATCCAAGGTGATCAATCCAATCACGGCTCTCCTCCCAAGGTGTCATTCACTGCACATGTATGTCAGAATCTATAATTGTCAGCCATCAATTAATCTGATGAAAGGCAAAGCACCAATTACAGTCCACACTTTGCTTTCCACTGGTTTTCAGGTCATGGCAAGGACACCTTGCTTGTTAGCTGCATTTGCAACATCTAAAGCACATGAATCAATCCACTTGTCCATAATCTTGACAGGTTTACAACTCATTCAAGCTCATGGAGAATGTGGTATTAAAGTCCTAATCTGGTCCCTCAGGCCAAACCAATTGGCAAAGCACTTGAAATCTCAAACTTTTTGAATATAATCACAAAGCGGCTCTTTAAAAAAAGCTTGTTTCAAAGGATTGAAGAAATCTCATTGTTCTGCAAACCAAGAGGAGGGAATAGTAGCACGGAAGGAGTACATTCAGCCCACTGTTTCTGTGCTGGCTCTTTCTGTTTGGATTATAGAAGCCTACGGCAAAGGATTGGAGACTGTCAAGGCACGTGAACACATGTCTGAGCTCATTTGAGCTGGGTTTCACTGACATTTGATGGAGGAATATTGTTGGGGTTGGGTGGAGATTCAGAGCGGAAGATTCCCATCCTGGACAGAAGTTGTCAGGGTCACTGAGAAAGTCAGCCGATGACCTTTGACATTCATGGTCACTTTGCACTTGGCATATCCCTGCAATGGGAGATACCTCTTTTAAAGAGGAGAGCACTCTGCAAACAGCTGAACTGGTTGTACAGTGGGAGAACAGGAAAGAAGATATCACGAATCTTGTGTCCTGGTGTCAGAACAACAACCCTGCCCTTAATGTCAGCAAGATGAAAGAGCTGGTTGTTGATGAAAGCGGGGAGGTGAACACAGCCCTGTCCTCATAAACAGAGCTGCTGTAGGGATGGTCAACAAGTTCTTCAGTATCCACATCACCAGCAACCTCTCCTGGTCCCTCCACACTGAGGCAATGATTTAGAAAGCACATTCTTAAGCAGCTGAGAAGATTTGGCATGTCCATGAAAATTCTCTTGGACTTCTACAGATGCAGATTCTACAGAAAGTATCCTGATGGGATGCATCCCAGCCTGGTATGGAAGCTGCTCTGCTCTGGACTGACAGAACCTGCAGAGAGTAGTAAACACTGCCTAGTCTGTCACAGGCTTGTCCCTCCCTCCCATCCAGTCCATCTTCACTGTGCATTGCATCGGGAAGGCTGACGGTATTGTCAAGGGTACCTGCCGTCCTGGCCATTCCCTCTTCTCTCTTCTGCCTTCTGGGAGAAGATACAGGAGCTTGAAAGCCCGGACTTAAGAACAGTTATTTGCACCTGACAGAGGTGTATGTAGAAGGAAATGAATAAAAGAGCGAGAAAAATAAACTAAGTTAGAAGTGTGAGATATGAAACAGGGCAGCTGCTGGAAACATGAAACAAATAGAGAATTCTGAAAATACTCAGCAGGTCAGGCAGCATCTGCACAGAGTAAAACTGAGTTAATGTTACAGGTTGTTGACCTTTCATCTGAACTAACTAGCTCTGATACGGACTGGAAAGGCTGGTTATCTGAAATCTCTGAATTCATTGTTGACTCCTGGGAGCTGTTGTGTGTCTGGTCATTAGATGAGATGCTGTTTAATTGAGCACATGTTAGAACAGTGTAAGAGACTAAAGACAGAGAGTGGGTTGGAGACAACTGAAGGTTCAGTGTCACTCTCGCAGACTTAAAGCAGGTTTATGACAACTCCGTTCAGTGGAAGGAGAAGTCTATGAACTCTCCCTCCCCTTCCCTGCCAGCATCCTGGAGGAATTGTTTCCTCCATGATTTCCTGGTTTAGAGCATAGAACAGTACAGTACAGAACAGGCCCTTCGGTCCACAATGTTGTGCTGCCATAGCTATTCCCTCCTACCTACAGAATGTCCATATCCCTCCATTTTCCTCTCATTCATGTGCCCATCCAAGCCCCTCTTAAAAGCGCCCAATGAGTTTGCCTCCACCACCCTATCAGGCAATGCATTCCAGGCATCCACCGCTCTCTGAGTAAAAAATGTACCCCTCATTTCTCTTCTGAATCTACCCCCTCTCACCTTAAATGCATGCCCCCTGGTATTGGATCGCTCAATAATGGGAAAAAGATATTGCTTGTCCACCCTATCCATGCCCCTCATCATTTTATACACTTCAACCAGATCACCCCTCAGCCTCTGTCGCCCCAGAGAAAAGAGCCCATTCTTTCATTTTTACCAACACCCACTCCCGTTCTCCCCACAAACACAGGAGATTCATTGACCTCTTTATTTCTCACCGTCAAAGGAGGCCAAACACTCCTTCCACACGAAGCAGCAATCCTCTTGTGCTTCTTCCATTCTTGAGTCAGAGAGTCACAGAGTCACACAGCACAGAAACAGACCCTTCGGCTCAACTGGTCCATGCCGACCAAGATGTCAATCTAAGCTAGTCCCATTTTCCCGCATTTGGCCCATATCCTTCTAAACCTTTCCTATCCATGTACCCATCCAAATGTCTCTTAAATGTTGTTACTGTACCTGCCTCAACCACTTCTTCTGGCAGCTTGTTTCATATACACACCACCCACATTCTCTCTTCTCCCCCCTTCCATCGGGCAGAAGATACAAAAGCTTGGAAGCACGTACCACCAGGCTCAAGGGCAGCTTCTATCCTGCTGTTATAAGACTATAAGACCCTAGTACAATAAGATGGACTCTTGACCTCACAATCTACCTCGTTATGGCCTTGCACCTTATTGTCTGCCTGCACTGCACTTTCTCTGTAACTGTAACACTTTATTCTGCATTCTGTTATTGTTTCCCCTTGTAGTCCCCCAATGTTCTGAGGTGATGGAATGATCTGTATGGATGGCATGCAAAACAAAGTTTTTCACCGTACCTGGGCACATGAGACAATAATAAACCAATTTACTAAATTACCATCTGTGTGAAAAAGTTGCCCCTCAGGTCCCTTTTAAATCTTTCCCCTCTCACTTTAAGACTATGCCCTTTAGTTTTAATTATTCCCTTTCCCTGGGAAAAAGATGGTGTATATTCACCCTATCTATGCTCCTCATGATTTTATACACCTCTATATGGTCACCCCTCAGTCTCCGAAGGAATGAAGTCCTCGGCTGCCCAACCTCTCCCTATTACTCAGGCCCCCGAGTCCTGGCAACATCCTCGTAAGTCTTTTTTGCACTCTTTCCGGCTGAATGACATCTCTCCTATAACAAGGTAACCCAAAACGTGCACAATATTCCATGTGCAGCCTCGCCAATGTCTTGTACAACTGGCACGTGACATCCCAACTCATACTCAAAGCCCTGACCAATGGAGGCTAGCAACAATGGCCATAACATCATATATTTCTCAGTGGTTATGGAAGAAGAGAGAGGTGGACCGGGAATAAAGATCTTAAGTTGGGGGAAAGCCGATTTCAGTAAAATAAGATAGGACTTGGTAATGGGAGACTGGAACATCTGCTTGCAGGTAAGTCTATATCTGCATGGTGGGAAGCATCCAAAGGGGAACAAACAAGAGCGGTAACAAGTATTGGTATTGGTATTGGTTTATTATTGTCACTTGTACCGAGGTACAGTGAAAAACTTGTCTTACATACCGATCATACAGATCAATTCATTACACAGTGCAGTTACATTGAGTTAGTACAGAGTGCATTGAGGGTAGTACAGGTAAAAACAATAACAGTACAGAGTAAAGTGTCACAGCTACAGAGAAAGTGCAGTGCAATAAGGTGCAAGGTCACAACAAGGTAGATCGTGAGGTTAAGAGTCCATCTCATCGTATAAGGGAACCGTTCAATGGTCTTATCACAGTGGGGTAGAAGCTGTCCTTAAGTCTGGTGGTACGTGCCCTCAGGCTCCTGTATCTTCTACCTGATGGAAGAGGAGAGAAGAGAGAATGACCCTGGTGGGTGGGGTCTTTGATTATGCTGGCTGCTACACCAAGACAGCGAGAGGTAAAGACAGAGTCATGGAGGGGAGGATGGTTTCCGTGACGTGCTAGGCTGTTTGCACAACTCTCTGCAGTTTCTTGCAGTGGATTTCGAGAGATATTTAGGGTGGGATAAAGGGAAAAAAGGAAGCATATGACAGAAGACAGAGGGTGGTTACAGATGGAGCGTATTCTGCCTGGAGGTCGGTGACCAGTGGTGTTCCACAGGGATCTGTTCTGGGACCCCTGCTCTTTGTGATTTTTATAGATGACTTGGATGAGGATGTGGAAGCGTGGGTTAGTAAGTTTGCTGATGACACGAAGGTTGGTGGTGTTGTGGGTAGTGTAGAAGGTTGCTGTAGATTACAACAGGATATTGATAAGATACAGAGCTGGGCTGAGAAGTGGCAGATGGAGTTCAACCTGGAAAAGTGTGAAGTGATACACTTTGGAAGATCGAATTTGAAGGCAGAATACAAGGTTAATGGCAGGACTCTTAGCAGTGTGGAGGAACAGAGGGATCTTGGGGTATGCGCCCATAGATCCCTCAAGGTTGCCGCGCAGTTCAATAGGGTTGTTAAGAAGGTATATGATGTGTTGTCCTTCATTAGTCAGGATATTGAGTTCAAGAGCCACGAGGTGATGTTGCAGCTCTGTAGAACTCTGGTTAGACCACACTTGGAGTATTGTGTTCAGTTCTGGTCGCCTCATTGTAAGAAGACTGTGGAAGCTTTAGAGAGGGTGCAGAGGAGATTTACCAGGATGCTGCCTGGATTGGAGAGCATGTCTTATGAGGATAGGTTGAGTGAGCTGGGGCTTTTCTCTTTGGAGAGAAGGAGGATGAGAGGTGACTTGATAGAGGTGTACAAGATGATAAGAGGCATAGATTGAGTGGACAATCAGAGACTTTTTCCCAGGGTGACAATGGCTAACACGAGGGGGCATAATTTTAAGGTGATAGGAGGAAGATATAAGGGTGATGTCAGAGGTACGTTTTTTACACAGAGAGTGGTGGGTGCATGGAACGTACTGCCGGCAGAGGTTGTGGGGGCAGATACATTAGGGACATTTAAGAGAATGATAGAAAAATGGAGGGCTATGTTGGAGGGAAGGGTTAGATAGATCTTAGAGCAGGATAAAATGACGGCACAACATCATGGGCTGAAGGGCCTGTACAGTGCTGTCATGTTCTATGTTCTATGTTCTATGAAAGGTGTAGGAACTAATGATGGGGGAGGCACATCAAGAGTACAAAATGAGTAGTGAGGCATTTAAAAAGGAAAGTAGGAATGCAAAGAGGGGTCATGAAATATCACTGCATGGCAAGATTAAGGTAAATTTAAAGGCATTTGTAAGTATATTAAGTGCAAAACAGTAACCAGGGAAAGAGTAGGGCCCAGTAGGGACAACAAGGGCATTCTGTGCATGGAGCTCTAAATGAATACTTCTCATCGGTATTTACAAAGGAAACAGACTTTGCATTTGGAGGATTCAGTGAAGGGAGGGTGAAGTTTTAGAGCAGGTATCCATAAATAAAGAGGCGGTGGTTAAATCCTCAGGGCCAGATGCGATTTATCCAAGGAGATTTTTACATCTTCATTGGCCCAAATGAGGTACCAGGTAACTGGAGGACAGTAAACATGGTCCCCCTATCGAAGAAAGGTGGACAGGAAAAGGTTTGTAATCACAGATCTGTGAGCCTAACATCAGTGGTAGGGAAGTAATTGGAAACAATTCTGAAGTAGAGGATTAGTAATCACTTGGAAAGGTATGGACTAATCAGAGATAGCCAGCACGTTTTGAAGAGGTCACACAGTGAATTGGTGAGGGTAGTGCAGTAGATGTGGTTTACATGGACTTCAGTAAAGCCATTGACAAGGTCCCACATGGGAGACAGGTCCGAAAGGCTAGGACCCATGGGACCATGGGTAAGTTGGTAAATTGAATCCAAAGGTGGCTTGGCAATAGGAGACAGAGGGTGACGGTGGAGGGTTGCTTTGTGTTTAGATGCTTGTGACTAGTGGTGTTCCACAGGGATCGGTGCTGGGACCATTGTTGTTTGTAATATATGTGAATGACTTGGATATGGAGGTGGGAGGCACAATCAGTTAGCGTGTGGATGTCCTGAAGATTGGTGACCTTGTTGATGGTGCGGAGGGGAGTGCTCGGCTGCAGAGAGATATTGATGTGTTGGTGAAATGGGCTGAGAAATGGCAGATGGAGTTTAATCCTGACAAATGTGAGGTGATGCACTTTGGGAGTACTAATGAGGTTTGGACGTACACCATGAATCGTAAGGTCCTAGGGAGTATGGAGGAACAGAGGGACCTTGGTGTGCAACACCATAGATCCTTGAAGATGACAGCACAGGTAGATAATACGGATAAGAAGGTTTATGGGATGCTGGCCATTATATTGAGTAAAAGAGCAAGTAGGTCTTCTCCAACTTAAATCATTGGTCAGGCCTCTGCTGGAGCTCTGTGAGAATTTCTGGTTACCATACTATTAGGAAGGATGTGTTAACACTGGAGAGGGTGCAGAGGGGTTCACCAGGGTGTTGCCTGGGATGGAGTGTTTGAGTTATGAGGAGAGACTGGGGAGGCTGGGTCTGTTCTCCCTGGAGCAGAGGGAGTTAAGAGGGGACATGTTTATAAAATAAAGAGGGGCATGGATAGAGTAGACTGCAGGAAACTATTCCCTATATTAGAGTTAGATAAAACTAGAGGACCTAGATTTAGGGTATGGGGAAGAGATTTAGAGGGGATCTGAGGGGACCTTTTTCACCCAGAGAGCGGTGAGTACCAGGAACACACTGCCCAAGAGTGTGGTGGAAGCAGAGTCACCGACAGCATTTAAGAAATGTCTAGATGAGCACTTGAATCACCGAGGCAGAGAAGTTTATGGGCCAAGTACTAGAAGATGTGTGCCCACTTGCCAGTATGGACACAGGGGGCTGAACAGTCTGTTGTGTGACTCTAAGACTCACAAGGATTGTTATGGGAGAATCAAAGATCAAAGAGAAACTGAATGTAAGAGAAAGACCAAAGGACACTAAAAGCTGTAAAACAACATCAAGAAAGTCACCTCTGAGCTAAACTGAATAACCATGCAGATTTTAAGCTGAGGTGTGATATATTGGTGAACCTTCAAGATTGCTGGGAAATCCTAAATCACAATCGTGAAAACATCTCAATGAAGACCCATCACGTACAGGTCAAGTGGTGGCAACGTTGTGCAAACCTTTGGCTGATAACAGCCAGTGTTCATCAGAGCATAGCACCAGACACATAACATTCACAAGAAAAAACATAAGTTAACCACTATTTTTACAAGAAAGAATTCAATTAGAATAATATAACATGAAGTCCATTTTAGTGCAAAGTGATCAACGTGGTCTTGGTGTTGCTATACAGTAAAGATTAGGGTTGTGGCAGTTGGTTCAAGAACCAAATGGTTGAAGGGAAGTAGTTCCATAGAACATAGAACATTAGAACAGTACAGCACAGGAACAGGCCCTTCGGCTCACCACATTGTACCAAATTAATTAAATTAGTAATCTAATGACCAACTAAACTAATCCCTTCTGTCTACACAATGTCCATATCTCTCCACTTCCTGCACATTCATATGGCTATCTAAGAGCCTCTTGAACGTCTCTATCGTACTTGCTTCCACCACCAACAATGGCAGCCTATTCCAGGCACCCACCACACTCTGTGTAAAAAACCTGCCCCTCACACCTCCTTTGAACTTAACCCCTCTCATCTTAAATGCATGCCCTCTGGTATTAAATATTTCAACCCTGGGATAAAGATACCGACGTCTACCTATGCCTCTCGTAATCTTATAAACCTCTATCAGATCTCCTCTCAGCCTCCGCCGTTCCAGAGAAAACAACCCAAGTTTGTCCAAACTCTCCTTATAGCATATGCCCTCTAATCCAGGCAGCATCCTGGTAAACCTCTTCTAGTTGTTCTTGAACCTGGTGGTGTGGGACTTCAGGTTTCTGTACCTCCTGCCTGATGCAGTGTTTCGCTGTTTTGATTCAATCCACATGATATCAAGAAACTTCCGAGAACAATGGATGCAACAAAGGTTTTGGGGTCAGACAGTTGCATTTGGTTTCATTGCATTAGGGTTGGAAGTGTTCCAGAGCTTTCGCCCTTCCTGCCAAATTGTTCCATTATCGGTCTTACCCTCACTCTCAGGCAGACTCACAACATCACGCCAACTACAAACATAGTCGTCCACCTGATAATGTGTAAACTTAGTCAGACATGTCCCGTCCAAGGAAACAGAACAAATACATCCTGGCTGATGACTACCCCCTCAATGCACTCTGAATCACCAGCAAAGTGATGGAAGATTTCATCAGCAGTGTAATCGAATGACACTTACTCACCAATTTCATGCTCATTGACACTCAGTTTGGATCTTGGACCTCATCACAACTTTGGCCTGAACACGGACTGAATTCCAAATTGGGAAATTTCACTGAAGGAGGCGTCACAGGGAGACAGGATGGTGAAGAAGATGCCAGGGCACTGAGTATAGTAATTGGGACGTTATGTAGAGTTGTACAAGACATTGGTGAGACCGCATATGGAATGTTATGTTTGGTTTTGGTCGCCCTGCTATTGGAAAGATGCCGTTAAACTGGAAAGAGTGCAAAGAAGATTTACAAAGATGCTGCCAGCACTCAGGGGTCTGAGTTATAGGGAGAGGTTGGGCAGGCTAGGACTTTATTCCTTGGAATGTAGGAGATTGAGGGGTGACCTTATAGATGTATATAAAATCACGAGGGGCATAGACAGGGTGAATCCACACAGTCTTTTCCCAGGGAAGGCGAACTGAAAATAAGAGGGCATGGGTGTAAGGTGAGAGTGGAAAGATTTAAAAGTGACCTGAGGGGCAACGTCTTCATGCAGAGGGAGGTGGGTAGTTGGAACGAGCTGCCAGAGAAAGTGGTTGAGGCAGGTACAATAACAACATTTAAAAGCCATTTGAATAAGTATGTGGATAGGAGAGGTTTAGAGGGATATGGGCCAAATGTGGGCAAATGGGGCTCGCTTGGATGCCATGGACCAGTTGGGCCGAAGGGCCTGTTCCCATGCTGTATTACTCTATGACTCTATGGACTTATGTATGGAATGATCTGTCTGGAAAGATCTTGGTACCTGTAACAATAATAAACCAATTACCAATTAGTCCCTCAATGCACTCTGAATCATCAGCAAATTGATGAAAGATTTCATCAGCAGTATAATCAAAGGACACTTACTCACCAATTCCATGCTCATTCAGTTTGGATTTGGACCTCATCACAGCTTTGGCCTGAACATAGACCAAAGGACTGAATTACAGAGGCAATTTGGGAATGATTGTCCTTGGCATTAAGGCAACCTTTAAATGAGCAAGATATCAAGGAATCCCAGCAAAACTGAGGTCAATGGGAATTACATGGAAACCCTTCCACTAGTTGAGATGGTCCTCGTACAGAGGAAGATCTTAAGGCCAGCATCTCAACCTGAGGACCTAAGAACTGAAGTTGCTCAAGGCACCAGCTTCCTCCATCATTGATAGTTGTACTGTTCAATTCCATTCAAGTTCCTTAGCCAATGAAAATGTTTGCATTCAGCAAGATCCAGACAATCTGACAATCTTTGACCCTCACCAATTTTTATCGATGCACCATAGAAAGCATCCTATCCGGATGCATCATGGCTTGGTATGGGAACTGCTCTGCTTGAGACCGTAATAAATTGCAGAGAATTGTGGACACAGCTCAGCATATCACAGAAACCAGCCTCCCCTCCATGGACTGTCTACACTTCTCACTGCCTCAGTAAAGCAGCCTTCATAATCAAAGACCCCACCCACCCCAGACATTCTCTCTTCTCCCCTCTCCCATCAGGCAGAAGATATAAAAGCCTGAAAGCAGGTACCACCAGGCTCAAGGACAGCTTCTATCCCGCTGTTATAAGACTATTGAATGGGCCTCTTGTATGATAAAATGGACTCTTGACCTCACAATCTACCTCATTATGACCTTGCACCTTATTGCCTGCCTGCACTGCACTTTCTCTGTAACTGTAACACTTTATTCTGCATTCTGTGATTGGTTTTCCCTTGTACTACCTTAATGCACTGTGTAATGAAATGATCTGTATAGATGGCAGGCAAAACAAAGTTTTTCACTGTACCTTAGTACATGTGACAATAATATACCAATTTACCAATTTAATTAAATAAATATTACAGGCAGGTATGGAAGATGAAGTGATGTTTTGTAGCTGTGGTATGTGAGACCTGATGAAATCTATTGTGATCCATAGTAACCCCAATCAGTGTTTGTGGTTCAAGGAACTTCAGCTTAGAGTTGATGAGCTGGAGTCGGAGTTTTGGATGTTGCAATGCATCAGGGAGGGGGAGAATTACATGGACACTTTGTTCTGGGAGGCAGTCACTCTCCTTAGGTTCAATACAGTAGAACTGAGAAGTGAAGAGGTACAGGAGGGTTCTTCTGCAAGCAATGTAGGTGTGTGGACCCAGAAGGCACCTTATCAGGAGCCTCAGCCCTTGCACTTATCTAACAGGTACAAGGTTCCTATAGTAAATGAAGACCAAGAAACCTCAGGTGCTGGAAATCTAAAATAAAAACAGAAATACTGGGAACATTAGGCAGGTCAGGCAGCATCTGTGGAAGGAGAAACTGTTAGTGTTTTGGTCCAGAACTCTGACTAGAAAAGAGAGTGCAACAAGTGAATTTCCAGCGGCAGAGAAGGTGGGAAGGGATGGGTAGAACAAAGAAAATATCTCTGAAATTCAATAGTGAATGAAAAATTTTTTAAAAATGCTGTAGATGCTGGAAATTTGAAATAAACTGTTAAATTAACCCATATGGTCTCATCCTCAAAGTCAAATTTGAGTTTATTGTCACATGCACAAGTCCATGTGTGCACAGGTGCAATGAAAAACTTACTTGCAGCAGCATCACAGGCACAGAGCATCAGATACACAACATTCACTAGAAATCATAAACTAAACATAAGTTATACAAAATTATACAAGAACACAACTAGAATGAAAAAAGTATTATGTAGTGCAAAGTGGTCATAGTGTTGCTAAACTGTAGTGATTAGGGTTGTGCCGGTTGGTTCAAGAACTGAATAGTTGAAGGGAAGTAGCTGTTCCTGAAGCTGGTGGTGTGGGACTTCAGGCTTCTGTACTCCTGCCCGATGGTAGCAGCGAGAAGATGGCACGGCCCGGATGGTAGGAATCCTTGACGATACATCAAGGAGGCAACACCTCCTGCAGATATTTTTGATACTATGATGTAGATACGATCCCAATTTATAGGTAATTCGAAGGAGTTGAAGATAAATGTTTTCACCCAATCTGGAACTCACTGTCGGAAAGGGGACTGGAGGCAGAAACGTTCGTCAAACTTAAACAGTATCTGGATGATCCCTTGAAGATCCGTAACCTGGAGGGTTGTGGACCGGGAGCTGGGAAGTGGGATTGTGAAGGACAGCTCTCCTTTTTTGCCAGCTTAGACACGTTGGGACAAACCTCTGTGATCCATTGTCTTTCCACACCCAGTCACCCCACCAGGCACAGAAAAGCATCCTACTTCCCATCACTTCCAGTTCTGATGAAGGGGTTCATTGATCCTGAAACATTAACTTTGTTCCTCTTCCCATGAACGCTGCCTGACCTGTTGAGTGTTCTCTCTGTTTTTGGAACAGTACAATGCAGGAACAAGCCCTTCGGCCCATGACGTTGTGCCAAACTAATTAAACAAATGACACCTAATTACACGCATCCCTTCTGCCTGCACATGGTCCATATCCTTCCATTCTCTGCACATTCATGAGACTCTTAAAAGCCTCCGTCACACCTGCCTCCACCACCACCCCTGGCAGCGCATTCCAGGCACCCACCACTCTGTGTAAAAAACTTGCCCCGCACATAGCGTAGCAGTTAGCGTAACACTATCACAGCGCCAGTGACCCGGGTTCAATTCCGGCTGCTGTCTGTAAGGAGTTTGTACGTTCTCCCTGTGTCTGCGTGGGTTTCCTCCAGGAGCTCCGGTTTCCTCCCACATTCCAAAGACGTACGGGTTAGGAAGTTGTGGGCATGCTATGTTGGCGCCGGAAGCGTGGCGACATTTGCGGGCTGCCCCCTGAACACTCTATGCAAAAGATGCATTTCACTGTGTGTTTCGATGTACATGTGACTAATAAAGAAATCTTAAAAATGTTCCCCTTCTCACCTTAAATACATGCCCTCCAGTATGAGACATTTCCACCCTGGGAAAAAAGATACCGACATTGCCTCTCATAATTTTATAAACCTATCAGGTCTCCCCTCAGCCTCCGCTGCGCCAGAGAAAGCAATCCAACCTCTCTTATACTCTCTAATCCAGGTAGCATACTGGTAAACCTCTTCTGCACCCTCTCCAAAGCCTCCACAGTTTGAAAGAGATGCAAGGTTTTTGCACAGAGAATGTGCTGCCAGGGGTGGTTGTTGAAGCAGATGTAATAGCAACGTTTAAGAGGTATTTAGACAGGCACATGAACAGGCAGGGAAAGGAGGGATATAGACCATGTGCAGGCAGATGGGATTAATTGAATTTGGCATCATGGTCAGCACAGACATGGTGGGCCGAAGGGCCTGTTTCTGTGCTGTACAGTCCTATGTTTCCAGATTTCCTTACTCATATCTCCTCAACCAAACACCTACCCTTCCCCGTCCCCAATGCAACCTCTTTCTCCCACCCCGTCCATCCACATTCCATTCCTGCTACATACACAGCCTGCCCTCACACCCCCCCAACCCTTCCCACTTGCCCATCCAATACCCCTCCCTTCCTGCTGATACCTAACGTCACTGCCTCTCCCAGGGGAAGCGACATCTCCTCATCCTCAACTGAGTGCATCCACTCCCTGATCCCTCCACTCCACTCCCCCTCCATTACCACTCCCCTCTCCCTGCTAACCCCCCCTGTCCACTGCCCACCGCTCCAGCGCCCGTCTCAATCCTCTCCCTCTCCTCCACCCCTCCAGCAGTCCGCAACCACCCCTCCCCATCCACTAACTGCTCCACAACCTCCCTCCCTCCATTACCCCTCCCAGTCTAGTACTCCCCCCTAACCACAGCCCCGCTCCCTCCAATCCCCTCCCCTCCCCTCCCACTGCATTTCCCCATCCACTGCCCCACTCCAACCTCGAACCATTGCTTCCACTCCTCCTCCTCTCCACAGCTTTACTCCCTCCACCTCCCGTCCCATCTACTGCCCCCTCCCCCCACTCCCCCCACTGCCCCGTCCCATCTACTGCCCTCTCCACCCCTCCCCTCACTCCCTCCACCTCCCGTCCCGTCTACTGACCCTCTCCACCCATCCCCCCACCCCCTCCACTGCCCCTCTCCAATCTACTGACCCTACCCCTCCTGTACCCCACCCCCATCCACAGTCATTGAGCTCTCCCTCGATCTGCACCTTCTGCTGTTGCTTTTGCCGATGCTGAGCTTGGAAATGGAGTGTGACAGGGCTGATGCAGCCAGCCTGCCTTCGCGGCACTATTTTTAGATGCATACTGACAGGAAGCTCCCCTGAAGTCAAAACCTATCACAATATCAGCTGCATAACATTAGATGGAGCAATTTGGACTGTTTACTTCAAAGGATAATTCGATTAAAATATGACAGTGCTTTGCATATTTTAGTTTGGAAAGAAAGAGATTGATTGACAAGCTAAATGGAAGTAATCCTGTCTGATTCCTCTCTCTAGTCTGGTTCACAGGGGAAACTGGAGCAGAGTTTACCTAGATCATTCCTACTGTTAAAACAGGACGTTAATACTGTTAAAACAGCAAATTAGGACGTCAGAGTGAAAGCAATTTTAATGGAATTGCTAGTTACGCTATTTAATCCTCAGTGAAGACTTTTATGGAACCTCTGATCTTTCCGAGACCCTTGCATAATGAAATAAAATCTTGCATTTATATTCCATGTTGCCTGAGTCTAGGGGATCCACGGAACAGTCAGTGAAATGGGACTTGCAGTGTGGTCACTGTTGTGATGTTGGGATGTGGAACTGTAAAGGGTCAGGGGCAGGGAGTGCCAACCAGTACCAAAACGCTATGCTTTGGATTTATCAATAACTCCTTCTCATAGTGTCATGGATTCTCTCAGCATGGAAACAGGCCCCTTGGCCCACCATGTCTGTGCTGACCATCAAGCACCCATTTCCACTAATCCTACCCCAATCCCATTTTGTTCCTCTCCACTCATTCTCACCCCAGGTTCTACCCCTCACCTGCACACCAGGGGCAATTCACAGCAGTCATTTAACCCACCAACCTGCGCATCTTTGGGACGTGGGAGGAAGCTAGAAACACCCGGGGGAAACCCGCACGGTCACGGGGAGAATGTGCAAACTCCAAGCAAGCAGTGCCCGTGGTCAGGATCGAACCCGGGTCTCTGGCGCTGTAGGCAGCGGCTCTACCCGCTGTGCCACCGTGCCACTTTCGTGAGGTACTACGATTGTGCTTTTCACAATCTTAGAACTCAACAAATGTTTTCCAACTAATGAAGTATTTTTCAGGCATGGACCCATAATGGAGAGAACATCCAAATGGAGCGGATTTAGGGGTAAAATTAACTTCAGACTCCCTCCACTCATTGAGTGAAAGAATTCTTTCTCAAATCCCCTCCATTCCTTCTCCCAGTTCCCTGCTCTCTCTGTTGAGGGAAACAAGTCCCTCCTGTTCATCCTGTCTAGGCCTCTTAGAAGGAGTGAAACTACCTTCCAAAGATTAAGAATTCTCTCCCTATCTATTTCTCTCAGAGACGCTCTTAGAACCCAATATCGTTGACTCAGTTTTCAGTCACCTGCTCTGACTTATCCTGTTGCTTGGCATCAGGACCTGTTGGGTGAGCTCTTGTGAAGTAGCCTGTGCTGTTTTACTACATTGGACATTCCCTCGTATCCAAGCCAATGTTCAGCTCATGCCAGACTTTGTGGGATCTTGCCAAGCGCAAGTTAATTACTGCACCCCTCATATCGTAATGGCGATCGTGCTCCAAAGGCACATTGTAGAATATTATGTCGAACACATAGTGTAAACACAGTCCATTCGGCCCAGTCAATCTATGCTGGCCCTTAAGCTCCACCCATCTCCCTTCACCTAACCCTAATACTATAAACTTCTCTCAGTAGATTGGAGAGGGGCAGTGGGGGAAGGGGGTGATGGATGGAGAGGGGTGGTAGATGGGACAGGGCAGAGGTTGAGTCGGTAGTAATGAAGGCAATGCAAGATTAGCATTCATTTCGAGAGGACTAGAATACAAAAGCAAGGATGTAATGCTGAGGCTTTATAAGGCGTAGGTCAGACCACATTTGGAGTATTGTGAGCAGTTTCGGGCCCCATATCTAACAAGGGTGTGCTGGAATTGGAGAGGCTCCAGAGGAGGTTTACAATAATGATCCCAGGAATGAAAGGGTTAATGTATGAGGAGCATTTGATAGCTCTGGGCCTGTGAGTTTAGAAGGATGAGGGGGGATCTCATTGAAACCAACTGAATATTGAAAGGCCTGGATAGAGTGGACGTGGAGAGGACGTTTGCAGTAGTGGGAGAGTCTCGGACCAGAGGGCACAGCCTCAGAGTAGAAGGACGTCCCTTTAGAACAGAGATGTGGAGGAATTTCTTTACATAGAGGATGGTGAATCTGTGGAATTTATTGCCACAGACGCTTGTGGAGGCCTAGTCATTGGGTATAGTTAAAGTGGAGGTTGATAGGTTCTTGATTAGTAAGGGCATCAAAGGTCACGGGGAGAAGGCAGGAGAATGGGGTTGGGAGGGAAAAATAAATCAGCCATGATCGACTGGCAGAGCAGACTCGATGGGCTGAATGGCCTAATTCTGCTCCTATGTCTTTTGGTCTTATGATCTCATGGAATCATAGAAACTTACAGCACAACAGGAGGCTACTCATCCCATCATGGACATTCGGATCAAAATGGATTTTGGGTCAGTCCCACTTCCCAGCTCTTGCTCTGCAGCCCTGAAGATCACACTCCGCAACGGTTCATCCAGGAACTTTTTAAATGCGGTGTTTCCCTCTTCACAATCCTTAGTGAGCCCCTTTCTCTTTACCACTCGTTGAGTAAGAGAATTCTTTCTCAACTCCTCTTTAATCCTTCTATGGATGTCCCCTGGATACTGTCCTTTCTGCTGAGGGAAACAAGTCCCTCCTGTTCATACCTGCCTTCTCCCCGTGACCTTTGACGCCCTTCATAATCAAGAACCTATCAGGCATGGTAGCGTAACACTATTACAGCACCAGCGACCTGAGTTCAATTCCGGCCACTGTCTGAAAGGAGTTTGTATGTTCTCCCCGTGTCTGTGTGGGTTTCCTCCGGGTGCTCTGGTTTCCTCCCACATTCCAAAGACGTACGGGTTAGGAAGTTGTGGGCATGCTATGTCGGCGCCGGAAGCGTGGCGACACTTGCGGGCAGCCCCCAGAACACTCTAAGCAAAAGATGCATTTCACGGCGTGTTTTGGTGTGCATGTGACTAATAAAAAGATATCTATATATATCTATATCTATGTACCTATATCCACTGGCTAAAGAAATTCCTCTGTGTTTCGATGTACATGTGACTAATAAAGATATCTTATCTTATCATCTCTGTTCTGAAGGGATGTCCCTTTATTATGAGGCTATGAAGCTGTAACCTGTTAAATCTCCCTTGTCCCAAAGAAATTATCTCCTTTACCTGTAACTGGAATCAACGCTAGTCACCTCAACCACTTTGAATGGTCATAGTCATGTGTTTCCCAGTCTCACTGTTCCTTGGGAAAGTTGTTATTCAACATAAGAAGCAGGAGCAGCTAGTGATCACCAGTGGCTCGGAGTGCCAGCGATCATCACCGACAAGAGAGAAGTTATAAAGACCCACTCATGAAATTTAACGTTACTATCACCAAGGACCCACCACCAACATCCTCAGCAGCAACCAATTTCCTCATACGTTATCTACAAATTAATTAACTCCTTTATTTTCCGGAGACCACAAGCTGGAGAAGCTTTTGAAAGACATCTTAAAGTAGCCTTGGCCTCAAGAAACAGAACATACGCTCACCAGCCAGATTACTTGCTCAAACCAATGCTGTTAACATCGGTCGGATGATATATTGTGGTGCCACAGAGCATGAGGAAGCCAGGAGATAAAGATGGGAAAGAGATACCGTTGGGTGACGTATCATCTCTGAGTGTGCAACAACCTTACTTGTACACACTCCTCCCACTGGTTCCCTTCTCCCATCTGCCCTCCCCACCTCCCTCCCTTTATTCCAGGCTCCACCTTTCTCTCCTATCAGATTCTGTTGTCTGCAGCCCTTCCACCTATCACCTTCTGGTGCTACCCCCACCTTCCCCTCCCCTATCACCCCTCCTCGCCTGGACCCACCTATCGCCTGCCAGACCGTGCCCCACCCCTTCCCTCCTTTCTATACTTGTTCTCTCCCCACTTGCTTTCAGTTCAGATAAAGGTTCTCAACACAAAAGGTTGACTGTCCATTTCCTTCCATAGGGAGGGGTCAGGCGAGGAAGCCCCTTAAATATTGTAAATATGGGATTCGAGTAGCTCCTCAGGGAGCCACACAAGTGGCATCAGCGCTGTGTTTTTTATCTATACATAAAGGTAACACTAATGATTGATCCGTCCATGAATGTGAAGGTTTGCACTGTTTTATTGTATATAGTTTGTTTTTATGATGAATGGTTTATTTTGGAGTAAAAGAAAATTTCCTTCTATGGTGCTGCTCGACCCGCTGAGATCCTTCAGCTTTTTGTGTGTTGTGACTTATTTGCTCAATCTTTTTTAAATATAAAGACTTAATCCTTTTATTTGTCACTGTTTAAAATTGTTTTTGCACAATTTGACCACCAGGGACAACATTTAAAAGGTACTTGGACAGGTACATGGATAGGTTGAGAGGGATATGGTACAAATGTGGGCAAATGGGATTAGCTTCGATAGGAATCGTGGTCAGCATGGACCAGCTAGGCTGAAGAGTGCATTTCTGTGCTGTATGACTTTATGACTCTCTGACGAGAAATTCAGCTGGCCCAGAACTGGTCAGAGGGTGGGGATCCAATGGTGAGTGTCTCACATCCTGACTCCCCATGTCCTTTCCACAATTTAGAAGGCATGAGTCAGGAGTGTGATAGAATACTCTCCACTTGACTGGATGAGTGCAGATCCAACTACATTCAAGAAGCTTAAAACCATCCAGTACAAAGCAGATTATTATTTAAATGGTGAAAGATTGCAGCATGCTGTTGTGCAGAGGGACTTGGGAGCGCTTGTGCATGAATCACAAAAGGTTGGTTTGCAGGTGTAACAGGTTATCAAGAAGGCAAATGGAACGTTGGCCTTCATTGCTGGAGGGATTGTATTTAAGAGCAGGGAGGTTATGCTACAACTGTACAGGGTACTGGTGAGGCCGCACCTGGAGTATTGCATTCTGCTCTGGTCTCCTTACTCGAGGAAAGGTATACTGACTTTGGAGGCAGTGTAGAGGAGGTTCACCAGGTTGATTCCAGAGATGAGGGTTTAGCCTATGAGGAGAGACTGCGTCACCAGGGACTATACTCGCTGGAATTCAAAAGAATGAGAGAGGATCTTATAGAAGCATATAAAGTTATGAAAGGGATAGATGATGGAAGGTTGTTTCCACTGGAGACTAGAACTAGGGGACATGGCCTCAAGAATAGATTTAGGACGGAGATGAGGAGAAACTGCTTTTCCCAGAGAGTAGTGAACCTGTGGAATTCTCTGCCCAGGGAAACAGTAGAGGCTGCCTCATTAAATATATTTAAGATACAGTTAGATAGAATTTTGCATTGTCGGGGAATTAAGGGTTATGGGGAAAAGGCAGGTAGGTGGATCTGAGTCCACGGCCAGATCAGCCATGACCTTATTGAATGACGGGCCAGATGGCCTCCTCTTGCTCCCATCTCTTATGTCCTTATGTAATCCACTTGATTGGCATCCACTCCCCACCCTAAACATTCACTCACAGTGGCTGCAGTGTGTTTCACCAACAAAGTGCACTGAAAATACTCGCATTGCCTACTCTGACTTGCTCTTGTAACCATGGGATTTATGTAGCTGGTCCAGTTGAGTTTCCAGTTATGGTGACCCCTTGGATATTGATGGTAGAGAATTAGACAATGGCAGTGTCATACTTCAAAACAAATGCATAACCTCACATCCCCTCCTTTATATTTTTTGTCTTGTCTTTATCCTTCTGCCAAATCTTTGTTTCCTCATTAACGCTACCTGCTTCCATGCCTACTTTTATCTCATTAACAATACATCAGAGCATAGAAATTAGAAAGTAGGAACAAGCCAATCAGCTTCTAGAACCTGTGGGCGTTCATTATCATTCCAACACCAGGCACCCTTCTCCTTTCCTGCTTCACCTTTCTAGAGGGAATATTGCCATAGCAACTCCTTGATCACTTTTTCAGCTCCACCATACGCTCATTTGCCTCACTCCACCCCCCCCCCCCCGCACCCTCTCCCTCCTCATCTAAATCAGCAATTTGGGCTCCCACTAGTTACAACTCACCATCCTGAAAATGACCCATTTATCTTAACTCTCTGTTTTCCATTAGTTAACTGTTATATTCTTATAAGACCATAAGACATAGGAGCAGGATTAGGCCATTCGGCCCATCAAGTCTGCTCCACTATTGGATCGTGGCTGATTTATTTTTCCCTCTCAACCCCATTCTCCTGCCTTCTCCTCGTAACCTTTGACACCCTTACTAATCAAGAACCTATCAACTGCGTCAAATATACCCATTGACTTTGCCTCCACAGCCATCTGTGGCAATGAATTTTACAGATTCACCGCCCTCTGGCTATAGAAATTCCTCCTCTGCTCTAAAGGGATGACCTTTTATTCTGAGGCTGTGCCCTCTGGTCCTGGATTCTCCCACTATATTACACTTCACAGGAGCTTCATTGGGAGTAACATACAAAGTTGCTGGAGGAACAGGCAGCATCTATAGAAGGAAATGGACAGATTATTGGGCAGTGGGCCAGTTGAGGAGATAATCGGAGACACAAAAAACTGCAGATGTCGGAATCCGGAGCAATAAATGAGATGCTCATCTCCCAGTCGCTGTCACTATTTCCAATTTCCCCTCCCCCATCTGCCCATCACCCCTCCTCACCTGGATCCACCTATCCCCTGCCAGCCCTTCCCTCCACCTCTTTATACCGGCTATCTCCACTCTGTCTTTCAGTTCAGATGAAGGGTCCCAACCCCAAACGTCAACTGTCCATTTCCATCTGCGAGATCTTAGGCACAGTGACCAAGGGGTTGGTCAAACTGATAGGCTTTGCAAAGCCCCTTAGAGGTGGAGAGAGAGGCACCACTTGGTGGAGTTGCTCTCTCACCTGCCCAGCGACCCAGGTAAATCCCCCCCCTCGTGAGTAGGTGAGTAGCAGAATCTGGGGGAGTTGGTGGGAATGTGGGGATTAGTGTAGAAACAAGAGACCGCAGATGCTGGAATCTGAAGCAACACACAAACTGCTGGAGGAACTCAGCGAGTCGGGCAGCATCTGTGGAGGGAAATGGACACTCGATATCAGGCCGAGACCCTTCATCTTGATTGGTGTAAATGGGTGCTCGATGGTCGGTGTGGACTCAGTGGCTACAGATCTCATCACAATCTTGAGCACCAAGATGGACCGAGGACTGAATTCCAGAGGTGAGGTGAGAGTGACTGCCCTTTATATCAAGGCTGCAATTGACCAAGTGTGGAATCAAGGGACCCAGGTAAACTGGTCAATGGGCGTCAAGGGGAAAACACATCAGTAGTTGGAGTCATATCCTGCACAAAAAAGGTTGGCATCCCAGCCAAAGGACATCACTGCAGGAGTTCCTCAGGGCAGTCCCCTACACCCAACCACCTTCAGCTGCTTCATCAGTAACCTTCCTTCCATTATAAGGGAATGCTCACTGATGATTGCACAATGTTCAGTTCCATTCACGGCTCCTCAGCGAGTGAAGCAGCCCATTCCTGCATGCAGGAGGACCTGGACAACCTTCAGACATGGACTGTTTCATTTGTGGCAAGTAACACTTGTGCCACAGAAGTGCCAGGCAATGGGCATGGTGTTACCATCACCAGGTCAGGAGGTGGGTCAGGAGGGAGTGGGGCATAGGGTGAGGGGTCAAAGTCAAAGTCCAAAGTCGAGTTTATTGTCATCTGCACAAGTCCATGTGTGCACAGGTACAATAAAAAATTTACTTGCAACAGCATCACAGGCACAAAGTATTACAGACACAACATTCACAAGAGAAAACATAAATTCAACATAAATTATACAAAATTATACAAGAAAGAACATAATTAGAACAAAAGTCCATTGTAGTGCAAAGTGGTCATAGTGTTGCTGTACTGAGGTAGTGATTGGGGTTGTACATGTTGGTTCAAGAACCAAATAGTTGAAGGGAAGTAGCTGTTCTTGAACCCGGTGGTGTGGGACTTCAGACTTCTGGATGGGATGACTGGGGTAGGATGAGCAGGACAGGGTGTGTGGGGTAGGGTGCGGTGGATGGGGTGAAATGGGGGATCTTCCTTTTCTCCAATAAGGCTGTGAAAAGTCAGACTGAATTGCCAGGGCGCGGGGTGAAGAAAATGGCCTTTTACTCATGTGCTAACTGATTTGTCTGGTTGACAGAACAGGCTGATCTTATGCATCAGATTACCTCCTGAGCAGGTACAGAACAAATGGCCTCATCTGTTTGCCTGTGGTAGCTCTGAGAGAGAAAGAGAGGTGGGGGGGAAGAGAGAGAGAGAAAAAGAGAGAGAGAGAGAGGGAGAGAGAATGAGAAAATTACAGAGACAGAGGAGGGGAGATAAACAGTGAAGGAAGAAAGAAAGACACTCTTGGGATTTCAATGATGCCAGACTGGTAGATTTTCCGGACAACTGGATGTTGCTCCCATTAATACACACTTTCATTTCACATTTTTCACATATTACACGGTGGTAATAATAGATTTTCCAATGAATCCAGAGAGTTAACAAGGAGCAAGAATTATACTCTGGACCCTGATTGCAGCTCCCAACCTCCGCACATTCTGCACCCAAATCCTGGCTCCAGCTACATTCAGAACCAGAATCAGAATCAGAATCGGATTTATTATCACTGACTTATATGACATGAAATTTGTTGTTTTGCAGCAGCAGTACAGTGCAAAGACATAAAATTACTATAAATTATAAAAATAAATAAATAGTACAAAACAAAAATAACCTTCATGGGTTCATGGGCCGTTCAGAAATCTGATGGCGGAGGGGAAGCAGCTGTTCCTGAAACGTTGAGTGTGGGTCTTCAGGTTCCTGTACCTCCTCCCCGATGGTAGGAGCAAGAAGAGGGGAATGACAGAGTTCCCCACTTACACTCTGAGCTCAGGGCTCACATTCCGCACTGAATGAGCCAAATGCGGGACCGTCAGATTATTAGAGTTTTAGTAGATCACAAGGAGAGTCATTGATTATTATTGGCAGTATTTTGACTCCATTAGATATTAATAAGGATAATAGGTGTCTGTTATAATCATGTCTCCTCCTTCCTATTGTACCTTTCTGAATATGCTTCATTTAACAAGGACTGGCTCATAAAAGTGACACACTGGGAATTCATATTAAAACCCCACACACTGGAGCAGATGGCTGTGATTAAAGAAACCCCTGTCTGTACAAATAAATTAAATCTACTTCACAGAGTCTAATAGCAGATGCCTTGTGACAGGTCAGTTTACATGCAAGCTCACGGCTAAATTGTTACATTTTCCAATCAAACAATGTTAAATTTCACAACATTGCACTTCAGCACCATGCAATACAAAACAGCTATCGGCTCGGACCCTGCGATTCCAACAGAATCCATCTAAACTTAGAGGAAGTGCAGTGTTCTTGGGGTGGCTGCACTGGAATTAAAATTGGAATTGTCACATGTACCGAGGTACAGTGAAAAACTTGGCTTGCAAACCGTTCATACAGATCAATTTATTACACAGTGCATTGAGGTAGTACAAGGTAAAACAATGACAGAATGCAGGAGTGGTAGAAGAACGGGGTAGACTGTGAGCTCAAGAGTCCATGTTATCATACTAGGGAACCGTTCAATAATCTTATAACAGTGGGATAGAAGCTGTCCTTGAGCCTGGTCGTACGTGCTTTCAGGATTTTGTATCTTCTGCCCGATGGGAGGGGGGAGAAGAGAGAATGTTTGGGGTAGGTGGGGTCTTTGGATTATCCTGGCTGCTTTACTGAAGCAGCGAGAAGTGTAGACTGAGATGAAGAGAGATTTCTTAAACATTTGAATTGTGTGTCGAACTTCTGGAATTCAATAAGGCGGTGGAGGCTCAGTCCTTGGATTCAATTAGATCAGAGATAGATAGACAGCAACAAACAAAATGCTGGAGGAACTCAACTGGTCAGACTGAATCCATGGAGGGAAATGGACGGCTGATGTTTTGGGTTGAGGTCCTTCATTTCTTTTTATTCATTCCAGGGATGTGGGCTTCACAGACTGAGCCAGCATTTAATTGCCTGTCCCTAGTTGGCGGTGAGCTGCCTTCTTGAACCGTTGCAGTCCTTGAGGTGTGGGTACACCCACGGTGCTGTTAGGGAGGGAGTTCCGGGACCTTGACCCAGCGACGGTGAAGGAACGGCGAGATACTTCCAAGTCCGGATGGTGAGTGGCTTGGAGGGCAACTTCCAGGGGGGTGGTGTTCCCATACATATCCTTCTAGCTAGTAGAGGTGGTGGGTTTGGAAGGTGCTGTCTAAGGAGTCTTGGTGAGTTGCTGCAGTGCATCCTGTAGACGGTACAGATCGCTGCCACTGTGTGTCGGGGGTGGAGTGAGTGAATGGTTGTGGATGGGGTGCCCATCATGTGGGCTGGTGCGTCCTGTATGGTGTCGAGCTTCTTGAGTGTTGCTGAAGCTGCACTCATCCAGGCAAGTGGAGAGCGTTCCATTGCACTCCTGACTTTGTAGACGGTGGGCAGATTTTGGCGAAGTGGCAAGTGAGTTACTCACCACAGGATTCCCAGCCTCTGACCTGCATTTGTAGCCACATTGTGTGTATGGCTACTCCAGTTCAGTTTCTGGTCAGTGGTAACCCCCAGGATACCATGGACACAAATGGAAAAGGCATTTCAGGATTCTGATGGGGACACTGTAACCCTGTCCATCGCTATTCTCCTGGAGTTAATGATGTATTCTGCTATTAATGCCCCAATGAGTTATCAAGGTCAGCAACTGAGGTAATACACCATGTGCTGTGAATTTCTCAAACAATTAAGCTGTTCCATCTGTTGCACCGTCCGAATGTCACCTCGTCCACGGCCTCCCTGATAGGTTGAGGAACCTGCTGGCATTGCACATTAGTGGCCCATTAAACCTACTGTTGTAAGGTAGGTAATTAAAGTGGAGGTGTCTTCCTTCACAACAAGGTGATGTAATGCAATCAATCTCTCCTGCCCACGAAGGAAACATGTAAATAGTTCAGTGTCATCCCTGCATGTTCAGCTGATACCTGATTATCCACGATAACGGAAGAGAACGCCTCCATGGATAATGCAAAAATGTGGAGAATGCAAAGGAAAACACATTAAAATGCATCAAACGGCTGCATTGGAGAAATTAATGGGACTGAAAGCCTATAAATCCACAGGACCTGTTGGCCTCACTATCTCTGCAATCTATCTCCTCCGATCCTTTAACGGGGAAATGTATCACTGTCCTTTGCTGCTGGGTCTAAATGTTGCAACTCCCTCCAAAACAACTCTGGGGGAGAACCTTCACCAGAACCACTGCAGTAGTTCAAGGTGACAGCTCAACACCACATACTTGTGTATTAAATGCTAGTTTGCCGTCGAAGCCCAGATCCCCAGTTATAATCAGGATGTCACTAAGCTGGATAGGAGGCATAAAAGATTCATGAGGATGTTACCGGGACTGGAGGGCTGGAGAGGCTGGAGAAGCTGGGACTTTTTTCTCTGGAGCATCGGAGGCTGAGGGGTGATCTTATAGAGGTTTATAAAATCATGAGGGGGCATGGATAAGTTGGATGGTCACAGTCTTTTCCCCAGGGTAGGGGAGTCTAAAACTAGAGGATATAGATTCAAGGTGAGAGGGGAAGGACTTAAAAGGGACCTGAGGGGCAATTTTTTCACGCAGAGCGTGGTGGGTATATGGAACGAGCTGCCAGAGGAAGTGGTTGAGGCAGGTACAATTACAGCATTTAAAAGACATTTGGACAAATACATGGGTAGAAGGTTTAGAGGGATGTGGGCCAAGTGTAGGCAAATGGGACTAGCTCAGATAGACATCTTGGGCCAAAGGGCCTGTTTCCATGCTGTGTAGATCTATGACTCTAGGATCCCACTCCATGGATAAAGAAAATGTATTGTGCATTACCATAGTTACGTTTGTCTGGGAGCTGTTTTTACAGTGGTTTCTTTTCTCTGCTTCTCAAGTCTCTCAGTAGCCTTTGATATAATTGCAATGACAACAGGAGCAGGTAACATGACTTGACCTCCACCTCACCGTGTGATGCCATCTCATTTGATCCATTACCCCATCTTCCCCTTTCCCCCCCAATCTCCATAAACTTTATTGGCCATAACTCCATCGACCTCCGTTTGACTAGACTCAGCAACTGGTGCGGAGAATCCCAGAGATCCATAGCTCTCGCTAGGGGTTTGAACCACAAGTGAGCAGTTTTCCCAGATCCATGTCATCGTGAATCCCAGTATTCCTGGTGAAGGATATCATTTTGTCACTGAAAGAAGACCAGGTGTTTGGGAGCCAATTCACCCATCATCCTTTACTGTGTTGACTAACTTTCAAGGGAGGGAATCACAGTAGAGATGTTCCAGAACTTGTTTCTGGCAATTAATGTCTACGAGGTTGGAGACGGCACAGTACGTTGTGGATGGGATTGGGAAATGATTGATGGTCAGGGAGAACTATTGGGGCTTGAGATGGGATGGGCTTGGGAAAAAGTGTTGGGAGTGGAGTGCGTTGAGAGGTCCTTTGGAAGAAGGAGATTGGTAAAAATTGGTATATTGGTTTATTACTGTCACATGTACCGAGATAGAGTAAAAAAACTTTGTTTTGCACGCCATCCATACAGATCATTTTGTCACATCAGTGCATTGAGGTAGTACAATGGAAAGGCAATTACATAATACAGAATATAGTGTTACTGTTACAGAGGAAGTGCAGTGAAGGCAGACAATAAGATGCAAGGCCATGACAAAGTAGATCGGGAGGTCAAGAGTCCATCTTATCGTACAAGAGATCCTTTCAATAGTCTTATAATAACGGGATAGAAACTGTCCCTGAGCCTGGTGGTACATGCTTTCAGGCTTTTGTATCTTCTACCTGATGGGAGAGGGAGAAGAGAAAAAGTCCTGGGTGGGAGGGGTCTTTGATTATGTTGGCTGTGAGTAGACGGAGTCCATGGAGGGGAGGCTGGTTTCTATGATGTGCTGGACTGTGTCTACAACTCTCTACAGTTTCTTGTGGCCTTGGGCAGAGCAGTTACATACCAAGCCGTGATGCACCCGCAGAGGATGCTTTCCATGGTATCGAGTCATGAAGGCACACAGAACAGAAGCAGGCCCTTCAGCCCCTCGAGTCTAGGACGACCATTAACCCCCCATTTACACTAATCCCAATATTTATTTTCCCCATATTCTCATCAACTTCCCCCAGATTCCACCCCTCACCTACACATCCAGAGCAACTTACAGCGGCCAATTAATGCACCACCCACACATCTTTGGAATGTGGGAGGAAACTGAAGCACCCGTAGGAAGACCACATGGTCTCAAGTAGAACGTGAAAGTCAAATTTAGTGTTGTTTATTGTCATCTGCACAAGGCCATGTGTGCACAGGTGCAATGAAAAACTTACTTGCAGCAGCTTCACAGGCACATTGGTATTGGTATTGGTTTATTATTGTCACTTGTACGAGGTACAGTGAAAAACTTGTCTTGCATACCGGTTGTACAGGTCAATTCACTACACAATGCAGTTACATTGGGTTAGTACAGAGTGCATTGAGATAGTACAGGTAAAAACAATAACAATACAAAGTGTCACAGCTACAGAGAAAATGCAGTGCAATAAGGTGCAAGGTCACAACAAGGTAGATCGTGAGGTCAGAGTTCATCTCATCGTATAAGGGAACCGTTCGATAGTCTTATCACAGTGGATATAAGCAGCATTCACAAGAAGAACATGACTTAATATAAATTATACACAATTTTTACAAAAGAACACCATTAGAACAAAATAACAAAGTCCATTCTAGAGCAAAGTGGTCAAAGTGGTCATAGTGTTACTATACTGAGGTATTAGGGTTGTGCAGGTTAGTTCAAGAACCAAATGGTTGAAGAGAAGTAACTGTTCTTGAACCTGGTGATGTGGGACTTCAGGCTTCTGTACCTCCTGCCCGATGGTAGCTGCGAGAAGATGGCACGGCCCGGATGGTGGGGATCTTTGATGATGGATATTGCCTTCCTGAGGTAGGGCTTCCTGTAGATACCATCGGTGGTGGGGAGGGATGTGCCTGTAATGTATTGGGCTGAGTCCACTACATACAAACTCCACACAAACAACACCCTAGGTCAGGATTGAACCCAGGTCTCTAGCCATGTGAGACAGTGGCTCTAGCAGCTACACACTCTGCTATCTGTAAAAGCCAGTTTGGGTAGTTTGGGCAGGCACGGTAGTGTAGCAGTTAGCGTAACGCTATTACAGCGCCAGTGACCCGGGTTCAATTCCGGCCGCTGTCTGTAAGGAGTTTGTACGTTCTCCCCGTCTCTGCAAGGGTTTCCTCCGGGTGCTCCGGTTTCCTTCCACAGTCCAAAGACATACAGGTTAGGAAGTTGTGGGCATGCTATGTCAGTGCCAGAAGCGTGGTGACACTTGCGGGCTGCCCCCAGAACACTCTATGCAAAAGATGCATTTCACTGTGTGTTTCGATGTATGTGTGACTAATAAAGAGATCTTATTCTTTGGAGTTTAGGTGTGACCTTATTCAAACATATAAAATCCTAAGGGGGCTTGACGGGGTTGACATTGAAATGTTTCCACTGGTGGGAGAGTCACAAACAAGGGGACTCAGCTACAAAATAAGGGGCTGGTCATTTAAAACGGGTGTGTAGAAATTTCAGAGAGTGGTGAATCTCAGGAATTCTCTGCTCCTGAGGATGGTAGAGGCCAGATCATCAGATATATTTAAGGTGGAGATTGATAAATATTGAAAGGTCAAGGAATTATGTGTTTTGGGGAACTGGCACAGAACAGGAATTGAGGCCAACATAGACCAGCCATGATGATAATAAATAGCAAGGCAGGTTTTAAGAGCTGAGTGATCTACTCTTGCTTCTATTTTCTTCTGGAGATCAGCATAGTCACTTTCTGTTGGAGGTGGTTCTACATTCAAACCACCTCCTTGGCAAAGCTTTATTCTGAATTCCCTTTTGTATTTGATAGTGAATGTTTTACCTCAGCAATGGAACACTATGGACCACCTCTTGCACTAGCATGGATGTCTCTGATTGTGTCTTTGTTTTTTGCACTAATGTTTTGCAGTCTTCTTCTCTCTCTCTTCAATGTCTTGTATAATTTATACACAATTTATATTCTGTGTGTTGTACCTATGTGCCTGTGATGCTGCTGCAAGCAAGTTTTTTATTGTACCTGTACCTCACCGCACTTTTGCAGATGAGAATGAGAGCCCACGCGAGGCTTATGGAGAAGGTGAGGAGACATGGGATCCAAGGGGACATTGCAGTGTGGATCCAGAACTGGCTGGCCCACAGAAGGCAAAGACTGGTTGTTGAAGGATCGTATTCTGAGTGGAGGTTGGTGACCAGTGGTGTACCTCAGGGATCTGTACTGGGACCCTTGCTATTTGTGACTTTTATAAATGACCTGGATGAGGAAGTGGAGGGGTGGGTTAGTAAGTTTGCGGATGACACGAAGGTTGGGGGTGTTGTGGATAGTTTGGAGGGCTGTCAGAGGTTACAGAGGGATATAGATAGGATGCAGAGTTGGGCTGAGAAGTGGCAGATGCAGTTCAACCCAGATAAGTGTGAAGTGGTTCATTTTGGTAGGTCAAATATGTTGGCGGAATATAGTCTTAATGGTAGGACTCTTGGCAGTGTGGAGGATCAGAGGGATCTTGGGGTCCGAGTCCATAGGACACTCAAAGTGGCGGTGCAGGTTGACTCCGTGGTTAAGAAGGCATATGGTGTATTGTCCTTCATCAATCGGGGAATTGAATTTAGGAGCCGTGAGGTATTGTTGCAGCTGTATAGGTCCCTGGTCAGACCCCACTTGGAGTATTGTGCTCAGTTCTGGTCGCCTCACTACAGGAAAGATGTGGAAGCCATAGAGAGGGTGCAGAGGAGATTTGCAAGGATGCTGCCTGGAATGCGGAGCATGCTTTATGAAAGCAGGTTGAGGGAACTCGGCCTTTTCTCCTTGGAGAGATGGAGGATGAGGGGGGACCTAATAGAGGTGTATAAGATGATGAGAGGTATTGATCGGGTAGATAGTCAGAGGCTTTTCCCCAGGGCTGAATTCGTGGCCACAAGAGGACATAGGTTTAAGGTGCTGGGGAGCAGACATAGGGGAGATGTCAGGGGTAAGCCTTTTACTCAGAGAGTGGTGAGTGCATGGAATGGGCTGCCGGCAACGGTGGTGGAGGCGGACACGATAGGGTCTTTCAAGAGACTGTTAGATAGGTACATGGAGCTGAGTAAAATAGAGGGCTATGGGTAAGCCTAGTAATTTCTAGGGTAGGGACATGTTCGGCACAGCTTTGTGGGCCGAAGGCCCTGAATTGTGCTGTAGGTTTTCTATGTTCTATGTTCTAGACTAAACTCGACTCGATTTGACTTGGTCTTTTATGTTGTCAACCAGAAATTTGTTTAAATATAAATTTACAACGCAATACCATACATTATTACAGTCTACAAATCAGGGGTGTGATGGAATACAGTCATTGTGTCATCCAGCAGGGAAACAGGCCTTTCGGCCCAACTGATCTATGCTGACTATGCTTCCTATCCAAGCTAGTCCCATTGGCCAGCATTGGAGAATACTCTCTCCACTAGGCTGCATGTGTAGCTCTGAGAATGGTCAAAAATCTTGACACCATCCAGGACAAAGCAGCTCACTTAGCAGGCACAGCATCCACCATCTTAACCATTCATTCCTTCCACCACCAGCGCACAGTGGCTGCTGTTTGTACCATCTACAAAATGCCTTACTGCACCATCCAAAACACGGCCTCACAGAGTTATCCAAACAAAAGCTTTTCACTGTATCTCGGTGCAGGTGAAAATAATAAACCAATTACCAATTAACAGGCCAAAGTAGTCCATGCCCACTGAGGTACTTTCCTGCAGATACTCATCCAGGCTGCTCTGACAGCACCTCCAAAACCTGCAGTGTCTATCATCAAGAAAGACAAAGGTAATATATATATTTCCAACTCAGGTTGGTGCACGTCTTGGAGGGGAACCTGTGGGTGGTGACGTTGCACTGCGCCTGCTGCCCTTGTCTTGGTTGTGGATTTGGGAGGTGCTGTCGGAGTAGCCAGGGCGAGTAGCACGTTGTAAAGTCATAGACAGAGTCAGAGTCATACAGCACGGAAACAGGCCCTTCGGCCCAACTGGTCCATGCTGACCAAGATGTCCCATCCAAGCTAGTCCCATTTGCCAGCGTTTGGCCCATAACCTCTTGAACCTTTCCAATCCATGTACCTGTCCAACTGTCTTTTAAATGTTGTCATTGTACCTGCCTCAACCTCTTCCTCTGGCAGCTCAGCCCACATACGCACCAACCTCGGCGTGAAGAAGTTACCCCTCATGTCCCTTATAAATCTTTCCCCACTCACATTAAAACTACACCCTCCAGCTTTTGGTTCCCTTTCCCTGGGAAAAAGACTGTGTGCATCCACCATATCTATGCCCCTCATGATTTTATACACCTCTGTATGGTCACCCCTCAGTCTCCTGTGCTCCAAGGAATAAAGTCCCAGCATCTCCCTATAACAGACCCTCAAGTCCGGGCAAAATCCTTGAAAATCTTTCCCATTTACATTTCCTGGTTCTGAAGTCTTCATGTCTTTCTCCACGGTAAAAGCAGAGGAGAAATATTCATTAAGGACCTTGCCCATCTCCTGCGGCTCCACACAACGATGTCCCCTTTGGTCTTTTCAGTGCCTAATCCTCTCTCTGAGGCAGATGGTACACACTTGCAGCTACTGTTCAGCGGCAGTGGAGGGATTGAATGTTCAGGGAGGATCATTACCACAGCACATTTCACTTCTTGCCTGTTTAACACCGATGGTAACATCAGCCCGAATCTGCAAACTGCAGTATGGAAAGATGATGTATCACGGCTTGGTACGGCAACTGCTCTGCCCGGGACCACAAGAAACTGCAGAGAGTCGTGGACGCATCTCAGCACATCACAGAAACCAGCCTCCCCTCCATGGACTCTGTCTGCACTTCCCGCTGCCTCGGTAAAGCAGCCAATATAATCAAAGACCCCTACACACCCCGGACATTCCCTCTCCTCCCCTCTCCCATCGGGCAGAAGGTACAAAAGCCTGAAAGCACATACTACCAGGCTCAAGGACAGCTTCTATCCCGCTGTTATAGGACTACTGAACAGTTCCCAAGTATATAAAATGGACTATTGACCTCAGAGTCTACAGCTCTATGACCTTGCACCTTATTGTCTGCCTGCACTGCACTTTCTCTGTAGCTGTAACACTTTGCATTTTGTATTGCTTTACCTTGTATTACCTGTAATGAATTGATCTGTATGAATGGTATAAGACGAGTTTTTCACTGTACCTCGGTACAAGTGACGATAATAAACCAATACCAATACCAGTTCCATGATTTCCGAGATAAACTCTTCCCGAGCACAGGAATGGCAGACCCTGGGTGAGGTTTTACATGTGTGCTGAAGAGACTATTGAATCACATCTGGCTGGCAGACATCACCAGCGCAGGTAGATCACCCATTTTATGAGAGCTGACTTGAAGTTGCACAGCTCCAGATCTAAGACAGGACCCACTTCAAAGGCTAATATCAGAAGACAGCTTGTTTGAATTTCCTCTGGAATGAATTTGGCAGCTACTATCTGATGTTATATGATCCTACAACCTTGCCTGATTCCTTTTCAGAGCAAGTCTTACTGTTTCTATTAAACGTCACTCTCTCTCCCCACCCACCACTCCACCACCCGCTGTGTGTAATTGAAAAAATCTTTCCCTGACCTCAACCATGTTTGCAACCTCTTTCATTGTACTCTCTCTGTTTTATCTCCTCCCTTATTCTGTTACAAAATGTAGTTCTTAATATATCTTGTTTCTCCAGAACGACTTTGCAGTGTCAATCTTTTTTGTCATGTGTTATTATTTTCTTTGTTTTGTCTTCCTACTTTAAATTCCTATTCAAATTTCTACAGATGTACGGTGGAGAGCGTTCTGACTTGGTTGCATCACCGTCTGGGATGGAGGCTCCAATGTGCAGGATCGTAAAAGGCTACAGAGGGTTGTAGACTCAGCCAGCTCCATCACGGGCACCACCCTCCCCACCATCGAGGACATCTTCAAGAGGCGGTGCCTCAAGAAGGCGGCATCTATCACTAAGGACCCTCACCACCCGGGACATGCCCTCTTCTCGTTACTACCATCGGGGAGGAGGTACAGGAGCCTGAAGACCCACACTCAACGATTCAAAAACAGCTTCTTCCCCTCCGCCATCAGGTTTCTGAACGGTCCATGAACCCATGAATACTGCCTCATTATTCCTTTATTTTGCACTATTTATTTTTGTAATTTATAGTAATTTTCTGTCTTTGCACTGTACTGCTGCCGCAGAACAACAAATTTCACGTCATATGTCAGTGATGATAAACCTGATTCTGATTCTTGGTCTCTTTGTCTTCCTCCAAAGGATTCAAGCATTCGCTACGTCATGCTTTTGCAATAGCTACAAACACATCTGTTATTCTCCCTCATTCAAAATCTTTCCGTATACCATCACTGAATGAACCGGGTGGAAACATTAGATACTACAGGGCATAGGTTTAAGGTGAGAGGGGGAAAGTTTAAAGGAGCTTTACGAGGCAGGTTTTTTACATAGAGGGTGGTGGGTGCCTGGAACGGGCTGCAAGGGGAGGTGGTGGAGGCTGATACGATAGCAACATTTAAGAGGGATTTAGAAGGGCACATGAACAGGCAGGGTGGTGGGATACAGACCGTGTGGAGGCAGATGTGCAGTTTGAATTGACATCATGGCTGGCACAGACATGGTGGGCCGAAGGGCCTGTTCCTGCACTGTACTGTTCTGTGTTCTATGTTCCATGTCTAGCTGGATTAGAGTCACAGAGAGATACAACACAGGACGAGGCCCTTTGGCCCACCATGTTGATGCTGACCATCAAACACACATTTTCACATTAATCTTACCCTGACCCATTTTACTCTCCCCACATTCCCATCAACTCCAGCCCAGATTCCACCATTCACCTACACAAAGGGACCAATTTACAGTGGCTAATTAACCTACCAACCCTCATGTCTTTGGGGTGTGGGAGGAAACCGGAGCACCCGGGGGAAACCCACATGGTCACAGGGAGAAGGTGCAAACTCCACACAGACAGCGCCTGAGGTCAGGATTGAACACGGGTCTCTGGAGATGTGAGATAACAGCTCTACTTGCTGTATCACTTCCATTCCTAATTCTGGACCATTGATTGGAATTGGAATTGTCACATGTACCGAGGTACATTGAAAAACTTGTCTTGCATATCGTCCGTACAGATCATTTCATTACACGGTGCATTGAGGTAGTACAAGGGAAAACAATAACAGAATGAAGAATAAAGGATCACAGTTACAAAGGAAGTGCAGTGCAGGTAGATAATAAGGTGTAAGATCATAACGAGGTAGATTGTGAGGTCAAGAGTCCATTTTATCGTACTAGGGGACTGTTCAATCGTTTTATAACAGGGGGATTGAAGCTGTCCTTGAGTTTGTTAGTATGCACTTTCAGGCTTTTGTATCTTCTGCCCAATGGGAGAGGGGGAGAAGAGAGAATGCCCGGAATAGATGGGGTCTTTGATTATGCTGCCTGCTTTACTGAGAGGCACAAGTTCAAATCCCACCATAGCAGCTAAAGAATTTAAATTCAAGTAACTAGATAAAAACTGTAATTCAGAAGAAATATTGTGTCAGTAACAGACACCGTGAAACCATTCGATTATTGTTTAATTTTATCTAGTTCACTAATGCTTTCAGAAAAGGAAAGTTGCCGTCCTTGCCTGATCCAGACTGTGTCTGACTTCTGACTAAGCGATGTGTAAATAGTGATGGATGGGCAATAAATGCTGTCATTGTTAGTGATGTCAATAACTGGTCTTAGTGTTGGTTTTAGTTTTGATTTATTGTTGTCACATGTACCAAGATACAGTGAAACACTTTTGTTTGTGTGCAATCCAGGGAGATCATGCCATACATAATTACTTTGAGGTAGTAGAAAGAAAACAGAATGCAGAATATAGTGTTACAGTTACAGAGAAAGCGCAGTGCAGCTAGACAAATAAAATGCAAAGACCACGACAAAGTACATTGGGAGATCAAGAGTTCATCTTTAGTGTATGAGAGGTCCGTTCAAAAGTCTAATAACAGTGAACAAATGAAAAAATCCTCTTCTTCATTAATGTGATCACCTCTAATCCTTCAGCACTTCGAGCTCCCCAGTTCTGGTCTCTTGTTTGTCCCTGATTTCCATCACTACACCATTGATGGCGGTACCTTCACCGACCTGGGCCCTGCGATCCGGAGCTCCCTCAAGCTTCTCTCTGTGTGTCTTTAATGCAGTTTAATGAAGATTTTGCCCTAACTTTGTCTTCTGTGGCTTAGCGATAGTTCTGTGAAATATCCTGGGATGTTTTACCAGGTTAAAGATATAAGATTTCTTTATTAGTCACATGTACATCGAAACACACAGTGAACTGTATCTTTTGTGTCGAGTGTTCTGGGGGCAGCCCGCAAGTGTCACCACGCTTCCGGCGCCAACATAGCATGCCCACAACTTCCTAACCCATACGTCTTTGGAATGTGGGAGGAAACCGGAGCACCTGGAGGAAACCCACGCAGACACGGGGAGAACGTACAAACTCCTTACAGACAGCAGCCAGATTTGAACCTGGGTCGCTGGCGCTCTAAAACATTACACTAACTGCTACACCACCGAGCCTGCCGTTAGCGTAAGCCATTATATAAAGGCAAGAGTTCCAAAAACTCACAAACTATGAAAAGTACAGTTTGGATCACCTGAATCTCCACCTTTTCCTATCGGATACTTTAATTCATTTTTTGAAGATGTGGCATCCTTGGCAAGGTCAGGATTTATTGCCCATCCCTAGGTGGGGGTGAGCCGCCGTTTTCAACTTTTGTCCTTGCGTTAAGGTGGTGCTATTGGACAGGGAGTTCCAGGATTTAGATCCAAGTTACAGGATTGGAAGAGACAGTTTCCAGAGGTAGCGATGGTCAAGTGCATGGAGGGATTTGAAAACAAGGATAGGAATTTTAACACTGAGGCATTGTTTAACCAGAAGTGGCTGAAGATCAGTGGGTTTTGTGGGGATGGGTGAGTGGGAATGGGTGGTGAGTTCGGACATGGGGCAGCAGGGTTTGGATAAACAGGCTTATGGAGAATAGAATGCAGGGAACCAGCAGGACTGCTTGGAATCATCAAGTCCAGAGCTGACAAAGGTGAACTAAGGCAGGCAGAGCTGGAAGTAGTTACAGAGGCAGATGGATGGACACAAGGTCTCCAGATCCCATGTGCATCTTGATGCTTTGTTCCCCATGGTGTTGCAAAGGGTCACCATGATGGCAGAACCAGCCATTGGGCCTAACAACTCTGTGCCAGTGTTTGTGCATCACTTGAGCATCTTTCTCCACCTATCAGTGTGACCCTCTATACCCTTCTCCATTGTCTAACATCCCCTTAAATGTATCCACACTATTGGCCTCCCTCACCCCCTGGGTTAAGAAGTTTCTTCTAAACTCTCTCCTGGGTTTCTTGGTGACTGTCTGAAATAAACAGCCTCTTGCACACATAGTCATAGAGTTGTAGAGAATGGAAACAGGCCCTTCAGCCCAATTGGTCCATGCCGACTGAGATTCCCATCTAAGCTAGTCCCATTTGCCCACGTTTGGCCCATTTCCCTCTACCTATCCATGTACCTGTCCAAGTGACTTTTAAATATTGTTAATGTTCCTGCCTCAACTACTTCCTTTGGGAGCTCGTTCCATATATGGACCACTCTCTGGGTGAAAAAATTGCCCCTCTGGTTCCTATTAAATTTCCCCCTTCTCCCCTTAGTGGTTAGCACCAGTTATTACAGCGCCAGCGACCCGGGTTCAATTCCAGCCACTGTCTGTAAGGAGTTTGTAGGTTCTCCCCGTGTCTGCGTGGGTTTCCTCCGGGTGCTCCGGTTTCCTCCCGCATTCCAAAGACGTACGGGTTAGGAAGTTGTGGGCATGCTATGTTGGCACCGGAAGCGTGGCGACACTTGCAGGCTGCCCTCAGCACACTTTACGCAAAAGATGTATTTGACTGTGTGTTTCGACGTACATGTGACTAATAAAGATATCTTATAAAGTGAGAAAGGAAAGATTTATAAGGGAACCGAGGGGCAACTTCTTCACACAAATAGGGTGGTGTATATATGGAACGAGCTGCCAGAGGAAGTGGCTCAGGTAGGTACAATAACATTTAAAAGACACTTGGATAAGTACATGGATAAGACCATAAAACCATATGATATAGGAATGGAATTAGGCCATTTGGCCCATTGATCCAGGCTTGACAGCTTCTATCCGGCTATTATAAGACTATTGAAATGTCCCCAGTACAGAAAGATGGACACCTGACCTCACGGTCTTCCTCATTATGACCTTGCACCTTATTGTCTGCCTGCACTGCACTTTCTCTGTAACTGGAACACTTTATTCTGCATTCTGTTATTGTTTTCCCTTGTATTACCTCAATGCACTGTTGTAATGAAATGATCAGTATGGACAGTATGCAAGACAAGCTTTTCACTGTACCTCAGTACATGTGACAATGATAAACCAATTTACCAATTTACCATCGAGTCTGCTCCTCCATTCAATCACGGCTGATTTTTTTTCAACCTCATTCTCCCACCTTCTCCCCGGAACCCTTAACCCCCTCACCAGTCAAGAACCTATCAATCTCTGCCTTAAATACACCCAATGACTTGGCCTCCACAGCCCTCTGTGGCAACGAATTCCACCGATTCACCACCCTTATGGATAGGAAAGGTTTAGAGGGATATGGGCCAAATGCAGGCAAATGGGATTAGTTTAGCTGGGGTCTTGGTCGGCACAGAGCAGTTGGGCTGAAGGGCCTGTTTCCGTACTGTAAAACTGTGACTGTATGGCTCTAACAATAGGAGGAGACTGAGCACTCACTCCTGCGCTATACCCAAGTGGCAGGTGGCTGGGAGAGCATTGGGGTAGACTCAAGCACCTGAGCCAGAAGGAGAAGAAGCAAGCAAGAAAGTAACCGAAAACAAGTCCGTTTCCACAGTTTCAAAACCCACCTTGAACACATATTTTCTTATATTTAGCTTGATTAACATTCTCTGCTTGAAAATTCCTCCCGTGTTGAAGGACAGGTTGAATCCAGCACAATGAAGCATTGCTGCACTAATACAATGAGTGGTCGAGCTTTTGTGCAGTTCAAACGGTGTAATTGTTACCAGCAGTCTACCTGCTGTTTTCGTTCTTTTGAACTCCCAGCCTGCAACTCATTTTCGGAAAAAGAATGCATGTTATCGTGCTTTGCAACAATCAAAGCCTGAACAGGTTTCTGTGTGGACCATATAAGGTAAATTCTGTGCAGGCATACCCCAGTAATGTGTAGCACATGCCAAATGGAATTCAGGAGTGGAGGGGAAACTTCTTTCAGCTGCAAACATCTATTGAGGCATTGGGTTAGTTAATTGCTGGTAGTTAGCATTCTCTATCATTGACAACTGTTCTTTAGCAATCTTCATCTCAATTAGATATAAAATAAGATTGCAGGCTTCTAGTTCTGTAATCAGATTCAGGTTTATTATCACTGACTTATACATCATGAAATTTGTTGTCTTGCAGCAACAGTACAGTGCAAAGACATAAAATTACTATAAATTACAAAAATAAATAAATAGTGCAAAAGAAAGGAATAACGAGGTAGTGTTCATGGGTTCATAGACCGTTCAGAAATCTGATGGCAGAGGGGAAGAAGCTGTTCCTGAATCATTGAGTGTGGGTCTTCAGGCTCCTGTACCTCCTCCCTATGGTGGTAATGAGAAGAGGGCATGTCCCAGGTGGTGAGGGTCCTTAGTGGCGGATGCTGCCTTCTTGAGGCACCGCCTCAGTATGTTAGCAAGACTTCTTCGAGTGTCAGATATCAAAGTAAGGTCGATACCTCACTTCTTCATAACTTCAAACTCACTGCCAAAAATTCACTGAATTATGGATTGCAGCATTGAAAGGCACTAGCCAGCTCTACTAGTTCTTTGAAAGGGCTCTCCAATTAGTCTGACTTTCCCTAATCATTTCCTACAGGCCTACAAATGTTTCCTTTTAAGTACTGGCCCAAATATTTTGTTGATTATTTTTTAAGATTTAGATCTTAATAGCTTAGCATATTATGCTTCACCAGCTACCTTAGGACAAACTTTGGAAAAAAACAAACGGGAAAGTAAATCGGTCTGTGATCTTAGGCTGACAATGTTGGAAAGTTTGAGGCCAATGTTGCAAACTGAACATACAAATACAAGGTTGATATCAAGTTCAATGCCATATGCACAAGTACAGGTGCAACGAAAAATTTACTTGCAGCCACTTAGACTTAAAGCCTTCTGATTCTGAGCGAGACCCTTGGGATCGAGAATGGTTCACATCCAATTGCGTTTCCTGAGCTTTGAGGTGACTGATGAGGGAGCTGGATGACTCTTCCATCAATGGGGCAAGAGGTGTCTGACAAGGCGGGGGAGTGAGTGGTAAGTTTCTGAGGTGGTGCACTCCACACTGAACTTGTCATCGAGTCAGAGAGGGATGTAGCACGGAAACAGGCCCTTCGGCCCACTGAGTCCATGCTGACCATCAACTACCCATCCACCATTTTATTCTCTGCAAATTCCCATCAACTCCCTCCAGATTCTACCACTCACCAACACACTAGGGGCAACTTACAGTGGCCAATTAACCTACCAACCCTTTGGGATGTGGGAGGAAACCGGGAGTACCCGGAGGAAACCCGAGTACCTGGAGGAAACCCACGCAGCCACAGGGAGAACGTGCAGACAATACCAGAGGTCGGGATCGAACCCAGGTCTCCGGCGCTGTGAGGCAGTGGCTCTACCAGCTGTGGCATTGTGCAGCCCCATGTGTGTACTCCTCAGCAATGGTCCACACTGAAGTTACTGCCTCATGTTTCCAAGTTTGCTGATGACGCTAAACTAGGTGGGATTATAGAGTCATAGAGTCATACAACACGGAAAAAGGCCCTTCGGCCTAACTCATCCATGTTGACCAAGATTCCCATCTAAGCTACACCCATTTGCACGTGTTTGGCCCCTATCCCTCTAAACTGTTCCTATCCAAGTAATTGTCCAAATGTCTTTTAAATGTTGTTAATGTACCCGCCTCATCCTCTTCCTCTGGCAGCTCGTTCCATATACTGACCACCCACTGGGTGAAAAAGTTGCCCCTCAGGTTCCTATTAATTCTCTCCCCTCTCATCTTAAACCTATGCCCTCTTGCTCTTGATTCCCCAACCCTGGGAAAAAGACTGTGCACATTCACCCTATCTATACCCTCATGATTTTATACACCTCTGTAAGATCTCCCTCATTCTCCAAGGAATAAAGTCCAAGCCTGCCCAACCTCTCTCTATAACTCAGTCCATCGAGTCCTGGAAACATTCTTGTAATACTCCTCTGCACTCATTCCAACTTATTTCATCTTTCCCATAGCAGGTTGACCAAAACTGAACACAATATTACAAATGTGGCCTCACCAATGTCTCGTACAACCACAACATAGCCTCCCATTGTGAGTAGGGAGGAGGATGCAAAGAGGCTCCAAGATGCCTGAGCAGGTGAAAATGTGGAGGATGGAATATGATGTGGGAAAATGGGAGGTCATCCACTTGGGTGCCCAAAGCAGAATATTTGTTAAATGGTGAGAGATTGGGTAGTGTTGATGTTCAAAGGTACAAGGTGTCACAAATCACGACAACATGCAGCTTCAGCGGTGAATAGGAAGACAAATAGTATGTTGGTCTTTATGAGAGAGTTTGAATATAAGAGTAAGTGAGTTTTATTGCAATTGTATTGGGCCTTGGTGAGACCACACCTGGAGAACTCTGTACAATTTTGGTCTGCATAGCTCAGTACTTGTCCTGGAGGGAGTGTAGCGAGATTCAAGAGACTGAACAAAGAACATAGAACAGTACAGGACAGGAACAGGCCTTTCAGCCCACCGTGTCTGTGCTGACCATGATGCCAAATTAAACTAATCCCATCTGCCTGCACATGCTCTATATCCCTCCTTTCCCTGCCTGTTCATGTGCCTGTCTAAATACCTCTTAAACGTCGCTCTTGCATCTGCTTTCACCACTTCCCCAGGCAATGCATTCCAGGCACCTACCACTCTGCGTGTAAAAAAACTTCCCTCACACATCTTCTTGAAACGTTCCCCCTCTGACCTCTGCCCTCTGGTATTAGACATTTCCGCTCTGGCAAAAAGATTATGAGTCTCTGCTCTCTCTATGCCACTCATAATTTTATAGACATCTATTAGATCTTCCCTCAGCCTCTGATGCTCCAGAGAAAACAATCCAAGTTTGTCCAACATCTCACAGAACATAGAACACTACAGCACAGAAACAGGCCCTTCAGCCCACGATGTTGTGCTGAACTATTTAACCCAGCAATTATATGCCTAACTTAACTCATCCATTCTGCTTAATATTGATTGGCAACTCCTTAGTGCAAAAGGTTTAGATGGAACAGAATTTGTTAGGTGTGTCCAGGAAGGATTCCTGACACAGTATGTGGACAGGTTGACTAGAGGAGAGGCCATACTGGATCCAGTACTCGGCATTGAACCTGGTCAGGTGACAGACCTCTCGGTGGGCGAGCATTTCAGAGTTAGTGACCACACATCCCTGACCTCTAATATAGCAGTGGACAAGGGTAGGGGAAGACGATATGGGAAAGTTTTTAATTGGGGGAAGGGCTAATTACGATGGTATTAGGCAGGGACTTGGGAGCCTAAATTGGGAACAGATGTTCTCGGGGAAATGCACAGCAGAAATGTTTAGGGACCACTTGCATGGGGTTCTGGATAGGTTTGTCCCATTGAGGCAGGGTAAGGATGGTAGAGTGAAGGAACCGTGGCTGACAAGAGACGTTGAAGATCTTGTCAAGAGGAAGAAAGAAGTTTACCTAAGGTTTAGAAAGCATGGATCAGACAGGGCTCTGGTGAGTTACAAGGTAGCCAGGAGGGAGCTTAAGAAGGGATTTAGGAGAGCTAGAAGGAGACATGAGAAGGCCTTGGCGAGTAGGATTAAGGAAAACCCCAAGATGTTCTACACATACATAAAGAACAGGAGGATGACTAGAGTGAGGATAGGACCACTCAGGGATAAAGGGGGAAACGTGCCTGGAGGAAGAGGAAGTAGCGGAGGTCCTTAATGAATACTCTGCTTCAGTGTTCCCCAGGGAGAGGGACTTTGACAAATGTGAGGTCAACGTAGAACAGGCTAATGTGCTGGAGCATGTTGAGGTTAAGAAAGAGGTAGTGTTGGAGCTTCTGAAAAACATTAGGACAGGTAAGTGCCAGGGGCCGGACACAATATACCTCAGGTTACTACGGGAAGTGAGGAAAGAGATTGCTGGGGCATTGACAATGATCTTTGGGTCCTCCCTGGCCACAGGAGTGGTACCAGAGGATTGGAGGATGGCAAATGTTGTTCCGTTGTTCAAGAAAGGTAATACGGATAATCCGAGCAATTATAGACCAGTGAACCTTAAGTTGGTGGTGGGCAAATTATTGGAGAAGATTCTTAGAGCCAGGATTTACGAGCATTTGGAGAAGTATGGTCTTATTAGGGATAGTCAGCACAGCTTTGTGAGGGGCAGGTCGTGCCTCAGGAGCCTGAGTTTTTCGAGGAGATGTCAAAACAAATTGATAAGGGTAGAGCAGTGGATGTGGTGTACATGGACTTAAGTAAGGCATTCGACAAGGTTCCCCATCCAGAAAGTCATGAGGCATGGGATCCATGGAGACTTGGCTGCATGGATTTGGAATCGGCTTGCCCACAGAAGGCAGAGGGTTGTAGTAGATGGAGAATATTCTGCCTGAAGGTCAGTGACAAGTGGTGATCCACAGGGATCTGTTCTGGGACCGCTGCTCTTTGTGATTTTTATAAATGACTTGGGTGAGGATGTGGAAGGGTTGGTTAGTCAGTATGCAGATGACACGAAGGTTGGTGGTGTTGTGGATAGTGTAGACTGTTGTCGTAAGTTACAAAGGGATATAGACAGGATGCAGAGTTGGGCGGAGAAGTGGCTGATGGAGTTCAATCCGGAAAAGTGTGAAGTGATACACTTTGGAAGATCAGCTTGAAGGCAGAGTACAGGGTTAGTGGTAGGATTCTTAGCAGTGTGGAAATACAGAGGGATCTCGGGGTCCAAGTTTGAGAAGATTTGGTATTTACCAAAGACTCTTGCAAATTTCTACAGATGTACGGTGGAGAGCATTCTGACTGGTTGCATCACCGCCTGGTATGGAGGCTCCAATGCCCAGGATTGAAAGAGGCTGCAGAGGGTTGTAGACTCAGGCAGCTCCATCATGGAGATATGCCCTCATCACATGACTACCATTGAGGAGGAGGTACAGGAGCCTGACGACCCACACTCAACGTTTCATTGCCTAGTACCAGATCCAGTATGGCCTCTCCTTTAGTCAGCCTGTCCACATACTATGTCAGGAATCCTTCCTAACAAACTCTGCCCCATCTATCCCCTTTACACTAAGGAGGTGCCAATCAATATTAGGGAAGTTGAAATCACCCATGACAACACGCCTGCTATTCTTGCACCTTTCTAAAATCTGCCTCCCAATCTGCTCCTCAGTGTCTCTGCTGCTACTGGGGGTCTGTAAAATACTACCAATAGTGCAATAAGATAGATATTTACGTATTTATTAGTCACATGTACATCGAAACACACAGTGAAATGCGTCCTTTTGAGTTACTGAAACTGTTCTGGGGGCAGCCCGCAAGTGTCGCCACATTTCCGACGCCGACACCCTAACTTCCTAACCCGTACGTCTTTGGAATGTGGGAATTTGGAATGTGGGAGGAAACCGGAGCACCCGGAGAAAACCCACACAGTCAAGGGAAAAACGTACAAACTCCTTACAGGCAGCGGCCGGAATTGAACCCGGATCGCTTGCGCTGTAATAACGTTACGCTAACCACTACACTACCGTGCTGCCCACCTACTGTGATCACTCCTTTCCTGTTTCTGACTTCCACCCACACTGACTTAGTAGACGATCCCTCCAGGATGTGCTCCCTTTCTACAGCTGTGACACTGTCCCTGATCAGCAAAGCCACTCCCCCACCTCTTACCTCTGCCCCTGTCCTTTATAAAACATCTAAACCCCGGAATATCCAGCAGCCATTCCTGCCCTTGTGACAGCCAAGTCTCTGTAATGGCCACCATGTCATAGTTCCATGTACTTACCCATGCTCTAAGTTCATCACCCTTGTTCCTGATACTTCTCGCATTAAAGTGGACACACTTCAGCCCATCCAACTGACTGCAATTTTGCCCTTTCAACTGCCTACCCTTGCTTTAGATTTCTGGATATTAAATGAATCTAGGGATATGGAGATACAGGAAAATGGTATTGAGTAGAAGATTAGTTCTGGTGCAGTAGACTCCATGTGGCCTAATCCTGTTCCTATTTCTTCTCTCTCCATGGAGTTCAGTACATGGAGGTCAAAAGTGAGGAAGCCAGTTCGTAAAGTGCAATGCCTTCACCTGTAAATTTATTTTCAGTTTTGCTCTCTAGAGCAAAAATATAGAATTGATAGCCATGGAAGTATTGGCCTGTTGTAACCACCCATCTGATCGACTGATGTTCCCAATGGAAAATAACCTACAGTCTTTACTCAGTCTGGCCTGTATGTGACTCCATCCCTACCACTGGTAGTATCTACAGGAGGCACTGCCTCAAAAAGCAACATCTGTTATCAAAGATCCCCACCATCCGGGCCATGCCATCTTCTCACAGCTACCATCAGGCAACAGGTACAGAAGCCTGAAGTCCCACACCACCAGGTTCAGGAACAGCTACTTCCCTTCAACCATTTGGTACCAACCGGCAAAACCTTAATCACTACCTCAGTATAGCAACACTATGACCACTTTGATCACTTTGCACTAAAATGAACTTTTTTTTTGTTCTAATTGTGTTCTAATGTAAAAATTGTGCATAATTTATGTTTAATTTGTTTTTCTTGTGAATGCTGCTTATCTGATGCTCTGTGCCTGTGATGCTGCTGCAAGTAAGGTTTTCATTGCCCCTGTGCACACATGGACTTGTGCAGATGACAATAAACTTGATTTTGACTTTGACTCCAAACCGTCCTCCAAAATGGCTTAGGGGACAGTTAGGGCAATAAATAATGGGCCTTTCCAATGATGTCCACACCCTGTGACAAATAGAATGATCCCACTGTTGTTTGCTCTGACTAATAGATTGTGAAGTTGTAAGTGAATTGTGAAGTGAATTGTAAATCCACTTCAGAATTGGTTTGTTGGCTGTGAAGTACTTTGGGATGTCCTGAAGATGATGGATAATGTGCTATGGAAATGGAAATCTTTTATTTCTTATTCCTAATAAAATAACTTTTGCATGTGACTCCTGATCCAACTAAATCATCTCCTAGCCTATCATTCGGGTAAATGTAACTGCACTGTGTAATGAATTGACCTGTACGATCGGTTTGTAAGACAAGCTTTTCACTGTACCTCGGTACAAGTGACAATAATAAACCAATACCAATACCAAAAAACCTCTGATTGTAAACTAGAGTTTTACACCTCATTAAACCAGTAAATTAGTTTGTTATTGTCACATGTACCGAGGTACAGTGAAAAACTTTGTTTTGCATGCCATCCACACAGATCATTTCATTACAACAGTGCATTGAGGTAGTACAAGGGAAAATAACAACAGAATGCAGAATAAAGTGTTACAGTTACAGAGAAAGTGCAGTGCAGGCAGACAATAAGGTGCAAGGCCATAACGAGGTAAATTGTGAGGTCAAGAGTTGAATGATAAAATTCAGGAAGAAGATGGCTAGAACCATCATATGTATCATAAATCTTCAGTACACGCTCCTTCTAAACATCTAATTTGAGGCTAAGTGCAAACTAAAGGAAGACAGTACCTCATATTCTGCCTGGAGGAACTCAGCAGGCCAGGCAGCATCCATGGAGAAAAGCAGGCAGTCAACTTTTTGGGTCAGGACCCTCCTTCAGTCTTCCCTTTGTCCCTTTTCTCTCTCCTCCTGATCTACCCAGTTCCTTCTACACTCACCCCAGACCCCATCACCCTGTTTCTTTCCCCTCCTCCACCTATTCTATCCGCCCATCACCCACACATCCCTCCCACTGGGCCCCTCCCCCCCACTGTTCCCACCTGCCCTCCCCACCTCCATGCTCCACCTTCTTCTCCCATCAGATCCCACCATCTGCAGCCCCCTGTCACCCCCACCTCTCACCTCCCAGCCTCTGTCGCTGCTCCCACTCCCCCCTCCTCCCTCTGCCCATCACCCCTCCCCACCTGGATCCACCCATCACCTGCCAGCTCTTGCTTCACCCCTTCCCCTCCACCTCTTTATACTGGCTACTTCCCCTTTAACTCTCAGTCCAGATGAAAGGTCTCGACCTGAAACATCGACTGTCCATCTCCCTCCACAGATGCTGCCTGACCCACTGAGTTCCTCCAGCATCTTGTAAATTGACATTTGGTTCATCGATCGTAATTTAAATTTTAATTAAAGAGGAAGTTAACAAAATTAAGTAATTGGCTTTATGAGATCAATTTACTTGTTGACCCAGCCACACTAGTAGAGATGTTAAATATTTACAGAACACCACAGGCTTTCTGACCTCTCCAGAGCCTGGTGCCTTGATGATGAATTATTGATACACGTGATGTGTCGTATCAGGATATTTTCCATACTTCCATAATTGAAACCTTCTGGGGAATCATCAGATGTGAGGGCAATTAGTCTGCAGCACCTGAACCACTTCCTTCATTCCAAGGGCCCGACAATGATATCCGAGCATGCAGTTACTGAATCGTTACTAAGCCTTGAGACTGAGCAGCCACAGAGAGTGTGGACAAGGCACAAGTCAAAACAAGTCATTGTAATGAGATTTCATAAGACCATAAGATATACGAGCAGAATTAGGCCATTTGGCCCATTGAGTCTGCTATGCCATTCAATCATGGCTGATTTTTTTTCAACCCTATTCTCTTGCCTTCTCCCCAAAATCATTAACCCCCTTACCAATCAAGAACCTACCAATCTCTGCCTCAGTTACACCCAAGGACTTGCCCTGCACAGCGCTCTGTGGTAACGAATTCCACAGATTCACCACCCTTTGGCTGAAGAAATTCCTCCTTATCTCAGTTTTAAATGGACATCCACTTATTCTGAGGCTGTGCCCTCAGATCCTAGATGCTCCTACTGATGGAAACATCCTCTCCATGTCCACTCTATCCAGACCTTTCAGAATCTGGTAGGTATAAAATAGCATGAAAATTTTTTGATTTTTTCACCAGATACCACTGTATCCTTCAACAGCATGGGGCTGCATACTCTGCAGAACTTGGGAACCAAAGGCACTCCAGTAAACTCACAATTTGACAGGGTAGACTTGAGGGAGTGTTTCCCTGCTCAGATTTAATATAAAGACTTGTCTGTTTAGAACTGAGACAAGAAGAAAGTTCTTCAGAATGGTTCAGATTAGCCGCTGTCTGTAAGGAGTTTGTACGGTCTCCTCGTGTCTGCGTGGGTTTCATCCGGATGCTCCGGTTTCCTCCCACATTCCAAAGATGTACGGGTTAGGAAGCTGTGGGCGTGCTATGTTGGCGCCGGAAGTGTGGCGACACTTGCGGGCTGCCCCCAGAACACTCTACGCAAAAGGTGCATTTCACCGTGTGTTTCAATGTACATGTGACTAATAAAGAGATCTTCTCTTATCTTATTTTTCTCATATAAGAGGTCCGTTCAAGAGTCTAATAACAGCGGGATAGATGCAACACTTGGATAGATCAACTGGGTAGGAAGGATGCCATCCAATGTTGTAGAGTTGGCAATCACCCTGCAACAGAAGAGCGTTTCAGACACACACAAGCCCATTCACTCTTACAATCTTTGAAATATAACAACTCTGCTAACTGTTGATCATTTTTATTCTTGAATTTTTTACTTCTTTCATAAGAAATAAAATGTTTCCATTTCTAAAACACCATTTTCTAATTTCTAGACACCCCAACCCCCCATAATGTTATAAAACATGGAACAAAGAACACTACAGCACAATACAGGTCCTTCGGCCCATAGTGTTGTGCCGACATTTCATCCTGCTCTAAGATCTATCTAACCCTTCCCTCCCACATAGCCCCCTATTTTTCTATCATTCATGTGTCGATCTAAGAGTCTCTTAAATGTCCCTAATGTATCTGCCCCCACAACCTCTGCAGGCAGTGTGTTCCACACACCTACCAATCTCTGTGTAAAAAACTTACCCCTGAAATCCCCCTTATATCTTCCTCCAATCACCTTAAAATTATGTACCCTCGTGTTAGCCATTTTCATCCTGGGAAAAAGTCTCTGACTCTCCACTCGATCGATGCCTCTTATCATCTTGTACACCTCTATCAAGTCACCTCTCATCCTCCTTCTCTCCAAGGAGAAAAGCCCTTGCTCACTCAACCTATCCTCATAAGACATGCTCTCCAATCCAGGCAGTATCCTGGTAAATCTCCTCTGCACCCTCTCTAAAGCTTCCACATCCTTTCTATAATGAGGCAACCAGAACCGAACACAATACTCCAAGTGTGGTCTGACCAGAGTTCTATAGAGCTGCAACATCACCTCATGGCTCTTGAACTCAATACCCCGACCAATGAAGGCCAACGCTCCATATGCCTTCTTAACAACCCTATCGACCTGCGTGGCAACCTTGAGGGATCTATGGAAGTGGACCCCAAGATCCCTCTGTTCCTCCACATTGCTAAGAGTCCTGCCATTAATCTTGTATTCTGCCTTCAAATTCGATCTCCCAAAGTGCATCACTTCACATTTTTCTGGGTTGAACTCCATCTGCCACTTCTCAGCCCAGCTCTGCATCCTATCAATATTCTGTTGTAATCTTACAGCAACCTTCTACACTACCCACAACACCACCAACCTTTGTATCATCAGCAAACTTACTAACCCACCCTTCCACATCCTCATCCAAGTCATTTATAAAAAATCACAAAGCAGGTGTCCAAGAACAGATCCCTGCGGAACACCACTGTTCTCCGACCTCCAGGCAGAATATGCTCCATCTATCACCACCCTCTGTCTTCTATGGACGAGCCAATTCTGAATCCACACAACCAAGTTTCCCTGGGTCCCATGCCTCCTGACTTTCTGAATAAGCTTTCCATGAGGAACCTTATCAAACGCCTTACTAAATGCCTTACTAAACAGTACAGCACAGGACAGGCCTTTCAACCATCAAGTCCTCACTGACCATCAAGCACCCAAATGCTTGAAGCTCATTTTGCACTCCCCACATTTCCATCATCTCCCCCCACATTCTGCCACTCACCTACACACTAGTGCCAATTTACAGTGGCCAATTAACCCACATGTCTTTAGGATGTGGGAGCAAACCAGAGCACCCGGGGGAAACCCACACAGTCACAGGGAGAATGTGGAAACTCCAGCCAGACTGTATCGGAGGTCAGAATTGAACCCAGGTGTCTGGAGTGTGAGGTTTTAGTACCTACCACATCCTTGGTCAAAGTGGTCAGAATCAAGGAGCTGGGGAAGTAGCAGGGTTTAGAGAGGGAACTGCAGAGGTTGGGGTCCAAGCAGCTGAAGGCGTGGCCACCGGTGATAGGACAGGATTGGAGGAGTGCAGAGATCTCAGAAGACTGAAGGAGCGGCAGAGATCGAAGCAATAATCATGGGGCAGGGGCATGGAGACAGTTTAAAACAAGAATGGGAATTATATAACTGAGGCATTGTTTAACCTGAAGGTTGGTGCAGGCTGTAAGCACAGGGGAGATGGGTGAACAAGACTTTGGTACAAGTTTGGACGCAGGACGGAAGAACTTTAATCAATCCCGTTTAAAGAGGGTCTCAGAACAAAACTAATTCTTGAAACACTCAGCAGGTCAGGCAGCGCCTGTGGAAAGAGAAACAGAGTTGATGTTTCAGATTGAAAACCCTTCACCGCAACTGGGAAAGAGAGAAGACACATTAATTTTAAGTTGCAAAGAGTTGGGGAGGAGAGACGGATGGTGTAAAGGGAATATCTCTGATAGGGTGAGGCCAGGGTTGCTGTGGTGATAAGTCATGATGAAGCCATTGAGTTGATAGGTCAATGAGGGCAGCTGGGAAGAGAAAACGAAAGGGAGATATAAAAGTAGTGAAACATTGGTCTGAAATATTAACTGTTTCTCTATCTACAGATACTGCCTGATCTGCTGAGTGCTTCTAGCATATTCTGCTTTTATTTCAGAATTCCAGCAACTGCAGTAATAGAGTCATACAGTTATAGAGCAATACAGCATGGATACAGTCCCTTTGGCCCAACCAGTCCACGCCATGTCCATGATGCCCACCCATCTAGTCCCAACTTCTTGCGTTTGACCCATATCCCTCTAAACCCCACCCCTCCATGTACCTGTGCAAGTGTTTCTTAAATGATACTATTGTACCTGCCTCACCCACTTCCTTTGGCAGCTCGTTCCATATACTCACCACCCTCTGTGTGAAAAAGTTGCCCCTCAAGTCCCTTTTAAATCTTTACCCTTTCACCCTAAATCTATGCCCCCTAATTTTGGACTCCCCTAGCATCCATCTTATCGATATCCTTCATGATTTTATAATCCTCAGTATTAACTCAGATTTGCTGCTGAGATCACCCAAAATACTAAAGTTTCAGATGAAAGTTTTTGGGAAAAATCAGAGCTAGCTTATCGAAGAATCTGGCTTGAAAAGTATTTCATTGTAGTGTTAAGGTTTAGGAAACGGAACCTGCCACTTTGTGTGCCATTTGCTAGAACACTCATAGAGATTCACTCAGTGATAAAAGTCACACTTCATCCCATTAATTTTAATAAGCTGTTTGGAATTCCTGACATCCTCTTGTGTGAATAATTATTTAATTCTGTTTGGGAACAGAATAAAAGCCTTGAAACAACAGGAGGTAAGAATGTTTTCTGTTTTTATAGGATTAACAGCATAGAAGAGACCATTCAGCCCATTGTGTGCATGTCAATTGAGAACAATGCTATCCCACTTTGCAGATCTTGCTCCATATCCCTGCAGATCCTAGCATTTCCTCTGCTCATCCAGCTGCACTTAAAAGGGGTGAGGATTTTTGCCTCTCTCTCCTTTCAACAGGGAGTTCCAAACCTCTCTCACTGTGTGTGTGAATTTAGACCGGATTGGATAAGGATGGCAGATTTCCTTCACTCAAGCACATTAATGGTTGTTATATCCCACCATCCCACCATCGGTAGTATCTATAATGAGGCACTGCCTCAAGGAGGCATACCTATCATCATGGATCCCCATCATCCGGGCCATGCCAGCTACCGTCGGGCAGGGGCAGGCAGGGTAGTGTAGCGGTTAGCATAACGCTATTACAGCGCCAGCAACTCGGGATCAATTCCGGCCACTGTCTGTAAGGAGTTTGTACGTTCTCCCCGTGTCTGCATGGGTTTCCTCCGGGTGCTCTGGTTTCCGCCCACATTCCAAAGACGTACGGGTTAGGAGGTTGTGGGCATGCTATGCTGGCGCTGGAAGCGTGGTGACACTTGTGGGCTGCCCCAGAACACTCTATGCAAAAAGATGCATTTCACTGTGTGTTTCGATGTACATGTGACTAATAAAGATATCTTATCTTAGGTACAGAAGCCTGAAGTCCCACACCACCAGGTTCAGGAACAGCTACTTCCCTTCAACCATTTGGTTCGTGAACCAACCTGCACAACCCTAATCAGTACCTCAATATAGCAACACTATAGCCACTTTGCACTACAATGGACTTTGTTCTGTTTTGTTCTAATTGTGCTTTCTTGTATAGTTCTGTATAATATGTTGTTAATTTACATTTTTCTTTTGAGTATTCTGTATCTGATGTTCCTGTGATGCTGCTACAAGTAAGTTTTTCATTGCACCTGTGCACACATGAACTTGTGCAGATGACAATAAACTGAACTTCGACAGCCAAGTCACTTCTTGGTCACTGTGACTGACCCACGGATCAGGATCCCCTGCTGCCTGCCTCTGTGTGGGCACAGGAGCTGGTCCACACCCCACTTTATGGAGAGTTCCAGTCTCTAAACTATTATTGCAAGCTCTGTCCACATTCACTGAGCTCTGTTACGTTGGGCATCCTGGAGGGCTCGGCAGGAGGGAAGGCTTCTGAATAGCATTTCTGAGACACTTAGAGAGTAGTCTGCTAATTCAAGCAGAAAGCTGTCAGTTTGAGATAAGAATTCTCTCGCTCACCTCGATCTGCAACATTGAAAATCTGTTTGCAATGTCCTTTACAGACTCTGGTTTGCATTCGATTGGATATAGAAAGACATCTTCACAAGCACATTTACAATGTTGAACTCTAACCTTTCCTCAACAAACAATCTGCTGGAGGAACTCAGCAGGTCGAGCAGCATCTGTGAGGGGAAAGGAATTGTCAACGTTTCAGGTCAAAACCCTGAAACAGGACCCGAAACGTCAACAATTCCTTTCCACCACAGATAAGATAAGATTTCTTTATTAGTCACATGTACATCAAAACACACAGTGAAATGCACCTTTTGCACAGAATGTTCTGGGGGCAGCCCACAAGTGTCGCCACGCTTCCGGCGCCAGCATAGCATGCCCACAACTTCCTAACCCGTACGTCTTTGGAATGTGTGAGGAAACCGGAGCACCTGGAGGAAACCCACTCAGACACGGGGAGAACGTACAAACTTCTTACAGTCAGCGGCCGGAATTGAACCTCGGTCGCTGGCACTGTAATAGCGTTACACTAACCGCTACACTACCGTGCCTGCCCGCGACCTCCTGTGTTTCTGCAGGTTGCTTGTTGCTCCAGATTCCAGCACCTGCATTCTCTTGTGTCTCTTCTGACCTTCTCCTTAAGTTGTTTGGAATGGATGGTGGATTGGCCATATCCCTCTAAACCTTTCCTATCCATGTACCTGTCTTTTAAATGTTGTTAAGGTACCCATTCAACCACTTCCTCTGGCAGCTCGTTCCATATACTGACCACCCTCTGGGTGAAAAGGTGCTCCTCAGGTTCCTATTAAATCTCTCCCCTCTCACCTTAAACCTGTGCCCTCTAGTTCCTGATTCCCCAACCCTGGGAAAAAGACTGTGTGAATTCACCCTGTCTATGCCCCTCATTTTACACACCTCTTTATTCATTCTCCTACGCTCCAATGAGTAAAATTCCAGCCTGCTCAATTTCTCTCCACAACTCAGTCCCTCGAGTCCCGGCAACATCCTCATAAATCTCCGCTGCACTCTTTCCAGCTTAATGGCATCTTTCCTATAGCAGGGCTACCAAAACTGAACACAATACTCCAAGTGCAGCCTCACCGGCATGTTGTACAACTGCAACATAACATCCCAACTTCTATGCTCACTGCCCAGACTGATGAAGGACAGCGTGCTAAAAGCCTTGTGCAGTTTTGAGGGAGTGCTGCAGTTTCAGAGACGCAGTTTTTCAGAAGAGATATTAAAGAGGGACTGTATCTGCTCTCCCATGTTGTATTGGAAAGGAATAATGTCCTGACTAGTGCTTATTCCTCTTACGCTGTTGTTGTTTGTGGAAAGTTGCTGACTGCAATATTTCCTAGCTTATATTATGTTGGACGGTACGTCATTAGTTTTGAATCAAAAAATCCCTGAAGTTGAGACAGTATCTGTTGTCTCTTCAGGAAACAACTTATCAGTTGTGTGGTGATCATACTGACTGCCCAGGGATCACCTTCAGTCTAGATCACCTTTGCTTTGATTTTTACCTGTACTACATCAATGCACTCTGTACTAACTCAATGTAACTGCACTGTGTAATGAATTGACCTGTACAATTGGTATGCAAGACAAGTTTTTTACTGTACCTTGGTACAAGTGACAATAATAAACCAATACTAATACCAATACCAATATTATGAGCTCGCACAATAAGACCAATGAAAGTTTGAGTTCCACGACCAAGGCTTTAGGCATGGAAATTGTAATGTTTGCTGAATAGTTATTCCACCCTCCCCAACCACCAATAAACTTCCAAGTAATCAGAATAATTATCAAAGGAAGAAATTCAATTATAGTTTTCTATTCCTGCTCTCTGAACTATGATTAGTGTTTTTTTATCTGAGTTGGAGGTTGTGGGTTTAAATCCCACTCCCCAACTTTAGCCAAAAGAGCTCGGCTGACATGTCAGTGTGGTACTGTGGGAGTGCTGCACTGTCAGAGAAGTTCTTACTTAGGTAGAGCACTAAACCAAGACTCATGAATGGACAGGGAGGTTCTCTTGGCACGATTACACAGGGGAGTTCTCCATGATCTATTGGCAAATGTTTATTCCTCAATGAGTGTCACCAAAAAAAGAAATCAGATTATTTGCCCATTTTTACAATGTTTTTTTCGGATCTTGCTGTGGAGAATTTGGTCACTTTGATTGCTAAATTACAACAGCAACCACACTGCAAAATAATTCATTGGCTGTGGCATTCAGGCAAAGGTACCATAGAAATGTAAGTCTTTCTTAAACTTCACTGATATGCAGATGACACAATCAGTTGGTATTGTAGGCAGTGAAGAAAGTTACCAAGGATTACAAAGGGATCTCGATCAGCTGGGTAGGTGGGCTGTGGAATGGCAAATGGAGTTTAATTCAAATAAGTATGAGGTGTTGCATTTCGGGGAGTCAACCCAGGGTAGGACTTTCATAGTGACACAGGCAGACAGGGTAATGAAGAAGGTTTTTGGCATGCTCACCTTCATCAGTCAGGGCACTGAGTATAGAATTTGGGATGTTATGTTGCGACGTTGGTTAGGCCGCACCTGGAGTACTGTGTTCAGTTTTGGTCACCCTGCTCAAGTAAAGATGCCATAAAACTGGAAAGAGTGCAAAGAAGATTTATGAGGATCTTGCCAGGACTTGAGGGACTGGGTAAAGGGAGAGGTTGAGCAGAGCAGGACTTTATTCCTTAGGGTGTAGGAGACTGAGTGCTGATCTGATAGAACATAGAACATAGAACAGTACAGCACAGTGCAGGCCCTTCGGCCCACGATGTTGTGCTGAACTAAAAGTGTATAAGATCATGAGGGGCATAGAAAGGGTGAATGCACTCAGTCTTTTTCCCAGGGTTGGAGAATCAAGAACGAGAGGCACAGGTTTAAGGTGAAAGGGGAGAGATTTAATAGGAACCTGAGGGGCAACTTTTTTACACAAAGTATGGTACATGTGTGGAACAAGCTACCAGAGGAAGTGGTTGCAGCAGGTACAATAACAACATTTAAAAGACATTTGGACAGATACATGGATATTGGTATTGGTATTGGTTTATTATTGTCACTTGTACCGAGGTACAGTGAAAAACTTGCCTTGCGTGCCATTCGTACAGATCAATTCATTACACAGTGCATTGAAGTAGTACAGGGTAAAACAATAACAGAATACAAAGTGAAGTGTCACAGCTACAGGGAAGTGCAGTGCACGTAGACAATAAGATGCAAGGTCATAACAAGGTAGATTGTGAGGTCAAGAGTCCATCTCATCGTATAAGGGAACCGTTCAATAGTCTTCTCACAGTGGGATAGGAGCTGTCCTTGAGCCTGGTGGCTTGAACCTTGGTCCTTGCCCTCAGGCTCCTGTATCTTCTACCTGATGGAAGAGGAGAGAAGAGGAGAGAAGAGAGAATGACCCAGGTGGGTGGGGTCTTTGATTATGCTGGCTGCTTCACTAAGGCAGCGAGAGGTATAGACAGAGTCCATGGAGGAGTAGCTGGTTTCCATGATGCGCTGGGCTGTGCCCACAACTCTCTGCAGTTTCTTGCAGTCCTGGGCAGAGCAGTTATCATACCAAGCCGTGAAGCATCCGGAAAGGATGCTTTCTGTGGTGCATTGATAAATGTTGGTGTGTGTCAAAGGGGACATGCCAAATTTCTTTAGCCTCCTGGGCAAGTAGAGGCGCTGATGAGCTTTCTTGGCCGTGGCGTCTACTTGGTTGGACCAGGACAGGCTACTAGTGATGTTCACTCCTGATCATCTAGGAAAGGTTTAGAGGGATATGGGCCAAAAGTGGGCAAATGAGACCAGCTTGGATGGGCATCTTGGTTTGCATGGATCAATTGGGCTGAAAGGCTGGTTTCCGTGCTGTATGAATTTATATATTTTTTAAAATGACTTATGAATTGTTTAAGTCTACAGGGGATTAACAGCAATCAGTGTAAGCTTATCTAAAGCATAAAAGTCAAAGTCAAAGTGGAATTTATTGTCATATGCCCAAGTACATGTGTGCACAGGTGTAATGAAAAACTTACTTGCAGCAGCATCACAGGCACATAGCATCAGATAAGCAGCATTCACAAGAAAAATTAAACATAAATTAAACATAAACCTGCTCTTTCTCCAATTTTCAAAACTCTTACAGATCCAGATCCAATGAGAAGCCCAGATGTCACTAACTGAGGCAGCCAGTGAGTGACATATCACATTACAATGGTCCCCAGCAAGGTTTATACACATCCCTGCTCTTGTTTGCATGTCAGACTGTGAAGGGCTGTGTGATAGATGCTTCAGTCTGGCGTGTAATGGACAGGAACCACAACAGCTCTCCCTATCACACCAGTGACAAGATGAGGCATCTGCCACAATTCAAATCTTCCTTTTCCAAAAGACATCAACATCATCTTTTATCATCAAACCAACACAATCTGTTCCTTCCCATCTCTTGTATGTTTAAGCATGGATCTTTTTAGGTGGTATCAGTAAAATAGAGATGTAAAGTCATAGAGTCATACACCACAGAAACCCTTCAGCCCAATATGCTGACCTATCTAATCTAATCCCATTTGCCCACATTTCACCTATAATCCTCTAAACCTTTCCTATCCATGTACCAGTCCAAATGTCTCTTAAACGTTGTTATTGTACCTGCCTCAACCACTTCCTCTGGCAGCTCGTTCCATATACGGACCACCCTCTGGGTGAAAAAGTTGCCCCTCAGCTTCCTGTTAAATCTCTCCCCTCTCACCTTAAACCTGTGCCATCTGGTTTTTGATTCTCCAACCCTGAGGAAAATACGGAGCACATTCACCTTACCTATGCCCCTAATGATTTTATACACCTCTCTAAAGTCACACCTATGCTCCAAGGAACAAAGTCCCAGCCTGCTCAACCTCTCCTTATAACTCAGGCCCTCGAGTCTTGGCAATATTCTCGTAAATCTTCACTGCACTTTTCTGAGTAATCTGAAATTAAAATAAAATATGCTGGAAGCCCTCCAGTCACCTCACTATAGGAAGGATGTGGAAGCTTTAGAAAGGGTGCAGAGGAGATTTACCAGGATGCTGCCTGGATTGGAGAGCATGTCTTATGAGGATAGGTTGAGTGAGCTAGGGCTTTTGTCTTTAGAGAGGAGGTTGAGAGGTGACCTGATAGAGGTTTACAAGATGATAAGAGGCATAGATTGAGTGAACAGTCAGAGACTTTTTCCCAGGGCGAAATTGGCTAACATGAGGGGGCCCAATTTTAAGGAGATTGGAGGAAGGTATAGGGGGGATGTCAAAGGTATGCTTTTTTACACAGAGAGTGGTGGGTATGTGGAACGTTCCACCAGGGGTGTTGGTAGAGGCAGATACATTAGGGACGTTTAAGAGACTCTTAGATAGGCACATCGATGATGGAGAAATGGAGGGGTATGTGGGAGGGAAGAGTTAGTTTGATCTTAGAGTAGCTTAAAATGTTGGCACAACATTGTGGGCTGAAGGGCCTGTACTGTGCTGTGATGTTCTATGTTCTATGTTCTAGAACTTAAGAGTGGAAGAAAGTAGGAGCAGGAGTAGGCCACTCTGCCCCTCAAGCTTACCGCATCATTCAGTAAGATCATGGCTGCTCTATGCTGGCCTCAACTCCCCTTCTGTGCCAGATCCCCTGTGCCCTCAATTCCCCAATCTTTCGAAGATATATCTACCTCCTCTTTAAATATCCCCATGACCAGTCTCCACAACCCACAGGGTAAATAACTCCAGGGATCCACCACCCTCTGTGAGAAGGGGTCTGTGCGCACCCTGGTTTTAAATCACCACCCATCATTCTTGTAACCATGTCCCCTCGTTTGAGATTCCCCCATAATGCTGATAGTGAGAGAGATTGAGGGTGTACGGCTTTCACACACAGGGTTTCAGATCAAAACGGGTCCAAGTTTGTGATGGGTCCAGACAGGGTGGTAAGAGGGGTGCTGTGCCCTTTAGCAGATGGTTCACAGATGAGGAGGAGAGGCAGTCACTCATTCATCATCTCGATACAAGGGGGATGAGGGGAAAATGTTACTGAGGTGGGGGGAGGTTCTGAAATCAAGGAGGAAACAGCCAATCAGGGACTTCAAAACCGGACTGGCAGGGATGATCATTCTGAAAAATCAATGAATTGATACTTAGCCTCCTTCCGCATTGTATCATTCTATAAAGCTGGGTTAAGAAGACCCCTTTTGTGCCAGCTCAGATTTGGTTCCATCTGAAATATTCCCCTTGGAGCTGTTCACCTACAGCAGCTGGGGGTTCCTAATCTAGGACGTGTGACCCACTTGGTGAGGTGTTGTGGGGGTTGTTGGAGGGCGGAAAGATTCCATGGGGTCTGTGATGCTTTGATACTATTGAGTAGTTTAGAACATAGAACAGTACGGCACAGGAACAGGCCCTTCAGCCCACGATGTCTGTGCTGAGCATGATGCTAAATGAAACTAATCCCTTCTGCCTGCATATGATCCATATCCCTCCATTCCCTGCATATTCTTATGTCTATCTAAAAGCCTCTTGGATGTTATAATCATATCTGCTTCCACCACCACCCCTAGCAGCACATTCCAGGCACTCACCACTCTCTGTGTAAAAACTTGCCCCGCACACCTCCTTTAAACTTTCACCTTCACACCTTAAAGCTATGCCCTCTGGTATTCAACATTTCTAGCCTGGTAAAAAGATTCTGACTGTCTACCTTATCTATGCCTCTCATAATTTTATAAACTTCTATCAGGTCTTCCCTCAGCCAACTTTGTCCTTGTAAGTAATACACTCTAATCCAGGAAGAATCCTGGTGAACCTCTTCTGCACCCTCTCCAAAGCCTCCACATCCTTGCCGTAATGGGGCGACCAGAACCGCACACAATACTCCAAGTGCGGCCTGACCAGAGTTTTATACAGCTGCAGCATGACCTCCTGACTCTTATATTCAATGCCCCGACCTATGAAGGCAAGCGTGCCGTGAGTCTTCATTACTATTCTATCTACTCGCATGGCCACTTTCAGGGAATTCTGTTGCCATTTTAATCAAGAAGTTCACAATAAAAGGAAAATTATGATAAAATAATCCCAGCGCATGAGGTGCCTCAGTGATGGGGCCGCTCAAAATCCCCAGGGTAACCACAACTGTAAACGGAGTGGTCCTCAATGTCATCAGCCATTGATGAGTCTGCGGGCATATTTTACTGAGTGTGAACAAGTCAGACTTTTATGCAAAAAGGTTGGATAAGACTGTACTACAGATGGAAGCCAGCTCCACCACGGGCACAACCCTCCCCACCATCGAGCACATCTTCAAGCGGTGCCTCAAGAAGGCGGCGTCCATCACTAAGGACCGTCACCACCCGGAACGTGCCCTCTTCTCATTACTACCATTGGGGAGGAGGTACAGGAGCCTGAAGACCCACCCTCAATGATTAAGGAACAGCTTCTTCCCCTCCGCCATCAGATTTCTGAATGGTTCATGTACACTACCTCGTTATTCCTTTTATTTTGCTGTATTTATTTATTTTTGTAATTTATGATAATTTTATGTCTTTGCACTGTACTGCTGTCACAAAACAACAAATTTTCACATCATATAAGTCAGTGATAATAAACCTGATCCTGATTCTGAAGGAGTCAGAAACATGATCCAACAACTTATCAGGATCTCTTGAAAAATCACAAAACCTGCAGATGCTGGAAAACTGAAATAAAACAGAAAATGGTGGAAATGCTCAACAGGTAAGTCAGCATCTGTGGAGAGAGGATCACAGTTAACAGGTCTGAGACCCTTTATTAGAATCTTTCCCTTCAGTAATATCTCTTCTTAATATGTAAATAAAATGTAGGGCTGATTATTGCCATAAGTGTTGGCCGGGTGTCTGAATGGCTGCTAACATAGCACATAGAACATTACAGCAGAGGAACAGGCCCTTCGGCCCACAATGTCTGTGCCGAACAGGGTGCCAAAGTGTTGGCCAACTGTTCTGTAAACAGGTAACATGGAGAGCACTTTCCACTGGACTGTTAGACTCTTTGTGATCCTTACAGGTTAACCCCCTCATGGGATGTTGATGGAGTGACTTGGGATTAGATCTGGTCACCACGTCACAAGATGTGACTGAGCTGGAGAGTACCGAGTGGATGTTGTCCAGGTCATTTGGGAAGAGAGACTGTTGGAGCTGGCTTCTAACTATCTGTCAGTCGATACATTGATCATTGAGTTTATCACTAACTTATCTGTGAAAAAGTCATGGCACTCTACTCAATTTCTAAATTTCATTTTACAGATGTTAATCCACTAAATTTCACAAGATCACAAGATCACAAAACAAAGGAGCAGAAGTAGGCCATTCGGCCCATCGAGTCTGCTCCATAAGCTACACTAAAACTATCCCTATTTAGCCCCAATTTCCGGCCTTGTCCCCATATCCCTTGATACCTTGACTAATTAGATACCTATCTATCTCCTCCTTAAATGCCCCCAATGATTGGGCCTCCACAGCTGTACGTGGCAAAGAATTCCATAATTTCACTACCCTCTGGCTAAAGAAATTTCTTGTCACTTCTGTTTTAAAACTGTACCCTCTAATTCTAAGACTGTGCCCTTTAGTCCTGGACTCATCCACCAAGGGAAACAGCTTAGCCACATCTACTCTGTCCAGTCCTTTCAATATTCTAAATGTTTCTATGAGGTCCCCTCTCATTCTTCTGTACTCCAGTGAGTACAGTCCAAGAGCCAACAAATGCTCATCGTATGTAAGCCTTTTCATTCTGGGAATCATCCTCGTAAATCTCCTCTGAACTCTCTCCAACATCAGTACATCCTTCCTAAGATATGGGGCCAAAACTGCAAAATTTCAGAAAAATATGTGCCTGAAAGCAGTCTATAAGATCATGAGAGACATAGATAAGGTAGAGAGTATCTTTTTCCTTGATTAGAGGGTATGAGCCAAAAGGAGAGGTTGGACAAACTTGGGTTGTTTTCTCTGGAGCGTCAGAGGCTGAGGGGAGACCTGATAGAAGTTTATAAAATTATGAGAGGCATAGATAGGGTAGACAGTCAGAACCTTTCTCCAAGCGTAGAAAATGTCAAACACTAGAGGATGTGCACTTAAGGTGAGAGGGGGAAAGTTCAAAGGAGATGTGTGGGGCAAGTTTTTTACACAGAGAGCGGTGGGTGCCTGGAACGGGCTGCCAGGGGTGGTGACGGAAGCAGATATGATGGTGGCATTTAAGAGGCTCTTAGATCAATTTATGAATATGCAGGGAATGGAGGGATATGGATTGTGTGCAGGCAGAAGGGATTTAGTTTAATTCAACATTATGTTCGGCACAGACATTGTGGGCTGAAGGGCCTGTTCCTGTGCTGTACTGTTCTATGTTCTCTGATTTAGCACATCTCAAGTAATCTTGTTTTGATTCATGGGCGGTAGTTATTATTCACAAGTCCAGCATTTATTGCCCATCCTTAATTGCCCCTGGGAGGGTGGGATTGAGCCACTTTCTTGAACCACTGCAGTCCCGGTGAAGGTACTCGCACAGTGCTATTAGGGAGGGAGTTCCAGAACTTAAACCTGACGATGATGAGAGAGCAGTGATAATTTCCAAGACAGGATCATAAGATATCTTTATTCGTCACATGTACATGGAAACACACAGTGAAATGCATCTTTTGCGTAGAGTGTTCTGGGGCAGCCCGCAAGTGTCGCCACACTTCCGGCACGAACGTAGCATGCCCACAACTTCCTAACCCGTACGTCTTTGGAATGTGGGAGGAAACCGGAGCACCCGGAGGAAACCCACGTAGTCACGGGGAGAACATACAAATTCCTTACAGCCTGCAGCTGGAATTGAACCTGGGTCACTGGTGCTGTAAGGCGTTATGCTAACTGCTACAATACCGTGCATGCGTGATTTGGAGGGGAGCCTGCTGATGGTGACGTTCCCATGCTCCTGCTGAACTGGCCGTTCCTGGTGGTGGAGGTTGTGGGTTTCGGAGGTGTCATTGGAGTAGCCTGGGTGAGTAACTGTGGTGTATTTTGTAGATGGTGCACACTGTGGATACTGTACGATGGCAGCGTAGGGAATTAATGTATAAGGTGTTGGATGGGGCACTGATAAAGCAGCTATGTTGTCCTGGATGTTGATGACATCACATTACCATCACTCAGCTGACGGGAGTAGACAGAGACAAGCACAAATGCTTTACAAAGGAAGGTGGTAGGTGAGAGGTTGCATAAAAGGAATATAACTCTGCTTACCAACACCGCATTAGGTAATAACCTCACTTCTACTGCGCTGATGTAATGTCTTATTTTTAACAAATTGCGTCTATTATGCACTGCTATATCAGTCAAGGAAATAATGGCATTTGCCGTTTGGTTCCCTCTGAACCTCCAGTGTCACAGCTGCAGTGTTATTTAATGAGGTTTCAAAGTGTGAAGCAGCTGCCTTTAGCTCTGACAATTTAGTTTATAAGTCAAAAAGGCTTGCATTTACATAGTGCTTTCCACGACGACCTTTGAAGTACATCTGGAGTGTAGCTACAGTGAATAGGTTGGAAATCTGGCTGTCAGTTTGCACACAGTGAGATCCCACAATCAGGGATGCAGTACTCACCATGCAGATCAGCAATATTCGTTGAGGAATTAACTTTGTCACAGAGTCACAGAGTCTATAGTACAGCAACGAGACCTTCAGCTTAACTCATCCATGCCGACTTCTTTGCCTATCTACACTGATAAAATAAGATTTCTTTATTGGACACATGTACATTGAAACACACGGTGAAATGCATCTTTTGTGAAGAGTGTTCTGGGGGCAGCCCGCAAGTGTCGCCACGCTTCCGATGCCAACATAGCATGCCCACAACTTTCTAACCCGTACATCTTTGGAATGTGGGAAGAAACCGGAGCACCCGGAGGGAACCCACGCAGACACGGGGAGAACGTACAAACCCCTTACAGACAGCAGCCGGAATTGAATCCTGGTCGCTGGCGCTGTAATAGTGTTACGCTAACCATTACACTACCGTGCCTGCCCACTAACCCCATTTGCCCCCATTAGGGCCATATCCTTCCATGCCCTGCTAATCTAAATGTCTGTCTAAGTGTCTCTCAAACATAGTGATGGCACCTGACTCCACCATCTCCTCTGGCAGCATGTTCCAGATACCAACCACTCTCTGTGTAAAAAAAACTTACTTCAAATTCCCTTCAAAACGATTTCCTCTCACAACCCATGCTCTCTTGTTTTTGGTATGCCTATCATTGGAAAAGAATCCGACTATCTACCTCTGTCTCTTCTAATGTTAAATACCTCTATTAGGTACCCTGTCAGCCTCCTTCTCTCCAGGGACAACAAGCCCAGTCAATTCAATCTCTCCCCATAACTAAAGTCCTCCAATCTGGGAAACATCTTGGTGAATCTCCTTTGGAATCTCTCTAAAACAGCTACATCCTTCCTGTAGTGTGGTGACCAGAACTGCATATTATACTCCAAGTGCAGTCCATCCAGTTGTTTGTCAAGTTGGAGACACAAGAGGCTGCGAATGTGAAGCAAAAAAACAAACTGCAGGAGAAACTCAGCAGGTCAGGCATGATAGTGTAGTGGTTAGTGTAACGCTATTACGGCCATGGTTCAATTCCAACCACTACCTGTAAGGAGTTTGTACGTTCTCCCCGTGTCCGTACAGGTTTCCTCCGGGTGCTCCAGTTTCCTCCCACATTCCAAAGACGTACTGGTTAGGAAGTTGTGGGCATGCTTTGTTGGCGTCAGAAGCGTGGCGACACTTGCGGGCTGCCCCCAGTGCACTTTACACAAAAGATGCATTTCACTGTGTGTTTCGATGTACATGTGACTAATAAAGATATCTTGTCTTATCTGTGGAGGGAAATGGACAGTCGACGTTTCAGATCGAGACCATTCATCAGAACTTTCGTAAAGTTGCAACATAGCGTCCCAACCCTTATCTTCCGTGCCCTGACCTATGAGGGCAAGCATGCCATATACCTTCTTCACCACCTTATCCAGCTGTGTTGCTGCTTTCAGAGAATAATGGACTGTAAAGGTCCCTCTGTTCACTAACATTCCTTAGTGCTCGACCATTTACTGTGTATGTCCTACACCTATTTGACTTCCCAAAGTGCATCACCTCACACTTGGTTGAGTTAACTTACATCTGCCAACTCTCCGCCCAACTTTCCATCTGATCTCTATCCTGATGTAGCCTGACCTTCCTTGCGATCCACCAACTTTCATGTCACCTGCAGACTTTCTAATCATACCTCTTACATTCAGCTCCAAGTTGTTGGTGTACATCAGGTCACGGGGAAAACTTCTCTAAGACTGTGCTATGGGATCTTTCACTTGGAACAGCAGGTGGTGTCTTTGATTTCTCATGGAGAAGACAGCAGTGATTACTCTACACTGCCAGATTAGCAGTGACTATGGAGCGAGACGAGCCTGTGACTCAGAGGTGCAAAATGCTTCAGTATTAAACATGTCTTAAGGTAAATGTTACACCTGTTGCCTTATTGCACCAGTAACTACATCAAAACTTCCTCCCCTTCCCCTGACCTTCTTATTCTGGCTTCTGCCCTCTTCTTTTCCAGTGCTGATGAAGGATCTCAATCCAAAAGATTGACCGTTTATTTCCCTCCATAGATGTTGCCTGACCTGCTGAGTTCCTCCAGCATTTTGTGTGTGTTGCTCCAGATTCCAGCATCTGCAGAATCTCTTGCGTCTCAAAACTTTCTGTAATCAGTTTTTATCAGACTAGACATGGAAAGATGCTTCGTGTGAAAGTAGTTCCACAGATTTAACATTGTGAACGAAAGTTACAGGATGGCTGATGATGATTGGCCCTCATTGCCTGTGAGGGGATTGGTGAGGTGGAGTGGGGTGGTGGAGCTATCTGAGGAGGAATGTTGGAATCTGGAACGCACTGCCTGAGGGGGTTGTGGAGGCAGAGACTCTCAAAACATTGAACGATGATCTGGACAAGCGCTTGAATTGCTCGTAAATGGAGTCACTAAAGGTCAGAATCAGAATCAGGTTTATTATCCCTGATTTAGATGACATAAAATGTGTTGTTTTATGGCAGCAGTACAGTGCAGAGACATAAAAATTACTATAAATTACAGAAATAAATAAGGTATCTTTATTAGTAACATGTACATCAAAACACACAGTGAAAAGTATCTTTTGCAGAGTGTTCTGGGGGCAACCTGCAAGTGTGGCCAAGCTTCTGGCGTCATCATAGCATGCCCACAACTTCCTAACCCGTACGTCTTTGGAATGTGGGAGGAAACCGGAGCTCCCGGAGGAAACCCATGCAGACACGGGGAGAACACACAAACTCCTTACAGACGGTGGTCGGAATTGGACCTGGGTCGCTGGTGCTGTAATAACGTTACGCTAACTGCTACATTACAAATATAGTACAAACAAAAAGGAATAACAAGGTAGTGTTCATGGGTTCATGGACCATTCAGAAATCTGATGGTGGAGGGGAAGAAGCTGTTCCTGAATTGTTGAGTGTGGGTCTTCAGGCTTCTGTACCTCCTCCCCAATGATAGTAACAAGAAGGGAGCATGTCCTGGATGGTGAGGGTCCTTAGTGATGGATGCCACCTTCTTGAGGCACCACTTCTTGAAGATGTGTTCAATGGTGGGGAGGGTTGTGTCCATGATGGAGCTGGCTGAGTCTACAACCCTCTGCAGCCTCTCATGAATCTGTGCATTGGAGCCTCCACACCAGGTCAGAATGCTCTCCCCCATATATCTATAGAAATTTGTAAGAGTCTTCGGTGACATACCAAATCTCCTCAAACTCCTAACGAAGTAGAGCCGCTGACACGCCTTCTTCGTGATTGTTTCAATACGTTTGGCTCAGGATGAATCCTCCGAGATGTTGACGCCCAGGAACTTGAAGCTGCTCACCCTTTCCACTGAGTGACCCCTCAATGAGGTCTGGTGTGTGTTCTCCTGATTTCCCCTTCCTGACGTCCACAATCAATTCCTTGGTCTTGCTAACGTTGAGTGTGGGGTCAACCAGCTGATCTGTCTTACTTCTGTATGCCTCCTTATCGCCATCTGATGGGTAATTGGTGATTGGTTTATTATTGTCACATGAATTGAGATGCAGTGAAAAACTTTGTTTTGCATGTCATCCATACAGATCATTCCAAACATATATACATTAAGGTAGTACAAGGGAAAAGCAATAACAGAATGCAGAATAAAGTGTTACAGTTACAGAGAAAGTGAAGTGCAGGCAGACAATAAGGTGCAAGGGCCACAACGAGGTCAATTAAGAGATTAAGAGTCCATCTTTATCGTACAAGAGTACTTGATGGTTAGCATGGACATGTTGGGCCGAAGGGTCGGTTTCTGTGCCCTGTGACTCTCTGACTCTCTGTGGCTAGAAAATAAAGAGTGGGAACAAACAGTCTTTCTTGGGTTGGCAGGTTGTGACTAATGAGGTACCACAGAGATTTGCTTTTGGACCCCATTTACAAGCAATTCAAGCCCTTGTCCAGATCATCGTTAAATGTTGTGAGAAGTCTCTGCCTCCACAACCCCCTCAGGCAGTGCGTTCCAGATTCCAACATTCCTCCTCAGGTAGCTCCACCACCCCACTCCACCTCACCAATCCCCTTACAGGCAGTGAGGTCCAATCATCATCAGCCATCCCGTAACTTTCGTTCACAATGTTAAATCGGTGGAACGACTTTCACACGAAACATCTCTCCATGTCTAGTCTGATAAAAACTGATTACAGGAAGTTTTGATGTAGTTACTGGTGCTAAGTGTGTAGAGGAAACAGGGCAATAGGTATAACATCTACTTTAAGACATGTTTAATACTGAAGCATTTTGCACCTCTGAGTCACAGGCTCAAGTCTCGCTCCATCGTCACTGCTAACCTGGCAGTGTAGAGTAATCACTGCTGTCTTCTCCATGAGAGACCAAACAAGGAAGTATTGCATTCATTTCTGGTCCCCCCATTATAGGAAGGATGTGGAGGCCTTGGAGAGGGTGCAGAAGAGGTTCACCAGGATGCTGCCTGGATTAGAGGGCATGAGCTATAAGGAGAGGTTGGACAAACTCGGGTTGTTTTCTCTGGAGCAGCAGAGGCTGAGGGGAGACCTGATAGAAGTTTATAAGATTATGAGTGGCATACATAGAGTAGACAGCAGTATCTTACTCTCAGGGTAGTAATGTCAAAAACTAGAGGGCAAGCATTTAAAGTTAGGGGGGTAAATTCAAAGGAGATGTGCAGGGCAAGTTTTTTACACAAAGTAGTGGGTGCCTGGAATGTGCTGCCAGGGGTGGTGGTGGAGGCAGAGCAACAGAGGTGTTTAAAAGGCTCTTAGACGGGCATATGGATGTACAGAGAATGGAGGGAGATGTTCATTGTGTGGGCAAAAGGGATTAGTTTAGTTAGAGAAACAAAGGACTGCGGATGCTGGAACCTAGATAAAATAACAGCAAGATGCTGGAGGAACTCAGCAGGCCAGACAGCATCCATCCTGAAGAAGGGTCCTGACCCGAAACATTGACTGGTTTTCTCCACAGATTAGATTAGTTAAGTGTTTAATTAGTTTGACACGACATTGTGGCTGTGAGGGTCTGTTCCTGTGCTGTACTGTTCCATGTTATGTTCTAAAGGCACTGTCTGCCCTCCCAAGTGATGTGGAAGATCCCATAGCACCAGCTCAGAGAAGAGCAACCAAGTTCTTCCTTGTGACCTGATATATTCACGATCTACATCACCAACTTGGCTGAAGGGACCAGATGTGACATCTCCAGGCTTGCTGGTGACAGATAACAAAATGGAGCTGCGATGGGGATACAAAGAATCCTCAAGGGGGTAAGGACAACTAACAATATGGTAGACAGAACATAGTGTGGGAAAATATGAGGTTATTCAGTTTGGTAGAAAATATAAGTGACAGGTATTGTTTACATTGAGAGAGATTGGGAAATGTTGATGTTTCTTGCAACCTGGGTTCCTTGCACACAAGTTACTCAAAGTCAACACACTTGTGCGTCAGGAGGGTTAATGGTATAATGGTCTTTGATGCAAGAGGGTTTGAGTCCAAGAGTAAAGATTTCTTGCTACATGTATGTAGGGCCTCAGTGAGACTGCACCTGGGATATTGTGTACAACTTTGGTCTCCTTCCTACATGGAGAAAACACTTACTGCAGCAGGAGGGCAGTAACGATTCATCAGACTGACTCCTGGGCTAGTGGGTCTATCATATAGAGTCATAGAGCTATACAGCACGAAAACAGGCCCTTCGGCCCAACTGGTCCATGCCGTCCAAGGTGCCCCATCTAAGCTAGTCCCATTTGCCCGTATTTGGCCCGTAATCTTCTAAACCTTTCCTGTCCGTGTACCTGTCCAACTGCCTTTTAAAAGTTGTATTGTACCTGTCTTAACCACTTCCTCTGAGAGCTGATTCCACATAGATGTCACCCTTTGTGTAAAACAGTTGCCCCTCAGGTTCCTATTAAACCTTTCCCCTCTCACAAACCTGTGCCCTCCAGTTCTTGATTCCCCAACCCAGGGAAAAAGACCCTTTCTATGCCCTTCATGACTTTATACACCTCTATGAGATTCCCCCTCAGTCTCCTACACTCTAAAGAATAAAGTCCTAGCCTGTCCATCCTCTCCCTATAACTCAGTCCCTCAAGTCCTGCCAACATCTTGTAAATCTTTTCTGCACTGTTTCCACTTTAATAACATCTTTCCTATAGCAGGGCGACCAAAACTGAACACAATACTCCGAGTGCGGCCTCACCAGCGTCCTGTACAACCGCACCATGACTTCCCAACTTTTATACTCAGTGCCTTGACTTAGGAAGGCCAGCGTGCCAAAAGACTTCTTCACCACCCTGTCTACGAAGGAGGAGGTGAAGAAGAAGGATTGAGTATTTTAAGTCTGTTACCTCCACAGAAGAATGAGAATTGATTATATTGAGATTTAGAACACAGAACAGTACAGCACAGGACCAGGCCCTTCGGCCCACCATGTCTGTGCCGACCATGATGCCAATTTAATTCATCTCATCTGCTTACACATGGTCTGTATCCCTCTATTCCCTGGATGTTCATGTGTCTGTCTAAATGCCTCTTAAATGTTAGCAACAGGCTACTGGAGGGATTCAGCGGGTCGAGCAGCATCTGTGGGAGGAAAGGACTTGTCGATGGTTCCGTTCCCCCCTACAGATGCTGCTCGGCTCGCTGAGTTCTTCCAGCAGATTGTTCGTGGCTCCAGATTCCAGCATTCGCACTCTCTTGGGTGATGTTGGGCAAGGATCTGGGGGGAAAAGAGAGTCGAGAGTCAAAGTGATAGATGAGGCACAAGAGGAGCAGTGGCACACATACGCCAGCATGGATTGTTGGGCCGAATGCCCTGTTACTGTGCAGCAACTACAATTTAATCCTTCAAAGGATACAGTTGGTTGAGCCAGCCACAAGCCGGTCTCCACAAATCCATGCTGATGCTCTTTGATCAGGTCCGACCACATTTTATAATTCACTCTGAATCCACCATCAATAACTGTGCTCTCCTGCAAGGTGAATGATTTATTTAGATGTAATTTCAGTGCTGCCGCTGCACAGACTGAAGGCAAACAAGTCTAATATGAAGAAAAATACTGTTCCAGTGCACAGTTACACAGTGTCCAGGCCACCACTCTCCAGGTCAGGGGAATCCGTGTTATTTGCAGCTTCTCTGAGGAATACAAGTTGGATTGGAGACGGAAGTTACAGGCTGCAGACTGCCAATCCTGTCTATCACACATCAAGTCCAGGAGGAAATACGGGAAATAAACTCTGGGAAGCTTGTGTTGCACTGAATATTTCGGAACACCGTCAGTGGGGATGGAAGCCTCTGTAAGTGCGAAGATTATGATCCTAAGATCCGTCATTATTGATTCACGCTTCTGGCAACCTCATTAAATTGAGAAGCACGTCCTCACTGCCTCACATGTAGCGAGGTTTTACATCGGTTCCCTGTGTCTCTGGAACGTCCCCAGCCCACAGTTCTCAGAGGCATCCACACCCCTCCAATTTTGACCTCTTCCACGTCATCAAATTTAACTGCTCCACCGTGCCTTCAGATTCGAAGTTCTCTCCCTGAAAACTCTGCACCTTTGTGTTGTTCTTGAAGTTTGTCCTGTTCCATACTGGCCAATCCTCTCATTTATTGTCAGCTACAACACTCAAATTTCCACCAATTCCGGCCTCTGATTCATCCCTATTTTCCTTGGTATTGGTATTGGTATTGGTTTAGTTTTGTCACTTGTACCGAGGTACAGTGAAAAGCTTGTCTTACAAACCGATCGTACAGGTCAATTCATTACAGTCCACTATTCATTCCTTCACTCCACCATTGGTAAATTGGTAACTGGTTTACTATTGTCATGAGTACTGAGGTGCAGTGAAAAACTTTGTTTTGCATGCCATCCATACAGATCATTTCATCACATCATTACATTGAGGTAGTACAAGGGAAAACAATAACAGAATGAAGTGTTACAGTCACAGAGAAAGTGCAGTGCAGGCCGACAATAAGGTGCAAGGCTTAAAGAGGTGGATTGTGGGGTTAAGAGCCCATCTTATCGTACCAGGGGCCTGTTCAATGGTCTTATAACAGAAGCTATCCTTCAGTCTGGTGGTACGTATTTTCAAGCTTTTGTATCTTCCGCCTGATGGGAGGGGGGAGAAGAGAGAATGTCCGGGGTGGGTGGGGTCTTTGATTATGTTGGCTGCTTTACCGAGGCAGTGAGAAGTGTAGACAGAGTCCATGGAGGGGAGGCTGGTTTCCGTGATGTGCTGAGCTGTGTCCACAACTCTCTGCAGTTTCTTGTGGTCAAGGGCAGAGCAGTTGCCGTACCAAGCCATGATGTATCCAGATAGGATGCTTTCCATGGTGCATTGATAAATATTGGTGAGTGTCAACGGGGACATACCAAATGTCTTTAGCCTCCTGAGGAAGCAAAAGCCCTGCTGCACTTTCCTGGCTGTGACATCTACGTGTTCGGACCAGGTCAGGCTGTTGGTAATGTTCACTCCTAGGAACTTGAACCTCTCAACCCTCTTGACTTCAGCACCATTGATGTAAACAGGAACGTGTGTACCACCCCTCTTCCTGAAGTCAATGACTGGAAGTTTGGTCAGGTAGTTAGACACTAAGGGGGTTAAAATAAGATTTAAGATATCTTTATTAGTTACATGTACACAGTGAAATACAGTGTAATAAGATATCTTCATTAGTCACAGTGCAATACAGCTCATTGGCACCTGCCCCTCCAGCTTCATGGACCCCAAGTTCTGCGACTCCCTCTATAGACCCATTTGTTTCTCTGCCTCTCTCTTCCGTAGCGTTTAGCGTAACACTATTACAGCGCCAGCGACCTGGGTTCAATTCCAGCCGCTGTCTGTAAGGAGTTTGAACGTTCTCCCCGTGTCTGCGTGGGTTTCCTCCGGGTGCTCCGGTTTCCTCCCACGTTTCAAAGACGTACGGGTTAAGAGCTGTGGGCGTGCTATGTTGGTGCCGGATGTGTGGCGACACTTGCGGGGTGTCACCAGGACACTCTACGCAAAAGATGCATATCACTGTTTCGATGTACATGTGACTAATAAAGAAATCTTAAATCTTATCTTAAGCCCCTTAATGTCTAACTCGCTGACCAAACTTCCAATCATCCACCTTAATTATTCCTGAGGAGGTTCAAAGAGAAATTCTGCTTTCTAATTTATTTGTTTATTCACTCCTGGAGATAGGGGTGTTCGCAAAAGCAGCTATGGATGGTAAATTGATAAACTGCTTTATTATTGTCACATGTGCCAAGATAGAGTGAAAAACTTTGTTTTGCATGCCGTCCATACAGATCATTTCATCACATCAGTACATTGAGGTAGTACAAGGTAAAACAATAACAGAATGCAGAATAAAGTGTTACAGTTACAGAGAAAGTGCAGTGCAGGCAGACAATAAGGTGCAAGGCCTAATGAGGTAGATTGTGAGGTCAAGAGTCCATCTTATTGTACTAGGGGACCATTCAATAGTCTTATAACAGCAGGATAGAAGCTGTCCTTGAGCCTGGTGGTACGTGCTTTCAGGCTTTGGTATCTTCTGCCCGATGGGACGGGGGAGAAGAGAGAATGTCCAAGGGTGGATGGGGTCTTTGATTACGTTGGGTGCTTTCCCGAGGCAGCGGGAAGTGTACATGGGCAGGCAGATGGGATGGATCTGGGAGAGCAGGGAGATAAGTGTAGATGGGACATGCAGTAACTGATGGTCTTGCCAGCAATACCCAGGTGCCCAGGAGTGAATAAACAAATAAATTTGAAAACAGAATTTCTCTTTGAACTTCCTCTGGAAAAATTAAGGTAGATGACCAGAAGTTTGCTCAGAGTGGTGGACATGGAAGGGGTTATAGAGAGACAGAGAAACAGGTGGGTCTAAAAAAGGGAGTCCCAGAGCTTGGGGTCCAAGCAGCTGTAGGCACAGGTGACAATGGTGGAGTGAAGGAAAATGGGGATGAATGAGAAGCTGGAATTGGAGGAAATTTGAGTGTTGTAGCTGACAATAAATGGGAGGATTGGCCAGGATGGGACAGGATGAACTTCAAGAACAACACAAAGGTGCAGAGTTTTCAGGGACAGAACTCCAAATCTGAAGGCACAGTGGAGCAGTTAAATTTGATGACGTGGAAGAGGTCAAAATTGGAGGGGTGTGGATGCCTCTGAGAGTTGTGGGCTGGGGGACGTTCCAGAGACACAGGGAACTGGTGTAAAACCTCGCTACGTGTGAGGCAGTGAGGACGTGCTTCTCAATTTAATGAGGTTGCCAGAAGCGTGAATCAATAATGACGGATCTTAGGATCATAATCTTCGCACTTACAGAGGCTTCCATCCCCACTGACGGTGTTCCGAAATATTCAGTGCAACACAAGCTTCCCAGAGTTTATTTCCCGTATTTCCTCCTGGACTTGATGTGTGACAGACAGGATTGGCAGTCTGAAGCCTGTAATTTCCGTCTCCAATCCAACTTGTATTCCTCAGAGAAGCTGCAAATAACACGGATTCCCCTGACCTGGAGAGCGGTGGCCTGGACACTGTGTAACTGTGCACAGGACCAGTATTTTCCTTCATATTAGACTTGTTTGCCTTCAGTCTGTGCAGCGGCAGCACTGAAATTACATCTAAATAAATCATTCACCTTGCAGGAGAGCACAGTTATTGATGGTGGATTCAGAGTGAATTATAAAAAGAGGCTGGACCTGATCAAAGAGTGTCAGCATGGATTTGTGGACACACAAGTGTTTGCAGATGCTGGAATCTGGAGCAACACACAGGGTGCTGAAGAATCTCAGCAGGTCAGGCAGAATCTGTGGTGAGAATTGGACAGAGGACGTCTCGGGTGGAGACCCTTCATCAGGACTGATAGATGGAGGGGAGAGAGTCAGTATGAAAAGGTGAGGGGCAGGGGTGGAGAAAGGGATAGGTGGATCGAGGTGAGGGGGGGTGATGGGCAGATGGGGAGGGGGGAGTGGGAGCAGCGACAGAGGCTGGGAGGTGAGAGGTGGGGGTGACAGAGGGCTGCAGATGGTGGGATCTGATAGGAGAGGAAGATGGAGCCTGGAACCAAATCGGGGAGGGCAGGTGGGAACAGTGGGGGGGGGGGGAGGGGACCCAGTGGGAGGGGTGTGTGGGCGGTGGGCAGAGGGAGTGGGTGGGGGAGGGGAAAGAGAAAGGGTGATGGGGGCCAGGTAGATTTGAGGAGGTTGGGTCACAGCTGGCACAGCTGGCTGAATCCTTTGAGCGGATCACGAGCAAGGGGTGGATGGAGGACCATCAAGGAGCCTTGCCTCTCAGGAAGGCACTGTATCTGGTAACCCCGTGTGCAATAAGAGATCAGAATCATGAATGAGATGGGTGGAAATGGTAACTTGGATGGGTAATTGTACAGGAGCTCACAGAACAATTGAAGGGATGAAGGGAGTTTATTTTTATTCAATCATAGGATGCAGTGAGGTCAATCCCTATTTACTCCTGAACTGGGGGAATCTCATGTTATTTTACAACATAGTCAGAGGAAACTCCACCACCCCTGGCAGCCCATTCCAGGCACCCACCACTCCCTGTGTAAAAAACTTGCCCCGCACATCTCCTTTAAACCTTCCCCCACTCACCTTAAATACATCTCCTCTAGTAGTTGACATTTCTACCCTGGGGAAAAGCTTCTGACTATCTACACTATCTATACCTCTCACAATTTTATAAACTATCAGGTCTCCCCTCAGCCTCCGACGCTTCTAAGGAAACAGTCCAAGTATGTCCAACCTCTCCTGATAGCTCATACCCTCTAATCCAGGCAGCACAGTGCCCATCAGGGCTCCCCCGTGTGTTTGTACGTCAGTCACAAAGAGGAAACTCCGAAATTGTGCACAAATGGATTTTATAGTGTCAGAGAGTCATAAGGCATGGAAGCAGGCCATTCGGCCCACCAGGTCCATGCTGACCAGTTGGCACCCATGTACATTAATCCCGTCTTCCCGCACTTGGCCCATAGCCTTCTATGCCGAGTCTATCTAAGTGCTCATCCAGACGCTTCTTAACGTTGACTGTTTATTTCCCTCCATGGATGCTGCCTGACCTGCTGAGTTCCTCCAGCATTTTGTGTGTGTTGCTCCAGATCTCCTGCATCTGCAGAACCTCTGGTGTCTCTGACTTCTTAAATGCTATCAGCGACTCTGCTTCCACCATTCTCCCAGGCAGTGTATTCCAGGTATTCACCACTCTCTGGGTAAAAAACGTTCCCCTCAGATCTCTGTTAAATCTCTTAGCCCTTACTCTAAATCCTTGATAACCCCCTCTGCTCCAGGGAGAACAGACCCAGCCTCTCCAGTCTCTCCTCATAAGTGAAACACTCCATCCCAAGAAACATCCTGGTGAATCTCTTCTGCACCCTCTCCAATGCTAACACATCTTTCCTACTATTTCATCCCTGATTTCCCATTGTACAATTTATTTTCTTATTGAAACTGAGTCATGCATTATGCCACACAACCCAGTTTCAAGGCGGTTATGTCTCAATCTGTCTGTGGGTGTAATTTTAATGTTTGACCGCCCCCTCCATCCTTCACAAGTGAATGGTTCCAGGACAGATCAGAAGTTAGTGGAGGCTTTGGAACAAGCACAGTGTATTTTTCAAAAAAAATCCAAGAGATTGACAAAGCTCCAGCGACATTGCTCACTGCGAGATGCTCCTTCTGATGTGCTGGTTTGATGTTGATTCTTTCCATATTCAAGGGGACCAAGCCCATTGATTTTGAACAGGACAAAGGGAAAGGGTTGGTTACAATGATGGAAAAATTCATGGAAACTTATGGCACTGAAGGAAGTAGCTTGGTCCTTCAGTTCCACAACAGCAAACAAAGACCTATATAGCCTAATCCCAGTTTCCAGTTCTCAGTCAGTGGCATTGTAGGTTACATAGAACATAGAACAGAAAACCTACAACACAATTCAGGCCCTTTGGCCCACAGAGCTGTGCTGAACATGTCCCTACCTTAGAAATTACTAGGCTTACCCATAGCCCTCTATTTTACTAAGCTCTATGTACCTATCCAAAAGTCTCTTAAAGGACCCGATCGTATCTGCCTCCACCACCGTTGCCGGCAGCCCATTCCCTGCACTCACCACTCTCTGAGTAAAAAACTTACCCCTGACATCTCCTCTGTACCTACCTCCCCAGCACCTTAAACCTGTGTCCTCTTGTGGCAACCATTTCAGCCTTGGGAAAAAGCCTCTGACTATCTACCTGATCAATGCCTCTCATCATCTTATACACCTCTATCAGGACACCTCTCATCCTCCGTCGCTCCAAGGAGAAAAGGCCGAGTTCCCTTAACCTGTTTTCATAAGGCATGCTCCCCAATCCAGGCAACATCCTTGTAAATCTCCTCTGCACCCTCTCTATGGCTTCCACATCCTTCCTGTAGTGAGGTGACCAGAACTGAGCACAGTACTCCAAGTGGGGTCTGACCATGGTCCTATATAGCTGCAACATTACAGTACAACAAGAGTTATAGAGTCAGAGTAATACAGCACAGAAACAGGCCCTTCGGCCCAACCTCTATGCTGACCAAGATGCCCACCTAAGCTAATCCCATTTGCCCATGTTTGGCCCATATCCCTCTAAACCTTTCCTATCCATGTACCTGCCTTTTAAATGTTGTAATTAGAACATAGAACATAGAACACTACAGCACAGTACATGCCCTTCGGCCCACAATGTTGTGCCAACATCTTATCCTGCTCTAAGTTCTACCTAACCCAAATTGTACCTGCCTCAACCACTTCCTCTGGCAGCTCATTCCATACACTGACCACACTCTGCATGCAGAAATTGCCCCTCGGGTGTCTTTTAAATCTTGGAGACTCAAGAGACCGCAGACGCTGGAATCTGGAGCAACACGCAACCTGCTGGAGGAGCTCAGCGGGTCGGGCAGCATCTGTGGGGGGAAAGGAACTGTCAACGTTTCGGGTCGAGACCCTGCATCAGGACTGGGAGTGGAGAGGGGAGATGGGACAGTATAGAGAGGGGAAGGGGAGCAGCGAGACAGGATTCCGAGGTGACTGGTGAAATGAGGAGGGGTGTAAGGTGACGGGCAGGTAGGGGAGGGGAGTTGGGAGACGGGGGCGGGTGAATGATAGATGGGAGGCAGACAGAGAGGGAGGAAAAAGGGAAAAAATGAAGAAAGGTGGGGGGAGGGGAGTGTGAAAGTCGGAGACGGCTGCTGGAGGGAGATTAGCAGGAACACAAAAGGCTCCCAGTGCTGGATAAATCAAGCACCTTTTAAATCTTTCCCCTCTCACCTTAAACCTATGCCCTCTAGTTTTTGATTCCCTTTCCCTGGGAAAAAGACTGTGTGCATTCACCCTATCTATGCCCCTCGTGATTTGATACACCTGTATAAGGTCACCCCTCAGTCTCCTACACTCCAAATTACACATTGAATATTTCTCCCTCTCCCAGCCTTTCAGCCAGTGAGTTCAAGTCACCCACCCACCCTCTGGGTGAAGACACTCTCCTCAACCCCCTTCCAATCCTTCTACCAATTGTTTTAATTCCATGCCTCTGGAATATCTCTGAGGATTGAATAATTTGAAGGAAATGCTTTGATTGCAAAGGGAACAAACAATAATTATTTCTCATCTGACAGAGGTTTGACTATTTACTGACAGGAATATCAGAATAAGAATCAGTTTTATAATCACTGACTTACATGACATGAAATGTGTTGTTCTGCGGCAGCAGTACAGTGCAAGGACATAAAAATTACTATAAATTACAAAATAAATAAATATTGCAGGTGTTCGTGGACCGTTCAGAAATCTGATGGCGGAGGGGAGGAAGCTGTTCCTAAACCGTTGAGTGTGGGTCTTCAGGCTCCTGTACCTCCTCCCTGATGGTAGGAACGAGAAGAGGGCATGTCCTGGATGGTGACGGTCCTTAGTGATGGATGCCGCCTTCTTGAGGCGCCGCCTCTTGAAGATGTCCTCGATGGTGGGGAGGTTTGTGCCCGTGATGGAGCTGGCTGAGTCTACAACCCTCTGCAGCTCTCAACCAGAGCCCAGTCAGAGTAGAGGGATGATTGTTGTTGATGTTAAAATCTAATGCAACTTTGACCGTTAGGATGAGAGATCAAAAAATAATACACATACCGTTGCAAAATTAGAACAAATTTAAATTGCTAAATTGGTTTATTATTGTCACGTGTACCAAGGTACAGTGAAAATCTTGTCTTGCATACCATCCACACAGATCATTTCATCACATCAGTATATTGAGGTAGTACAAGGGAAAACAATAACAGAATGCAGAATAAGGTGTTACAGTTACAGAGAAAGAGCGGTGCAGGCAGACAATAAGGTGCAAGGTCATAACGAGGTAGACTGTGAGGTCAAGAATCCACCTTGTCATACTAGGAAACTGTTCAATATTCTTCTAACAGCGGAATAGAAGCTGTCTTTGAGCCTGGCGGTACGTGCTTTCAGGCTTTTGTAGCTTCCGCCCGATGGGAGAGGGGAGAAGAAAGAATGTCTGGGGTGGGTGGGGTCTTTGATTATGTTGGCTGCTTTACCGAGACAGCGAAAAGGGTAGACAGAGTCCATGGAGGGGAGGCTGGTTTCCGTGATGTGCTGGGCTGTGTCCACAGCTCTCTGCGGTTTCTTGCAGTCACGGGCAGAGCAGTTGCCGTAACAAGCCGTGATGCATCCGGATAGGATGCTCTCTGTGGTGCATCGATAGGGATTGATGTAGGACAACAGGAACATGCAAATTTCTCCAGAGGAGGTAGAGGCGCTGGTGAGCTATCTTGGCCGTGGTATCTACGTGGTTGGACCAGGACAGGCAATTGGTGATGTTCACTTCCAGGAACTTGAAGCTCTCAACCATCCTGACCTCAGCACCATTGATGTAGACAGGTGCATGTACACCAACCCCCCTTCCTGAAGTCAATGACCAGTTCTTTAGGTTTTTCTGACATTGAGTGAAAGGTTGTTGTCATGACACCACGTCACTAAGCTCACTATCTCCCTTCTGTACTCCGACTCACTGTTGTTTGAGATATGGCCCACTACGGTGGTATCATCTGCAAACTTGTAGATGGAGTTAGAGCAGAATCTGGCCACACAGTTTGAGTGTATAGCGAGTAGAGTAGGGGGCTGAGGACGCAGCCTTGTGGGGCACCAGTGTTGAGGATAATCGTGACAGAGGCGTCCTTAGTCAGGCCAGACATGAATTGATGCCTTGCATTGCTATTCTTTGAGAAGAACCAAATATAAGTGGTCTGACCTGGGGACAGAGTGGGTGAGACCTGCACATCCTGAACTCAGGATGTCCTAGAGCGTTCCAGTGCCAATGAACTATCTTTGAAGTGGAATGGTTGTTGTAAAGTGGGCACCCAATTTGCACTCAGTAAGCTCCCACAGATGACAATGTGATAACAGCCATATAACCTCTTTTAGTGATGTTGACAGGAGGGGTTAATATTGGACCTTGGTTACCCGGAGGAATTTCTACAAAAAATTGCCCTGGAGTCTCTGACATTCACTGGGAAGTCAGAACCTGCACTGACAACAGTGGGCATTCCTCTCTCATAACACCATCAGAAAATGGGAGCAGGAGTAGACCACTCGGCCCCTCAAGCCTGCCCTTCCCTTCAATGTGATCATGGCTGATCTTCTCTGGCCTTGACTGCTCTTCAGTGCCAGTTCCCCACTTCCCTCAATTCCCAGATCTTGCTAACATTTATCTCCTTCGTCTTTAAACACCCCCCAAAGATTTAACCCCCACATCTCTCTGGGGCAGAGAATTCCAGAGATTCACCACCCTCTGCCAGAAGACATTCCTGCGCACCTTAGTATTAAGTTACCCTAATTAAAACTATGCCCCCTCATTTGAGATTCTCCCACTAGTAGAAACACAGAGTCACCGAGTCATACTGCGCGAAAACAGGCCCTTCAGCCCAAGTGGCCTGTGCTAACCAAGATTCTCATCTAAGCTAGTCCCATTTGCCAGCTTTTGGCCCATATCCCTCTAAACCTTTCCTATCCATTACCTTTTAAATGGTGTTAATGTACCTGCCTCAACCACTTCCTCTGGCAACTCGTTCCATATACTCACCACCCTCTGGGTGAAAAAGTTGTCCCTCGGGTTCCTATTAAATCCCTCCCCTTTCACCTTGAACCTGTGCCCTCTGGTTCTTGATCCCCCGACCCTGGGGAAAAGACTGTGCACATTCACCCTATCTATGCCCCTCATGATGTTATACACCTCTTGAGGATCACCCCTCATTCTCCTGCACTCTAATGGAAAAAGTCCCAATCTCTCTCTATAACTCAGTCACTCAAGTCCAGGCAACATCCTCGTAAATCTCCTCTGCACTATTTCCAGCTTAATGGCATCTTGGCATTTACCCCATGTCTGTCGTGACCCCTCAGGACCTTACATGTTTCAATAAGATCACCCCTTATCCCTCTAAACACCAAAGAATACAGGTCTACTTCCTGTAGCTTTACTGTAGTAATTCCATGGCCTACTGTCCTCTCCTATCAGATTCCATCTTCTTCAGCCCTTTGCCTCTTCCGCCTAATGGGCAGGCACAGTAGTGTAGTGGTTAGCGTAATGTTATTACAGCACCAGAGACCCGGGTTCAATTCCCGCTGCTGTCTGTAAGGAGTTTGTACGTTCTCCCCGTGTCTACGTGGGTTTCCTCCAGGTGCTCTGGTCTCCTCCCACGTTCCAAAGACGTACGGGTTAGGAAGTTGCGGGCATGGTACGTTGGTGACGGAAGCGTGGCGACACTTACGGGCTGCCCCCAGAACGCTCTACGCAAAAGATGCATTTCACTGTGTGTTTCAATGTACATCTGACTAATAAAGGTATCTTGTTTTGTCTTGTAGATTTTAAAGCAGGATAAGATGTCGGCACAACATCGTGGGCTGAAGGGCCTGTACTGTGCTGTAATGTTCTATGTTCTATGCTGCCTGACCTGCTGAGTTCCTCCAGCATTGTGTGTTTGTGCGTTGCTCCCGATTTCCAGCATCTGCAGTGTCTCTTGTGTCGCAGTTTCTGTAGCTGCTTGTGGTGGGAGATATTGTGAGGGGTTGCTGTGTCTGCGAGAGTGGGAGGCAAGGGAGGGATTTGAAAACAAAGAGGAGAATTATAAATTGATGAGTTTTTATAAGCAGGAGGGGAAGAGTTGTAGCTACGTTAGAACAGGAATGGGGGTGAACAGGAATCATTGTAAGTTAGGATAAGAGAAGCAGAGAACTAGATGGTGAATCTTATAATGTAGCTCCTTTGCAACCCTGCGGATATATGTGCCGATTGCAAAACAGACAAAGGCTTGTTACCATTCTCATGCATAATGCATGGTATATATTTTATTTCCATGGAACGGTTCTGCTGCCTCTGAAATGAGCCTCAAGATGACTTAATGCATCAGGAATGTGTCTCCGTGCTCCTGTCTGATCTTTGCAGAATGCATCAAATATTTAGTGTAAACCTCTCATTTCACTGGGGAGGCAAGAGCAATGAGGCTCTTTCCTGCTGAGTAATGCATCAGGTGGAAGGCTGTCTGTGGTGAATGGTGTAGCACTTAGCTGGGGGAGAAGGTTACAAGATAGGAACACGGTCTCAGGGAGTGCCACAGAGACTCCATGACCTTGCAGCTTACTCAAGGCACAAGACTTCACCCGACCCTCCCAGGTCTGATTAGCGATTGGTGGCTGTGTCTTCAGGATCTAAACTGTGGGATTCCCTCTCTCCACACTTCTGCCTCCCTTCCCCTCTCTCATCATTGGCTTGCCCTCAACAGTGGCCACAATTCTGAAGGGCTGAGTATAAAGTGCTTTCGGAAGGTTGAAGGTCATGAATGTCTTTTGTAAGATACCTGATCTTGTTATATGGCTTGATATTAAATTATCTTACTTTCACAATAACACTAAAGGAGACCACTTGGCCCATCATGTACATTCTGGCTCCCAGCAGAATGATCCCATCAATCTTATTCCTCCTCCTATTCCCCTGTATCCCTACAAATTTCTCTCTCTCCTTCTCTTTTCTCTCCCTTTCTCTCACGCTCTCCCCTTCTCTCTCTTTCTCTCTCTCTCTCGCTCTCCTCTTCTCTCTCTTTCTCTCTCATTCTCCCCTTTTCTCTCTCTCTCCTTCTCTCTCTTGCTCCCCTTCTCTGTCTCTATCTCCCCTTCTCCCTCTGTCTCTATCTCCCCTTCTCTCTCTCTCTCTCTCTCTCCCCCTTTCCCTCTCTCTCACACACACACAAGCACACACACACACACACACACACACACACACACACACACACACACACACACACACACACACATACACACACACACCCACCCACCCATCAACTCCCCTTTGATTCTTTTTGACATTAGCCTGCAACTTACAGCGGCCAATTAACCCACCAACCCTGCACGTCTATGGGATGTGGAAGGAAATTAGGGCACCTGGGGGAAACTCATGCAGTAACAAGGAGAACGTTCAAACTCCTCAAAGACAGCGCCCAAGGTCGGGATCGAACCCAGGTCGCTGGAGCTGTGAGGCAGGGGCTCTACCACCTGCGCCATTGTGCTTCTCTTGTCTGACGATGATTCTGCAGTGTGTGGGGATGCAAAACTGAAGGTTATTTCAGTAATTAAGAACCTACTTTTTTCCATTTTTTAGGATCTGGGCAAAGCCAGCACTTATTTCCCATCCTTAATTGCCCTTGAACTGTGGCACTCAGTGGGCCTTTCTGGATGGTACAAGGTTTGCAGTCATATTTAGATCATTCCAGGTAAAGGCAGTAGCGTTCCTCCTCTGAAGGACCTCAGTGAATGTGCAGAGAGAATTGCCTTGGCTTGAAAAGGGAGTGTATATGGAGAGAGGGGACGAATTTTACCGTTGGGGACTTAGACCCTCTCTGTCCCTGTCACTAGGCAGAACCACCAGGTGTCTGGCGAGCCGTGAGCAGCAAGCAGAAAGAGAATGGTAGGCGGGAGATGTCGGACACCCCCAAGGAAATGCCGAGAATCATGGGTCTCAAATACAGGTCAGACCGGGTTGGATGACCAAAGTCCCTCTCCTTGCTCAAGCGTAGACTAGACAACCGCTTTGCCAAGCCCCTGCACTCCATCTGTTATGGCCGTCTGGAGCTCCCGATTGCCAGCTGTTTCAACTCCCCACCCCGTTGCCACACCGACATGTCTGTCCTCGGCCTCCTCCACTGCCAGGGTGAGGCTAAACACAAACGAGAGGAACGCCGCCTCACATTCCACCTGGGTAGTCGGAAAGGCTCTTAGGCACGTGAATGCGCAGGGAATTGAGGGATTGTGTAGGCAGAAGGGATTTGTTTAGTTAGGAGTTTAATTACTAGCTTAATTAGTTTGGCACCACATTGTGGCCCGAAGGGCCTGTTCCTATTCTCTACTGTTCTATGTTCTATGTTCTAACTTGATGGCACGAACACTGAATTCCCCAACTTCACATAACCTGCTCCCCCTCTGTCCCTTTTCTCTCTCCTCCTGATCCACCCAGTTCCTCCTACACCCTCCCCCCGCCATCACCCTCTTTCCCCTCCCCCCACCCACTCCATCTGTCCATCACCCACACACCCCTCCCACTGGCTCCCCTCCCCCCCCTCCCCCACTGGGTCCCCTCTGCCCTCCCCACCTCCCTTATCTGGTTCCACACTCCACCTTCCTCTCCTATCAGAACCCACCATCTGCAGCCCCCTGTCACCCCCACCTCTCACCTGTTTATCCCCCTGTGGTAAGACTATTAAACGGTTCCCTTAGACAATGAGATGGACTCTTGACCTCACAATCTACCTTGTTGTGACCTTGCACCTTATTGTCTACCTGCACTGCACTTTCTCTGTAGCTGTGACACTTTACTCTGTATTCTGTTATTGTTTTACCCTGTACTACCTCACGCACTGTGCAATGAATTGATCTGTACGAACGGTTTGCAAGGCAAGTTTTCCACTGTACCTCGGTACAAGTGACAATAATAAACCAAGACCAAGACCGATACCAACCAGCCTCTGTCACTATTTCCATCCTCCCGTTCTCCATCTCACCCCTCCTCACCTATCACCTGCCAGCTGCTCCACCCCTTCCCCCTCACCTCTTTTTTTTTAATAATAAACGTTTATTCACTAAAAGCACCACAAAAGACAACCAGTGTCAATACACTACATCTAATACAGAAAAGAAGAAACTACGCAACGACATACTACAGTAGAGAATGCAAACTAATACTAACGAAACACACAAGCGACGCTACACCCGTCAACGCAACACACGACACTTCAAATAAGAATCGCGTCCGTACCGTCCACGACACACGCGATCCCCTGAGGGGCCCACCGAGCGCGGAACTCGGCTAGGGCGCCCGCGGAAACCATGTGCTCCCTCTCTAAACGCACCCGCGCGCGCACGTAAGCTCGGAAGACGGGCAGGCAGGCCGACCTGCCGGTTCCCCCTCACCTCTTTATACTGTCCATCTCCCCTCTGTCTTTCAGTCCAGTTGAAGGGTCTCAACCCGAAACGTCGACTGTCCGTTTCCCTCCACAGACGTTGCCTGACCCGCTGAGCTCCTCCAGCAGTTCGTTTGTTGCTCTTCCTCCCCACCCCCCCCCCCCCCCCCCCCCATCCTTGGAAAGACATGAGTGAAAGAAATGTGTATTTGCAACAATACATCAGCTTTGGGATCACCATTACTACTGGTTCAATTTTCTCCTAGTTCCAGATAATTAACAGAAACCAAGTTGCTCTGGTCAGGTTCGACCTCAGGTCGTTAGTCCAAACCTGTTGGAATGCAAGCCCTGTGGTTTAGCCACTGTACCACCAATGTAACCCCCAGGAATGTCAACATTAAACAAAGGCAGGAGCTGCCGTTTGTAAACGTATATCTGGCTCCCTCCACAGCAGCTGTAGCTCAGTGGGATGCACTGTCTCCTCCGAGACAGGGGACTGTGGTGTCAAGTACAAGAGCTTCAGCTGATGCTCACTCCAGAGGGGGTGCTGCAGTGTCCTCGGCAGTGTCGAGGGAGTCGTGCCTTGCTGAGGGACTGCTACACTGTTGTGGGAATGCTGTAGTGTTGCAGGAGTACTGCACTGTTGTGATGCTAAATTTCAGATGAGACCTCAAACCATGGTTTCTTGTTGGCAAGGTTTAAGGAGGAACAGGGCTGTTCCCCCTGCATTGCCCAACGCACGACACACACATTAGCTCTTTGTTGCTGTAAGAAAATCACGAGTCATCACATAACACAGACTATTGTTGAGGAGTGCCTGAACCCTCTGTTTCCTATTTATGCACTGGGTCATTTATTCTTTTGGCTAATGCCAAGCGACAAAACAAGAAATTAAAACTAGTAAATTGGTTTATAATTGTCATATGTACTGAGGTGCAGTGAAAAGCTTTGTTTTGCATGCCATCCATACAGATCATTTCATTACAACAGTGCATTGGGGTAGTACAAGGGAAAACAATAACAGAATGCAGAATAAAGTGTTACAGTTACAGAGAAAGTGCAGTGCAGGCAGTATAAGGTGCAAGGTCATAATGAGGTAGATTGTGAGGTCAAGAGTCCATCTTATTATACTAGGGGACCGTTCAATAGTCTTATAACAGCGGGATAGAAGCTGTCCTTGAGCCTGGTGGTACGTGCTGTCAGGCTTTTGTATCTTCTCTCCAATGGGAGGGGGGAGAAGACAGAATGGCCAGGGTGGGTGGGGTTTTTGATTATGTTGGCTGCTTTACCGAGGCAGTGAGAAGTGTAGACAGAGTCCATGGAGGAAAGGCTGGTGTTTGTGATGTGCTGGGCTGTGTCCACAACTCTCTGCAGTTTCTTGCAGGCTTGGGCAGAGCAGTTGCATAGAACATAGAACACTACAGCACAGTACAGGCCCTTCGGCCCACAATGTTGTGCCGACATTTTAACATACTCTAAGCTCAATCTAACAGTGATCCCTCCCACATACCCCTCCATTTTTCTATCATCGATGTGCCTATCTAAGAGTCTCTTCAATGTCCCTAATGTATCTGCCTCTACCAACACTCCTGGCAGTGCATTCCATGCACCCACCACTCTCTGTGTAAAAAACTTACTTCTGATATCCCCCCCCCTGTACTTTCCTCCAATCACCTTAAAATTATGCCTCCTTGTCTGAGCCATTTCCTCCCTAGGAAAACGTCTCTGACTTTCCACTCGATCTATGCCTCTTATCATCTTGTACACCTCTATCAGGTCTGGCTCAACCTATCCTCATAAGACATGATCTCCAATCCAGGCAGCATCCTGCTAAATCTCCTCTGCACCCTCTCTAAAGCTTCCACATCCTTCTTATAATGAGGCGACCAGAACTGAACACAATACTCCAAGTGTGGCCTAACCAGAGTTTTATAGAGCTGCAACATTACCTGACGGCTCTTGAACTCTATACCCAACTAATGAAGGCCAGCACACCATACGCCTTCTTAACAACCCTATCAACTTGCAAGCCAATTTTGAGGGATCTATGGATTTGGACACCAAGATTCCTCTGTTCCTCCACACTGCTAAGAGTCCTGCCATTAACCCTGTATTCTGCCTTCAAGTTTGACCTTCCTTCCAAAGTGTATCACTTCACACTTTTCCAGATTGAACTCCATCTGCCACTTCTCAGACCAGCTCTGCATCCTAACAATGTCCTGTTGTAACCCTCGACAACCTTCTACACTATCTATAATACCACCAACCTTTGTGTCATCAGCAAACTTACTAACCCACCCTTCCACATCTTCATCCAAGTCATTTATAAAAATCACAAAGAGCAGGGGTCCCAGACAGATTGCTGCAGAACACCACTGGTCACCGACCTCCAGGCAGAATACGCTCCATCTACCACCACCCTCTGTCTTCTATGGGCAAGCCAATTCTGAATCCACACAGTCAAGTTTCCCTGGTTCCCATGCCTCCTGACTTTCTGAATGAGCTTTCCATGAGGAGCCTTATCAAACGCCTTACTAAAATCCATGTACATCACATCCACTGCTCTACCTTCATCAATGTGCTTTGTCACATCCTCAAAGAATTCAATCAGGCTCGTGAGGCACGACCTGCCTCTCACAAAGACATGCTGACTGTCCCTAATCAGCCTGTGCTTCTCCAAATGCCCATAAATCCTGTCTCTAAGAATCTTCTCCAGTAATTTGCCCACCACTGAAGTAAGACTCACTGGTCTGTAATTCCCAGGATTATCCCTACTCCCTTTCTTGAACAAAGGAACAAAATTTGCCGCCCTCCAATCATCTGGCACTACTCTTGTGCCCAGTGAGGATGCAAAGATCATTGCCAAGGGCTCAGAAATCTCTTCCCTTGTTTCCCGTAGTTTCCTGGGATATATCCCATCCGGCCCCAGGGGCTTATCTATCGTAAAAATAGAAATCCTCCACATTTCCATTGTGCATTTCCCTGAGTACATCTGCTCCCAATTTAAGCTCCTGCCTAATAGCATCATAATTCCCCCTCCCCCAATTAAATACTTTCCCATACGGTCTGTTCCTATCTCTCTCCAAGGCAAGGGTAAAGGTCAGGGAGTTATGGTCACTGTCTCTGAAATGCTCACCCGTCGAGAGATCTGACACCTGACCCAGGTTCATTACCTAGTACCAGATACAGAATGGCCTCTCGTCTAGTCAGCCTGTCTGCATATTGTGTCAGGAATCCTTCCTGGACACACCTAACAATATTAGGGAAGCTGAAATCACCCATGACAACAACCCAGTTATTTTTGCACCTCTCCAAAATCTGCCTCCTGATCTGCTCATCAGTGTCTCTGCTGCTATTGGGAAGGGGGGAGGGGTGTTTGTAGAATACTCCCAAAAAAATGATTGCTCCCTTCCTGTTTCTGACCTCCACCCACACTGACTCAGTAGATGATTCCTCCAGGACATCCTCCCTTTCTACAGCTGTGACACTATCCCTGATCACCAAAGCCACTTCACCACCTCTTTTACCTCCGTCCCTGTCCCTTTTGAAACATCTAAATCCCAGAACATCCAGCAGCCATTCCTGCCCTTGCAACAGCCAAGTCTCTGTCAAGGCCACAATGTCGTATTTCCATGTACTTACCCATGTTCTAAGTTCATCACCCGTGTTCCTGATACTACTTGCATTGAAGTGGACACATTTCAACCCATCCAACTGACTGCAATTTTACCCTATGAACTGCCAATCCTTCCTCACAGTTTCTCCACACACCGCATCAACTTGTACACCAACTGCCCCATCCCCTGACCTGTCACTCACGTTCCCATCCCACTGCCAAACTAGTTTAAACCCTCCACAACAGCTCTAGCAAACCTGCCCGCGAGGACATTGGTCCCCCTCCAGTTCAGGTCTAACCCGTCCCTTTTGTACAGGTCGTACTTTCCCCAGAAGAGATCCCAATGATCAACAAATCTGAAACACTGCCCTCTGCGCCAATTTCTCAGCCACACATTTATCTGTCAAATCAACCTATTCTTACCTTCACTAGTGCGTGGCTCAGGCAGCAATCCAGAGATAACTACCCTTGAGGCGCTGCTTTTCAGCTTCACTTTTCAGGACCTCATCCTCTTTCCTGCCTATGTCATTGGTACCAACGTGTACCACGAGTTCTGGCTGCTCACCCTCCCCTTTTAGAATGCTGTGGACCCGATCTGAGACATATTGACATTGGGCCCGCACTTGTTGGAGTACAGAGAATGAGAGGCGAGGTAATTGAAGGATATGAGATCACCCCTCATTCTTCTAAACTCCAAAAAACATTAGGAGGCTGATTGGTGACACGATGTTTCCTTTAGTGAGGGCACAGTTTCAGGATAAGGTGTTGTCCATTTAAGATGGAGATCAGGAGTAATTTCTTGTCGGAAGGGTTCTGAGTCTCTGGAATTCTCTCTTGGAGCTGGAATTATTCAATACGTATGAGATGGAGATCTCACCTTAAAACTTGAGGGCATAGGTTTAAGGTGAGAGGGGAAAAGATTTAAAAAGGACAAGAGGGGCAGGTTTTTCACACAGACATTGGTGGGTATATGGAACAAACTGCCAGAAGAAGTGGTAGAGGCAGATGCAATTACAATGTTTAAAGGACATTTTGACAGGTACATGGATAGGAAAGGTTTGGAGGGATAGGGACCAAACACAGGCAAATGGAACTTGCTCAGGTTGGCACCTTGGTCGGCGTAGATGAGTTGGTCCAAAAGGTCTTGTTCCGTGCTGTATAGCTCTATGACTCTAACTGCAGGGGAGCTCAGGGGTACGTGGAGAGCACAGAAAGGTGGTGCTGAGGACCAAGCTCAGATCAGCTATGATCTCATTGAAATGTGAAGCAAATTCCAGGGGCCTATTCCGACCCTTAGATTTTATGAATAAGTGCAGCTTAATAATGATTGTAGAAGCAGTGTTTTCTCAGTAAGAATATAACTGTTTTCTAATCTGTACATAGCAATTGTTCTGATGATTATTTTAATATAATTGAACTGACAATATAATTTCCTTTTATATTCATTAAATTAGCCTACTACCAATGATAAATTCACCTTAGCAATGTACTTCTTTGAAACACATCATCACCATTAGAAATCCATTAGGACTTTGACACAATTCTGCTCTTTCATTTAACTGTGCATTACAATTTCATTAAGACAATCTTCACTGCTAGTTATTATATGAGAAGGTGTCGCAAACTGATGGTTGTGGACACAGTACAGCAGCTCTGTTATTTAAGTGAGACAAAGGCTTTGTACGATCTATGGCAGGCATAGAACTGCAAAGAGTACAATTGATTGCTTTAGTTCCACAGGACTGAACCAGAAAGCATTCATGTAACATTACAATGCAAGCACTTTAATGTGATCTTTTCCAATACATGATGCAAGTATTTAATGAAACAAAATCGGGTAAATTAAATGAACACTTCAGACCTTTTAGATTGTCTCTTTTCTTTCTTCATGAGGACTGGATTTTGTAACGGACTTTCCTGAGTGGGGGTAAGGCCACTGGGAACTTTAAAGTCAAAGTTGAGTTTATTGTCACATGCACAAGTCCATGTGTGCACAGGTGCAAAGGAAAACTTAATTGCAGCAGCATCACAGGCACAGAGCATCAGATAAACAGCATTCACAAGAAATACATAAATTAAATATAAGTTATACAGAATTTTTACAAGAATTAGAACTAAAAAAGTCCATTTTAGTGCAAAGTGGTCATAGTGTTGCTAAACTGTAGTGATCAGGGTTGTGCAGGTTGGTTCAAGAACTGAGTGGTTGAAAGGAAGTAGCTGTTCCTGAACCTGGTGGTGTGGGACTTCAGGCTTCTGTACCTCCTGCCCAATGGCAGCTGCGAGAAGATGGCATGGCCCATTACTACCATTGGAGAGGATGTACAGGAGCCTGAAGACCCACACTCAATGATTCAGGAACAGCTTCTTCCCCTCCGCCATCAGATTTCTGAACAGTCCATGAACCCATCAACACCACATCGTTATTCCTTTTATTTTGCACTATTTATTTAGTTTTGTAAGTTACAGTAATTTTATGTCTTGCACTGTACTGCTGCCGCAAAATAACAAATTTCATGACATCTATGTCAGTGATAATAAATCTGATTCTGATTCTGCTTCTCCAGGTGCTAGGACCGTTATCTCAGGAGGCAGGCACAGTAGTAGGCAGGCACGGTAGTGTAGCGGTTGGCATAATGCTTTACAGTGCCAGTGACCCAGGTTCAATTCTGGCCACTGCCTGTAAGGAGTTTGTATGTTCTCCCCGTGTCTGCGTGGGTTTCCTCCGGGTGCTCCGGTTTCCTCCCACATTCCAAAGACGTACGGGTTAGGAAGCTGTGGGCGCGCTATGTTGGTGCCGGAAGCGTGGTGACACTTGCGGGCTGCCCCCAGAACACTCGACGCAAAAGGTGCATTTCACTGCGTGTTTCGATGTGCATGTGACTAATAAAGAAACCTTATCTTATCTTATGTCTAGAGAGTGGGTTGACTGGACTTGTGTTGTTGGAAATAGGAAGAATGAGAGGTCTCACTGAAATGTCTAATAGTCTTTAAGGTCTTCAGAGGCTAGATACAGGGAGGATACCAAGTCAAGTTGAGTTTATAGTCATGTGTACTAGTGAGATCCAGGTACAATGAAATACTTGCAGCAGCATCACAGGCACAGAGACTTGGACAACACACAAAATATAAATTATACATAAATTATGCATATATTATAAAAGACACTGAAGAAAAAGAATGTGTGCATTCACCCGATATATGCCATACTTTTATCCTCGTGTACTTTCATCAAAACCCTTTGTAATCTTGACGCCTCTGGCAGATTAAATTTAACACAGAAACATGCGGCACTTTTGGTAGCAAGAATGAAAAGAGACGATATAAATTCAATGACACTGTTCCAATAGGGGTACAAGGACAGAGAGGAAGTGGCAGGGCAGGATGAGAGAGCACAAGGATCCTGGGGTTTATACACAGAAGAAAAGAATACAAGAGCAAGGAAGTCATGATGAACATTCATAATGTGCTGGTTTGGCCACAACTAGAGAATTGCCCCTTGTTCTAGGATGCCACACTTCAGGATAGATGTGAAAGCTTTAGAGAGGCACAGAACATAAAAGTTGGGACATTATGCAAAAGCCTGAAATGATGTACCACCAGGCTCAAGGACAGCTTCTATCCCGCTGTTATAAGACTATTGGACAATCCCTGAAACAATAAGATGGACTCTTGACCTCACAGTCTACCTCATTATGGCCTTGCGCCTTATTGTCTGCCTGCACTGCACTTTGTCTGTAACTGTAACACTTTATTCTGCATTCTGTTATTGTTTTCCCCTGTGCCACCTCAATACACCTGTGTGGATGGCATGCAAAACAAAGTCATTCACTGTACCTCGGTACATGTGACAATAATAAACCAATTTACCAATTTTATTTTGCAACTTTACAAAACACTGGTAAGGCCACACTTGGAGCACTGTGTGAGGTTCTGGTCACCACACTACAGGAAGGATGTGGTTGCCTTGGAGAGGGTGCCGAGGAGATTCCCCAGGACGTTACCTTGCTTGGAGGACATTAGTTATGAGGAGAGACTGGACAGGTTGGGATTGCTCTCCCTGGAGTGAAGGAGGCTGAGGGGTGACATGATAGAAGTAGATAAGATTACGAGAGACATAGATAGGACAGATAGTCAAAATATTTTTCCCGTGGCAAGGATATCAAAAACAAGAGGGCATAAGCTTAAGTTGAGAGGAAGGAGTATTAAAGGGGATCTGAGGCATAGGTTATTTTACACAGAGAGGGGTTGATATCTGGAACGTACTGCCAGAGGAGGTGGTGGTGGTATCAGATACAATCACTAAGAGGCACTTAAACAGACACAAATAGGCAAGGCAGCGAAGGATATGGTCCCAACGCAAACAAATGGGTAATTGGTAATTGGCAATTGGTTTATTATTGCCACTTGTACCGAGATACAGTGAAAAGCTTTTGTTTGTGTGCCATCCAGACAGATCATTCTATACAAATACATCGAGGTAGTACAAAAGGAAAATAATAATGGAATGCGGAATATAGTGTTACAGTTACAGAGAAAGTGCAGTGCAGATAGACAGATAAGAGAAAGGGTCTGGTGATGTCGTACACCATCATGACTCCATAAGATTTACAAAGAGAATTCCGGGAATGAGGGACTTGACTTTTGTGGAGTGACTGGAGGACCTGGGGTTGTTCTCCTTGGAAGCTGTGAGGGAATCGTGAAGGGATAAACAGAGTAGGTAGAAGTGTTCCCATGGTTGGGAGTGGATGTGGGGGAAGGGGTGGGGGTGGTGGTTTGGGGCGGTCAGAGGCCAGGGAACATCGTTTGGAGGTGATTGGTCAAGGAGCCAAAGCGACACGAGGGAAAGCTTTTCCTTCCGCAGTGAGTGGCAGGGGCGGAAAAGGAAGCCAACCTCGTCACAGCGTCATGGAGAGAAGGTGGGTTAAAGTGCTTAGTTGGATTACCCTTGGAGGGCAGGTACAGACACTATGGGTTGAATGGCCTCCTCCTGTGCTATAAGACCATAAGATAGCAGAATTAAGCCATTCAGCCCATTAAGTTTGCTCTGCCATTCAATCATGGCTGATTTTATTTTCCACAACGCCATTCTCCTGCCTTCTTCCCATCACCCTTAACCCCCTTACCAGTCAAGAACATCAATCTCTGCTTTAAATACACCCAATGACTTGGCCTCCACAGCCCTCAGTGGCAACAGATTCACCACCCTCTGGCTGAAGAAATTCCTCCTCATCTCAGTTCTAAGCGGATGTCCTAGGTCCTAGACTCTCCTACTGATGGAAACGGCTCTCCATGTCCGCTCTGTCCAGGCCTTGAGTAAATGATTTGAATGCTTCTATTAAATCTCCCCCTAACCTTCCCAACTGTGAAGAGAAGAGTCCAAGGTTCTCCAATCCCTCCACATTCCCGAAGTCCCAGGGCACCTTCTGTATCCTCTCCAAGACCTTAAATTCCCTGCCCATGATCTGTATTCTTCACATTTATTCATTATTTCATCAATTTTTTTGAAATAATGAATAAATGTGAAGAATACAGATCATGGGCAGGGAAACTAAGCTCCTTTGTTGAGGAAGAAAATATAAGTTGTCATTGATGTATCTAGTCAGAAGTGGCTCTGAGGATTTACATATTCATCATAATCATTTGGTCAGATCTGCGGAGGCCTAGAGCAATGGTAGTCATAGATTGTTCTGTATGTGGGAGGGAGCACTTTTGTGGGAATAACCACTAGCTCGCAAACATGTTGTTAGAAGTCTCTTGTGTGTGAATTGTACAGAGCAGGGAGTTACCAGGAATGTCCCACCTTGGACCCCCTGCTATAGGAGTGATGTCTTTAAGCTGGAAAGACTGCAGAGGACATTTACGAGGATGTTGCCGGGACTGAGATATGGAGAGAGGTTGAGCAGATTGGGACTTTTTTCACTGGAGTGTAGTAGGGCAGGCATGGTAGTGTAGCAATTAACGTAACGCTATTACAGTACCAGCGACCCGGGTTCAATTCTGGCTAATGTCTGTAGGAGTTTGTACGTTCTCCACGTATCTGCATGGGTTTCCTCCGGGTGCTCTGGTTTCCTCCCACATTCCAAAAGACATACGGGTTAGGAAGTTGTGGGCATGCTATGTTGGCACCGGAAGCGTGGCGACACTTGCGGGCTGCCCGCAGAACACTCTACGCAAAAGATGCATTTCACTTTGTGTTTCGATGTACATGTGACTAGTAAAGATATCTTACAGGAGAATGCGGGGTGAGCTTACAGAGGTGTATAAAATTATGGCATTATTTTATTTTATTAATATAATAAAATTTAAATAAAATAAAATGATAGAGGTGTTTGAAATTGGCTGCTATTGCATTGGTAGCATGAAGTCCATCTCGTGCTCCCATGTCTTCATTCTCTTCCCACAGATGCTGCCTGACCTGCTGAGTATTTCAGCACTTTGTGTTTTTCTTTAGATTTCCAGCACCTGCAGATTTATTTTTCCTTTTCACATCCTCCGATTTGATGGGAAGCTTTCCCTACTGGCTATGGATTAAACTACAGTCATGCTTTTACCTGCTAATGCTCACTTCTTGGCAACTTACAGAGAGGCAGGGTGAGATGGGGTGCCAGAGGAATCAGTACTGGGCCCCAGCTGTTCACAACCAATGATGTGAATGAGAGGATCAATTGTAATATATCCAAGTGTGCTGATAATGCAAAGTTGGCTGCTGGTAAGAATTGTGAAAAGGAAAGAGGTTTCAGGAGGATAGAGAGAGGATTAGTGAACAGCATTCAGGATATACTGGGGAAAAATGTGAGGCCATCTATTTTGGTCAAAAAAATGGAAAGAGCGAATATGTTTTAAATGATGAGAGATTGAAAGATGATGATATGTAGATGGACCTGACTCTCCTCTTGAATCATTGAAAGTTAACATTCAGGCACAACAAGTACTTAGAAAGGCAGGTGGTATATTAAACCGTTATTAATGTAGGATTAAGCACACTAGTCATTGACTTCAAGAAGCATGGCAGAATGCATTCCCTTGGTGCTGAGGTGGAGATGGTTGAGAGCTTCAAGTTGCTAGGTGTAAATATCATCAATAGCTTGTCCTGGTCCAACTATCTAGATGCCATGGCCAAGAATGTACGCCAGCGCCTCTATCTCTTGCTAAGGAATGGGGTCATGCTAAGGAAATTCAGCATGACCCCCTTGACCCTTACCAGTTTATATAGATGCACCGTAGAAAACATCCTCTCCAGATGCATCACGGCTTGGTACGGCAACTGCTCTGTCCGGGACCACAAGAAACTGCGGAGAGTTGTGGACACAGCCCAGCACATCATGGAAACCAGCCTCCCCTCCATGGACTCTGTTTACACTTCCTACTACCTCAGGAAGGCAGCCAACATAATCAAAGACCTCTCCCACCTCAGGCATTCTCTCTTCTCCCCCCTCCTATCAGGCAGAAGATACAAAAGCTTGAAAACACATACCACCAGGCTCAAGGACAGCTTCTATCCTACTGTTATAAGACTCATGAATGGGCTTTTTGATCTTCCAATCTACCTCGTTGTGACCCTTGAACCTTATTTGTCTGCCTGCACTGCACTTTCTCTGTAACTGTAACACTATATTTTGCATTCTGTTATTGCTTTTCCCTTGTACTACCTCAATGTACTGATGTTTTGAAATGATCTGTATGGATGGCATGCAAAACAAAGTTTTTCACTGTATCTCAGTACATGTGACAATAATAAACCAATTACCAAGTCTTGCTCCAATTATGTAGGCTCCTGGAGAGACAGCTTCTGGAATATTGTGTAGAGACCTGACCTCCCTGTATGTCATAGAAGGAGTGCAGTGTGTCTTACCAGATTAACTCCTGGGGGTTGGGGGGCCGGGGTTGTCCTACGACCAGAGACTACACAGAATGGGCCTGTATTCTCTCAGTGAGAGGAGATCTCCCTGAAACCTATCAAATTCTTCTGCTGCTTGACAGGACAGGTGCAGAACTGGGGAGCTTGTGGGAGGGAGAGGATGTCTAGTACCAGGGATCAGTCAGAGTAAGTGGTCAGCCATTCAGGAGTGAGATGAGAAGAAGCCTCTTCACTCAGGGGATGGTAAATCTTTGGAATTCTCTACCCAAGAGGGCTGTGGAGGTTCAGTCATTGAGTGTATCCAAGACAGAGATTGAAAGAGTTTTGGATATGAAGGTTGATTAGTACAGGATGCTGCTGCTTGGGTAGAAGATCAGTCATGATTCTATTGTGGGGTAGAATCGTCTACGGATCAAGGGGCAGAATGGTCTCCTTTCCCAACTGCTTCCTATGTCTGCATGTTCTGTGCCGTTTCAACTGGCCCCCATCTCCCCATCATTCCCCTCCCGCACACTTTCCATCCGCCCATCACCCACACACTCCTCCCTCGGGTTCCCCTCCTCACCTCCTTCCCTTTATTCCATGGTCCACCGTCCTCTCCAATCAGATTTTCAGCTCTTTGTCACTTCCACCTATCACCTCCCAGCTTCTTACATCATTCCCACTCCCCCACCTCCTCACCAGCCTATCGCCACCCCCCCCCTCACCTGGATCCACCTATCACCTGCCAGCTCTTGCTCCAGCCCTTCCCTCCACCTCTTACCTCCCTTCCAGTCCTGATGAAGGGTCTGGACCCAAAACGTCGACTGTCCATTTCCCTCCACAGATGCTGCCTGACCCGCTGAGTTCCTTCAGTGTTTCGTGTGTTGCTTCAGATTTCCAGCATCTGCAGTCTCTTGTGTCTCCACTAAACTTGAAATTTTGCAAGTCATGTTAAGCATAAAACACTGCAACTTAACCACCTGGCCTGGATCTGTTTGTCTTTCAAGACACAGAAACATCTGTCCCACAGAGCACCAATGTTGCAAAGCCTTGACAAATTCTTTAATGCAACTCGATAGTCACTGCCATTCCCCAGCTATCTAATTCCATGTGTCAAACTTGTGACTCTTTGCTATTTCAGATTGCTGAGGATTGAAATAATCTTCCAATTTCTGCCTGACTTCAATAAGTGCAACGTCTCTAGCTTCCTAAGTAGGCCTCCATGTTAGTACTAAGTCTCAGAGCCAATCTCTGTTAGTAAAATAACATTAAGTTTTCTTGTGGTGATACCCATCCCTGCACACTTCCCACAAGAGCCTCAGTTCCAAGAATACTGTTGGCCATAATAAACATCACTATCTCTTCTTGTAAAGCTGTGAAGGACTCACAAGTTCTTTAGTCAATCACCGAACACTCTAACAAACTTCGACAGAAATACTGTTGAAAGTATCCTGAGTGGTTGCATCACGATCTGGTACAGCCATTCGAATGTGCAGGAATATAAGAAGCTGCAGAGAGTAGTGGACTCAGCCCAATACATCACGGGCACATCCCTCCCCACCATCGGTAGTATCTACAGGAGGCGCTGCCTCAAGAAGGCAACATCCATCAGCAAAGATCCCCACCATCCGGGCCGTGCCATCTTCTCGCAGCTACCATTGGGCAGGAGGTACAGAAGCCTGAAGTCCCACACCACCAGGTTCAAGAACACCTACTTCCCTTCAACCATTCGGTTCTTGAACCAGCTGGCACAACGCTAATCACTGCCTCAGTACAGCAACACTATGACCATTTTGCACTCCAATGGACTTTATTCTTAATTGTGTTTTTTCTTGTAAAAATTGTGTACAAGTTATGTTTATGTTTTTCTTGTGAATGTTGTGTATCTGATGCTCTGTGCCTGTGATGCTGCTGCAAGTAAGTTTTTCATTGCACCTGTGCACACACGGACTTGTGCAGATGACAATAAACTTGACTTTGAAGTTCAATCATAGACTACCTTTAATTTTCAAATGCCTGGCCAAATGAGCCAACATTATCGTCCTGCTTCCCGCCCAGACAACGATGCTACCCTGCTCAAGACCCCATGACGCAGCGTCCAATGCTCGAGTGCTTTGTCTGCTGGTCATTATCATTGACTTGTCTTCTGCTGCACTGATGACTACAACTGTAGGCGTCACAGGCTGACAGACTCACTGCAATACCCCAGCCGTGCTCTGCTGGCTGTCGAGTCTGGATCTACAAAGTCCTGATTCACACCAGTTTCTTTTCCTTCACAGTTATTTTTCTTCACCCAGAGTGTGGTGAATCTTTGGTATTCAGTAATACAAGAGGTGGAGGCTCAGTTGCAGATTATGTTTAAGAAAGAACTCAGTAGATTTTGAGATATTAAGTGAATTGGGGTGAGTGTAGGAAAGTGGTGCTGAGGTGAAGGATCAGTCATGAGAATGGTGAGACAGGTCCGATGGGCTGAATGGCCAATTCCAGTGGTAGGCGCACTGTGCGGTTGTGCTCGGTACCACACAGCGGGGCTGCTGCAGGTAATTCGAGAGGACACAAAGCTCTCTGTGCTCACTTCTTTGTTGCAAACTTACACATGTTTACGCCTCGCACACACACTCTCTCACACACACTCCCACTCACACAATCTCACACAGATACTCTCACACCCAGACACTCTCACACAGACACACTCTCACTCAAACACTCACACACAGACACACTCTCACAGACACACTCACACACACTCTCACACAGACACACTCTCACACAGATGCACTCTCACACACACTCTCACACACTCTCACACAGACATACCCACACACTCTCAAACGGACATACACTCACATTCTCAAATACACACTCACACATGCATTCACACACTCACACAAACTCACACCCACACACTCCCTCATACACGCATTTACACACACACTTTCTCATGCACACACACACATTCCTTCACACACATTCACATGCACCTCCTCTCTCTCTCTCTCTCTATCGCGCGCGCACACACGCGCACGCACACACACACACGCGCGCGCACACACGCACGCACACACACGCACGCACACACACACACACACACACACACACACACACACACACACACACACACACACCCCAGCACACTCACTCACACTCACAAACCCAAACGCACACCTCAACTACTGAGTGTTCTGTTTGGGATAAGGGTCCATAACTCACTGCCCAAGAGGGTGGTGGAGACAGAAACTCTCCCCACACTTAATAAGTAATGCTGAGCACTTCCATGATCCAGACGATTATTGACAGAGAGCTGGGAAATCTCAAAAGCGCCTTCTCAGCCAGCAAGGACTCAATGGGCCAAATGCCCTTCCTTGGGGCTGCAGATTTCTGTGATTTTAAGATTCTGTTATTTAGTTATTGATGATTGGTAATATAAAAGTAAAATTATGCCAACATAATCAAAGACCCCACCCACTCCAGACATTCTCTCTTCTCCCCCCTCCCATCGGGCAGAAGATACAAAAGCCTGAAGGCATGTACCGCCAGGCTCAAGGACAGCTTCTATCCCACTGTTATGAAATTCCTGAACAGACCTCTTGCATGATAAAGATGAACCCTTGATCTTTACCTCATCGTGGCCCTTGCACTTTATCTGTCTACCTGCACTGCACCTTCTCTGTAACTCTAACACTATATTCTGCATTCTGTTATTGCTTTTCCCTTTGTATAACCTCAATGTATTTATTTATGTTTGGAATGATCTGTCTGGATGGCATGCAAAACAAAAGTTTTTCACTGTATCTCGGTATATGTGACTACAATCAGCCAATTACCAATTAAAATAGATTTTAGTACTTTTTCAACCTATCTCTTTATTACTTTTGCCACAAGTGGTTTATATCGCAGACCTCGATTCATGGCCAATGGTAGGATTCTGTCCATTTATATTCTACCTTACTAACAGCAATGGTACAACATAATGATATGAATATGTGCAGGGGACGTTGTTAGCAGAATAATCAATAGCTGGAGAGATGTGTAATAAGATAGTTAATAACATTGACAAAGGAACAACCAACAGCACTTAAAAATCACTTCAGGACTCAGACTGAAGACAGGTACATGGGAATGTTTGTCATTCTTTGATCCTTGGAGCACGGATGTCTTCCTTCAACCAACTACATTTATTTCAAATACAAGGAAAAACCTTTGAGTGTCTTGACTGTGAATCACTGAATATTTTTTGTAAAACGTTGAGTAACGACCAGAGAAATTTGTGAGGTTGATTGGGTAGTAGCTCGTTCAAAGAGTTGGCACAGAATCTAGTCACAGGTAAGGTCCCGGAGGACTGGCGAGTAGCTAATGTTGTTTCTTTGTTCAAGAAAGGAAATAAGGATAATCCTGGAAATCATACACCAGTGAGTTTCACTTCAGTGGTAGGGAAGCTATTAGAGAAGATTCCTAGGATAAGATTTATGACCATGGACTAATTAGAGACAGTCACCGTAGCTTTGTGTGGGGCAAGTCATGTCTTACTAATTTGATTGAACTTTTCGAGGAGGCGATGAAGGTGATTGATGAATGTAGAGCTGTGGATGTTGTCTACATGGATTTTAGTGAGGCACTCGACAAGGTCCTCGTGGCAGGCTCATCCAGAAGATTAAGATGCATGGGATCCACAGTGACTTGGCTGTTTGCATTCAGAATTGGCTTGCCCATAGAAGACAGAGGGTGGTTGCAGATGGAGCGTATTCTGCCTGGAGGTTGGCGACCAGTGATGTTCCGCAGGGATCTGTTCTGGGACCCTTGCTCTTTGTGACTTTTATAAATGACTGGGATGAGGAAGTGGAAGGGTGGGTTAGTAAGTTTGCAGATGACACTAAGATTGATGGTGTTGTGGATAGTGTAGCAGATTGGCAAAGGGTACAGCGGGATATAGATCGGTTGCAGATATGGGCGGAGAAATGGCAGATGGAGTTTAATTCAGGCAATTATGAGATGTTGCATTTTGATGTACATCATTGAGGGATCTTGGGGTCCAAATCCATAGCTCCCTGAAAGTGGCTGCACAAGTTGATAGGGTGGTAAAGAAGGCATACGGCATGCTTGCCTTCGTTAGTCAAGGCATTGAGTTCAAGAGTCAGGAAATTATGTTGCAGCTTTATAAATACCTGGTTAGGCTGCATCTGGAGTATTGCAGTCAATTCTGGTTGCCTCATTGCAGGAAGGATGTGGAGGCTTTGGAGATGGTGCAGAAGAGGTTCACCAGGATGCTGCCTGGATTAGAGGGCATGTGCTATAAGGAGAGGTTGGACAAACTAGGATTGTTTTCTCTGAGGTCTGATAGAAGTTTATAAAACTATGAGAGGCATAGATAGGGTAGACAGCCGGTACCTTTTTCCCAAGGTCGAAATGTCTAATGCATTTAAGTTGAGAGGGGGAAAGTTCAAAGGAGATGTGTGGGGCTAGTTTTATACACAGAGAGTAGTGAGTGCCTGGAATGTGCTGCCAGGGGTAGTAGTGGAGGCAGATATGATAGAGGTGTTTAAGAGGCTCTTAGATAGGCACGTGAATGTGCAGTGAATGGAGGGATATGGTCACTGTGTAGGCAGAAGGAATTACTTTGGTTAGATGTTTAATTACTAGTTTAATTAGTTCAGGACAACATGGTGGGCCAGTGGACCTGTTCCTGTGCTGTACTGTTCCATGTTCTATGTTAAGAACATAAGAACATGTAAAAATAAGATCAGGAGTAGGCCACTCCCCTTCAAGCCTACCCCACCATTCAATGTGATCATGGCTGATCTGCAGCAGGACTCAACTCCCCTCTGTGCCAGTTCTCCATCGCCCTCAATCCTCTGGTCTTTCAAAAATTTATCAACCTCCTCGTTAGTCCCCCCCCCCCCCCCCCCCCCCCCAATGAGCTAAGCACCATAACTATCCTGGGTAGAGAATTTAAGAGATTCACCACCCCCTGAGAGAAGAGATTGCTATCTGCCTATCACCCATCAGCCCCCTCCCTCTAAACTCCCCCCCCCATAAGACCATAAGACCATAAGACAAAGGAGCAGGAGTCGGCCATTCAGCCCATCGAGTCTGCTCCGCCATTCTATCACGAGCTGATCCATTCTCCCATTTAGCCCCACTCCCCCGCCTTCTCACCATAACCTTTGATGCCCTGGCTACTCAGATACCTGTCGATCTCTGCCTTAAATACACCCAATGACTTTGCCTCCACAGCCGCCCGTGGCAACAAATTCCACAGATTCACCACTCTCCGGCTAAAGAAATTTCTTCGCATCTCTGTTCTAAATGGGTGCCCTTCAATCCTGAAGTCGTGCCCTCTTGTACTGGACTCCCCTACCGTGGGAAACAACTTTGCCACATCTACTCTGTCCAGGCCTTTTAACATTCGAAATGTTTCAATGAGGTCCCCCCTCATTCTTCTGAACTCCAAGGAGTACAGCCCAAGAGCCGTCAAGTGTTCTTCATTTATTAACCCTCTCATTCCTGGAATCATTCTAGTGAATCTTCTCTGAACCCTCTCCTACGTCAGCACATCCTTTTTTAAATAAGGAGCCCAAAACTGCACACAATACTCCAAGTGAGGTCTTACCAATGCCTTATAGAGTCTCAACATCACATCCCTGCTCTTATATTCTATTCCTCTAGAAATGAATGCCAACATTGCATTCGCCTTCTTCACCACCGACTCAACCTGGAGCCAGGTCAGGGTTCCCTTCCCCGACCTGGCTCCATCTGCTCCTCATCCCCCACCGCACCTGAATCCACCTATCACCTACCGGCCCCTGCCTCAGCCCTCCCTCTCACCTCTCCCTCTACACTCTCGGTCCTGATGCAGGGTCTCGACCAGCGTCGAACCTCCCTCTGCCTCCACAGATGCTGCCTGACCCGCTGAGTCCCTCCGGCAGCTTGTTTCGTGTTGAGGACTCGAGGACTGCGGAGAACTTGCACACAGAAGAGGACAGCAAAGATCAGCCGAGATTTAAAAGGTGAGGTAGACTTGAGGGTCTGAGTGGCCTACTCCTGCTCCAATCTTCTGGTGTTCTTGTGCACTGGGGATAAGCTGTGGAGTTTGGTGGTGTGGGTGGGGGATGGAGGGATGTAGTCTATCGATAGGCCTCCTGTATATTGGGCTTCCTATCACTGCTCTGATTTTCCCACCTATATATCGGGCTTCCCTTTTGACTATCTTCAGTCCTGAAGAAGGCTCCTGACCTGAAACATTAACCACCTGCTTTTCTCCACGGATGCTGCCTGGCCTGCTGAGTTCCTCCAGCATCATCATGTTTTTCATCCGGATTCCAGCATCTGCAGTCCTTTGTTTCTCTTCTCCATGGTGCAACCAGTCAGGATACTTTCGACAGTACATCTGTAGAAGTTTGTTAGAGTGTTCAGTGACAAGCCAAACCTCCTAAGAAACTAAAGATGCTGGTGCACCTTCCTTGTGATTGTATGTATGTGCTAGGCCCAGGACAGGTCATCCGATATGTTAACGCCCAGGAATTCAAAGCTGGCGACTCTCTCCACTGCCCATTCCCCCAGTGTAGACTGGCGCGTGTTCACCCTCCTTCCCCTTCCTGAAGTCAACAATCAGCTCTTTAGGTTTACTGACGTTACATGAGAAGTTGTTGTTGCAGCACCCAGGTGTCCTATCTCACTCCTGTACGCTGACTCATCACCACCTGTGATTCGTCCAACAACAGTGGTGTCACTGGCGAATTTGTAAATGGCATTGGAACTGTGCTTAGCCACACAGTCATGTGCGTATGGAGAGTAGAGCAGGGGGCTAAGCACACAGCCTTGAGGTGCACCTGTGTTGATGATCAGCGAGGAGGAGATGTTATAACCAATCCTCACTGACTGAGGTCTGCCAATGAGGAAGTCAAGGATCCAAATGTTTATAACCTAGGTAAGGTCTGTAATTAGAATTAATGTTTCAGATCGATGAACTTCCATCTTTATTTTTCTATTACTATTGCCAGTTCTGCTGAAGGGCCATTGGTCTGAAACTGTTTCTCTCTCCACAGATACTGCCTGAGTTGCCAGGTATTTTCAGAGTTTTCTGATTTTAATTCAGAACAACACACAAAGTGCTGGAGGAACTCAACGGGTCAGGCAGCATCTGTGGGAGGAAATGGACAGTTGACATTTCTGGTCGAGACCCTTCATCAGGACTGGAAAGAAAGAGGGGAGATAGAGGTGGGGAGGGAAGGGATGGAGCAAGAGCTGGCAGGTGATGGGTGGATCCAGGTGAGGGGGGGTGAAGGGCAGGTGAGGGAGGGGGGAGAGCGGGATTGATGTAAGAAGCTGGGAGGTGATGGGTGGAAGTGACAAAGGGCTGAAGAAGATGGAATCTGATTGGGGAGGACAGTGGACCATGGAATAAAGGGACGGAGGTGGGGAGGGGAACCGGAGGGAGGAACGTGTGGGTGATGGGCGGATGGAGAGGGCAGGGGAGGGGAAAGAGATGGGGTGATGGGGGCTGGTGGGATAAGGGAAGAAAAGGGGGACAGAGGGGAGTGGTCACCGGCAGCTGATGTTCATGCCTTTAACTCAAATTCCCGAGTATCTGCAGGATTTTGCTTTTGAAACATAAATAACATTTATTTCCAAATAAATGTTTACCAATGTATACCAATTCCTGGCACCACAATTCAAAAGAAAACATGTTGATGTTTTGAAAAAAAAATTATGAATTCAAATGCTTAAACCAGTTGTTAGCTGTTTATTTAAAGACAGGGTTGTGCACTTGCATACATTTATAATTCATTTAAATTTATAAATTTATAAATTCCTCTCTTCCTTTTCTGAGTGTTTGGAGTAAATAGTTTTGTAAATCAGGAGTCAGTAAACAGTACTTATCAAACAGTTCATGTTTTATTTGAATAAGTAGCCTAAAAAATGTCATATACCATTTTTACACAATGTGGTTAAGTAGATTTGTAAAGGGTCTGACTATTTGATCGACTGAGCCCCGAGCCACAAGTAGCATTCCTCTCACCACATTCCCCATCCTGGGCACAATCCTAGGATCCCATCCATCACATCGCAACCACGAGTTAATTAATTAACAATCATCTGCCACACTCAATATCTATTTCCAGCTTCAATCCAACATCACTATGGCAACGTGGATTTCCAGCCACTGTGCTTAAGTAGAACTTTCCACACCAAGGCAGGTGTGCGTTAAGGGTGAGTGCCTTCACGGTGTCTTGCTCCCGCATGTCTCGAAAAGTCAAGTCGCTTCCCATGATTAGTGGTGAAACAGCTTCCAAACCTTCCGACATCCCGAGATTGTTTCTGTGATAAAATGTTTCTCCTGCCCTGGACTTGTGGTGTCACCATTCCACACAGCAACTGACTGGGGGCCTCCACACATCCTCCTGCACCCTGCTGCACCTCTACTCCACAGACCATTGGTTCACAACACATTAATCAGAAGGAAACAGGCCTTTCACCCCAAGATTGGTAATTGGTAAGATGAAAAACACGCTGATGCTGGAGGAACTCAGCAGGCCAGGCAGCATCCGTGGAGAAAAGCAGGCGGTCAACGTTTCGGGTCAGGACCCTTCTTCAGGACTGAAGATAGGAAAAGGGGAAGCCTGATATACAGGAGGGAAAAGCAGAGCAGTGATAGGTGGACAAAAGAGGGGAGGCGGGGTGGGCACAGGGTGGTGATAGGTAGATGCAGGTAAGAGATAGTGATGGGCAGGTGCGAGGGAGGAGGGGAGAGCAGATCCATCAGGGGACCGGTCAAAGGTAAGGAGAGAAAAACGAAGGGGAGGTAGAAAAAAGAGAGAGAGGCTGGGAAAGGGAAGAGAAGAAGAAGCGTGGTTGGGGGTGATGGTGGGGAAGGGGGGGGCCGATTACTTAAAGTGGGAGAATTCAATGTTCATGCCGTTAGGCTGCAAGGTTCCAAGATGGAAAATGAGGTGCTGTTCCTCCAGTTTGCGCTTGGAATTCTCCTGGCAGTGGAGGAGGCCGAGGACTGACGTATCAGTGACAGTGTGGGAGGGGGAGTTGAAGTGACCGGCAACGGGGAGATGCAGGTCGCGGTTACCGACGGAGCGCAGGTGTTCTGCGAAACGGTCACCTAGTCTGCGTTTGGTCTCACCAATGTGCCCACACTTGGAGCATGATTGGTAATTGGTTAATTGACTTATCATTGTTCCATGTACCGAGATACAGTGAAAAGTTTTGTTCTGTGTGCCATCCAGGGCAATCATCCCGTACAACAGTACATCGAGGTAGTACAAAAGGAAAAGCAATCACAGATTGCAGAATATAGCGTTACAGTTACAGAGAAAGCACAGTGCAGATTGACAAATAAAATTCAAGGGTCACAACGAGGTGGATTGGGAAATCAAAAGGTCCATTCAAGAGTCTTATAGCAGTGGGATAGAAGCTGTCCTTGAGCCTGGTGGTATGTGTTTTTAAGCTTTTGTACCTTCTGCCCGATGGAAGGGGGGAGAGGAGAGAATGTCCGGGGTGGGCCAGGTCTTTGATTACGTTGGCTGCTTTCCTGAATCTCCTTTTCTTGTTCCAGGATGTGACATCACTGGCCGGGTCAAACCGCTGAACAAGGTGTCTGGCAAGTGCATTTCTAAGGGTAGGTAAGAGTCGACCCCGTTGGTGGGCCTGGAGTCACATAGAGGGCAGATTGGGTAAGGACGGCAGACGTTCTCCCCTGAAGGTGCATCAGTGAACCAGATGGGTTTTTAAAACATGGACCGTGGAACAGTACAGCACGGGAACAGGGCCTTCGGCCCACCATATCTGTGCCGACCATGAAGCCAATCTAACTAATGGCATCTGCCTGCACAGGGTCTGTATCCCTCCATTCCCTATTCATGAGCCTGTCTAAGTGCCCCTTAAACATCACTATTGTCTCTGCTATCACCAGCTCCCCTGGCAGCCCGTTCCAGGTACTTACCACCCTCTGCGTGAAAACTTTGCCCTGCAGATCCCTGTAAAGCTTTGCTCTTTCACCTGAAACCTATTTTGTTTAAGACTCCCCTACCCTGGGGAAATGTCTGTCTATCATATCAATTCCTATCATAACTGTAGGAACCTCTATCAGGTCACCCCTCAGCCACCTTCGCCCCAGGTAGAACACTCCCAGCATTCCCAATCTTTCCTTATAACTCGAGCCCTCCATTCCCAGCAACATTCCTGTGAATCTTTCCTGCACACTCTCTTCCTTAATCGCATCCTGAAAGTAATTAAACTAACACCTCTCTCACCCAGCACCACCAATTGTATAATTCAATTTGTCCTTTCTCCACCAATCACAGGTATGTTTTCCCATTCTCAGCATCAAAAAAAAGGTGTTCTTTTTCTAACTATTCCCAGTATTCATGCAGGATCATTGGCCTGAAACATCATCTCCACTTTTCTCATCACAGATGCTGCCTGACCTGCTGAACATTTCCAGTACTACCTGTTTTTATCTCAGGTTTATTTTGCTGTGTTTTGTATGAGATGATCTAATAGATGTTTGTGGAATCTTGCTATAGAACAAAGAACACAGGACAGTACAGCACAGGAACAGGCCCTTCACACCACTATGTAATGCTGAACTAATAAACTAGTCATTAAATTCCTAACTGAATTAGTCCCTTCTTCCTACACATGGTCAATACCCCTCCATTCTCTGCACATTCGTGTGCCTATCTGAGAGCCTCTTAACCACCTCTATCGTATCTGCCTCCACCACCATCCCTGGCAGCGCGTTCCAGGCACCCACCACTCTCTGTGTAAAAAAAACTTGCCCTGCACATCTCCTTTGAACTTACCCCCTCTCACTTTAAATGCATGCCTTCCACAATTAGACATCTCGACCTTAGGAAAAAGATACTGGCTGTCTACTCTGTCTATGCCTCTCATATAAACTTCTATCAGGCCTCCCCTCAGAGAAAACAACCTGTTTGTTCATTCCCTCCTTATAGCTCATGCCCTCTAATCCAGGCAGCATCCTAGTAAACCTTTTCTGCACCCTCTCCAAAGCCTCCACATCCTTCCTATAATGAAGCAACTAGAACTGCATGCAATAATCCAGATATGGCCTAACCAGAGATTTGTAAAGCTGTAACATAACTTCCTGATTTTTGAACTCAATGTTATATAGATTGGTTGCTGTATTTTTTGCAAACAGCAACAATGCTTTAAAAGTGTTGTAAAGGCATCATGGAGGCAAGAAGGGTGTTGTAAGAATACAGCTTAATCTGTTCTTTTTCACCATACCTGTCTGGTTTTCCACAGGGAAAGGTAATTGAACAGTACACAAAATGCTGGAGAAACTGCAAATTGGCACCGGAGCAAGGCGACTCGTTGGAACCTCTCTCTACAGATCTACTCATTACCCTTACTATAATCGTTCTACACTTTTAAATTTAAATTCTATGTCACTTACTATTACTAATAATGTTCTTTTAAATCTTCTTCTCTCTTCTTCCATCGGGCAGAAGATACAGGAGCCTGAGGGCATGTACCACCAGGCTCAAGGACAGCTTCTATCCCACTGTGATATGACTATTGAACGGTTCCCTTATATGATGAGGTGGACTCTTGACCTCACAATCTACTTTGTTGTGACCTTGCACCTTATTGCACTGCACTTTCCCTGTAGCTGTGACACTTTACTCTGTACTGTTATTGTTCTTACCTGTCCTACATCAATGCACTCTGTACTAACTCAATGTAACTACACTGTGTAATGAATTGACCTGTACGATCGGTATGCAAGACAAGTTTTTCACTGTACCTCGGTACAAGTGACAATAATATACCAATACCAATACCAATACCAACTCAACAGGTCAGGCTGCATCTATGGAGGGAAATGGACCATCAACATTTCAGGTCGAGACCCTTTATTCTCAGAGGATCTCTGAATCCAGATGAAGGGTCTCACCTGACCCGCTGAGTTCTTCCAGTGTTTCGTGTGTTGCTGCAAATTCCAGTGTCCCCTGTGTCTACAAGGTAATTGCACAGCTCAGTCCAATTTCCAAGTTCTAGTTTTGGAATTAAAAATTAAAATTTGAACTTTGGACTTCAATGCAGACTAAGGGTGGTCCTTGGTTGGCATGGATACGGTGGGCCGAAAGGCCTATTACTGTGCTGTACAACTCTGTGTCACTAAGTGCAAAGCATGTTCCTGCTCGTCTTGTCAGCACTGCCAAACAATAAAATTCGCAGCTTTATTCAATTTGTTTGGTATTAAAGTGCACAAATATGGGGATCCATCATTGTTATTTCTGATGGACCAATTAGGACTTCTTTTTCCCTGCCAAATGTTCAATGTCTCCTACACAAGCCTCAAACTGGTTGAAGCATATGGAGAAACATATTGTGACAGGATAGTTGGCAGAGGGAGCAGAGGTTTCTGTTACACGAAGCGACAAGCGTCTGAGGAAAGTGCTGGACCAGTAGGTGGATGAAAGGAGAGAGTGGAATTGACAACGTGAAGTCAGTTTGGAAGGTTACAGAGGCAAGAGGGAAGAGAAAGAACTGGTTCAGAGAAATAACGACACAAGCAGAAAGTAAATTGCTAACTTGGTTTATTATTGTCACATGTACCGAGGTACAGTGAAAAACTTTGCTTTGCATGCCATCCATACAGATCATTTCATCACAACAGTGCATTGAGGTAGTACAAGGGAAAACAATAACAGAATGCAGAATAAAGTGTGTGACACGTCACTCTGCATTCTGTATTGTTTTCCTTTGTACTATCTCAATGCACTGTGTAATAAATTGATCTGTACAAATGGTATGCAAGACAAGTTTTTCAATGTACCTCGGTACAAGTGACAATAATAAACCAATTCCAATTCCAGTTACAGAGAAAGTGCAGCTCAGGCAGACAATAAGGTGCAAGGCCATAATGAGGTAGATTGTGAGGTCAAGAGTCCATCTTATCGTACTAGGGGATCATTCAATAGCCTTATAACAGCGGGATAGATGCTGCCCTTGAGCCTGTCGGTACCTGCTTCTATCACTTCCTCAAACAGCTTGTTCCACATACCCAACACCCTCTGTGTAGAAAAACTTGCCCCACATGTCCCTTTTAAACTTTCCCTCTCACTTTAAACCTATACTCTCTTGTTTTAGACTTCCCTACCCTGAGAAAAAGACTGAATATCTACAATGTCTATGCCCCTTGTGATTTTATAAACCTCTATAAGGTCACCCCTCAGCCTCCTTCGCTCCAGGGAAAGCAGACCCAGACTATTCAGTCTCTCCTTATAACTCAAGCCCTCCAGTCCTGGTAAAATCCCTGTGAACCTTTTCTGCATCCACCGGCCACTGTCCCCAACCTCACCCCTCCCCACTTGCCTTCATCTACCCATCATCCCCCACCTCACCTGGTTCCACCTATCACCTGCCAGCCCTTGTCTCCCCTCTCGCCCTCACCTCTTTAAACTGACTACTCCCCTCTACACACTCAGTCCTGATGCAGGGTCTCGATCTGCAACACCGACCATCCCTTTCCCTCCTCAGACGCTGCCTGGTCCACTGAGTTCCTCCAACAGTTTGTTTTTTAGCTACAAAGCTACTAGGTTGTTGCAAAAACCCATCTAGTTCACTGCTGTTCTTTGGGGAAGGAAACCTGCCATTCTCACAACGCCTGGTCTGGGTGTGACCTGAGATACACCAGTGTAGTTGAGTCTTAGCTGCCTCCGCAGATGAGGGGCAATCAGTGATGGACAAGTTCCCCTTTAAATCTTTCCCCTCTCACTTTAAACCTATGCCCTCTAGTTTTAGACTCCCCTACCCTGAGAAAAAGGCTGTGATCATACACCTTATCTATGCACCTCATGATTTTACACACCTCTATAAGGTCACCACTCAGCCTCCTACACTCCAGCCTATCCGGTCTCCTTCCCGTCCCAATAAAATCATTCTGAACCTGCTCTGCACCCTCCCCAGCTTAATCATATGGTTCCTACAGCTGGATGACCAGAACTGCACGCAGTACTCCAAATGTGGTCTCACCAACGTCCTGTACAGCTGTAAGATGCCCAGAATCTGTCTGCAGCTGACTTCTGAAGCAGTGCCGGTACTACAGGCAGCTGAATTGCAGTGTCTTCAGCCTTAAAGCAGGTCATCAACCTGGAGCACTAGCCCTGTTTCTCTCCCCGTGGATGCTGCCTGATCCCTTGTGCATTTCCAGCATCCAGTATTTTCAAATCTCTCAACCCTTGATGGATCCTATCTGGCTTGGTATAGTAACTGCTCCGCCTGAGACCTCAAGAAACAGCAGAGAGTTGTGGACACAGCTCAGCACATCACGGGAACCAGCTTCCCCTCCATGGGCTTCATCTACACTTCTCGCTGACTTGGTAAAGCAACCAACATAATCAAAGACCCCATGCACCCGGGACTTGAGGTAGTACAAGAAAAAACATCTCTTCTCCCCCCTTCCATTGGGCAGAAGATACAAAAGCCAGAAAGCACGTACCACCAGGTTCAAGGACAGCTTCTGTCCTGCTGTTATAAGACTATTGAATGAACCTCTTGGATAATAAGATGGACTCTTGACCTCACAATCAACCCCGTCATGGCTTTGCACCTTATTGTCTGTCTGCACTGCACTTTCTCTGTAACTGTGACACTTTATTCTGCATTCTGTTATTGTTTTCCCTTGTACTACCTTGATGCACTGATGTGATGAAATGATCTGTATGGATGGCGTGCAAAACAAAGTTTTTCAGTGTACCAAACCAATTTACCCAATTTACCAATTTAACCTTTCAGCGCTCGTAAAGCTCAGGCCTCAGCATCATTATCACTTAGAACATAGAACATAGATCAGTACAGCACAGGAACAGGCCCTTCGGCCCACAATGTTGTGCCGAACTAATTAAGCTAATGATGCCTAATTACATGAATCCCTTCTGCCTACACAATGTCCACATCCCTCCATTCTCTGCACATCCATGTGCCTGTCTAAGAGCCTATTAAACACCTCTATCGTATCTGCCTCCACCCCCATCCCTGGCAGTGCATTCCAGGCACCCACCGCTCGCTGTGTAAAATATTTGCCTCACACATCTCCTTTCCCCCTCTCATCTTAAATGCATGCCCTGTAGTATTACGCATTTTAACCCTGGGAGAAAAGATACCGGCTGTCTACCCTATCTATGCCTCTCATAATTTTATAAACTTCTATCAAGTCTCCCCTCAGCTCCGACGCTCCAGAGGAAACAACCTAAGTTTGTCCAACCTCTCCTTACAGCTCATGCCCTCTAATCCAGGCAGCGTCCTGGTACTCATCAGCTCTTGCTGAATATTATCCAGCCCTGCCACATTTAGACAAGCAGAGTCTTATTATTTGAGTTATGTGTTTATGCACAATGCCATCTTGTTTTCCTGAATGCCGATAAGTGACTGCAGTTATATCACATGCCACCACATTTTATAAAGGCTAATGATTTAGTATCAGTCCCTCTCTTGAAACCTGATCTGTTTAGTTTGTATCTGTGAACCTCAATAAAAGTAATTAACTGCAACAGATAATGGCTTTGATTTTACTTGGTAGAAGGCTAATTGCCATAGCCAACACGATCCCTCTTAAACACCGTAAAATGATAATTGAATATGGTGTTTATTTAAAGTTTAATTACTCCTCCTTCATATGAACGCATCATTCATCCGAGCTAATATATCTTGCTAAGTAGATTTGTGGGGTACAAGTTCAGCTTGTTAATTGAACGTACCAGGCTCATGTGTCAGGAAGATGTCACCAACGCTGGCAATGAAATACAGCAAAGGACAAGTTCTGGCAGCAGAAGGCTTCCAAGGGGATCCGCCGTACATGTCAAAATGATGTCCAGAAGAAGTCCATGTGGTCCATTGATTCATGGTGGCTGCAACCTTATAACTACACTTCCTGCTGTCTCAGGAAAGCAGCCAACATAATCAAGGACCCCTCCCACCCCGGTGACAATGTGACAATGATAAACCCACGCTGCAAAGCTATTAGGGAGGGAGTTCCAGCATTCTGACCCAGCAACGGTGAAGGAACAGTGATATATTTCCAAGTCAGGATGGTCTGTGGCTTGGAGGGCAACTCAGAATCAGATTTATTATCACTGACTTATATGACATGAAATTTGTTGTTTTGCAGCAGCAGTACAGTGCAAAGACATAAAATTACTATAAATTAAATAAATAAATAGACAAATAAATAAATAGATAAGATAAGATCACTTTATTAGTCACATGTACATCGAAACACACAGTGAAATGTATCTGTTGTGTAGGGTGCTCTGGGGGCAGCCCACAAATGTCGCCACGCTTCTGGTGCCAACATAGCATGCCCACAACTTCCTAACCCGTACGTCTTTGGAATGTGGGAGGAAACCAGAGCACCCGGAGGAAACCCACACAGACACGGGGAGAACGTACAAACTCCTTACAGACAGCTGCGGGAATTGAACCCGGGTGACTGGCGCTGTAATAGCGTTACGCTAACCGCTACACTACTGTGCTGAATAAATAGACAGGTAGACAGATAAATAAATAGATAGATACAGTAGATAGATAAACGGTGGAAAATAAAAAGGAATAACAAGGTAGTGTTCATGGGTTCATGGTCCATTCAGAGATCTGATGGGAGAGAGGAAGAAGCTACTTTTGAATCATCCAAAATGAATCTGTTTTTGAGAACTTCAAGTTCCTAGGAGTGAACATCACCAATAGCTTGTCCTGGTCCAACCACGTAGAAGCCATGGCCAAGAAAGTGCACCAGGGCCTTTGCTTTCTCAGGAGGCTAAAGAAATTTGGCATGTCCCCGTTGACCCTCACCAATTTTTAATGAAGTGCCACAGAAAGCATCCTATCTGGATGCATCACGGTTTGGTACGGCAGCTGCTCTGCCCAGGACCACAAGTAACTGCAGAGAGCTGTGGACATAGCTCAGCACATCACAGAAACCAGCATCCCCTCCATGGACTCTGTCTACACCTCTCACTGCCTCAGTAAAGCAGCCAACATAATCAAAGATCGCTACCACCCCGGACTTGAGGTAGTACAAGGAAAAACATCTCTCCTCCTCCTTCCCCTTGGGCAAAAGATACAAAAGCCTGAAAGTACATACCACCAGGCTCAAGGACAGCTCCTATCCTGCTGTTATAACACTATTGAATGATTCCCTAGTACGATAAGATGTACTCTTGACCTTACAACCTACCTCGTTATGACCTTGCACCTTATTGTCTGCCTGCACTGCACTTTCTCTGTAACTGTAACACTTTATTCTGCATTCTGTTACTGTTTTCCCTTGTACTACCTCAAGGTACTGTTGTAATGAAATGATCTGTATGGATGGCATGCAAGACAGTTTTTCATTGTATGTTGGTACATGTGATAATTATAAACCAATTTATTTTACCAATTTACCAATAGCTGAAATAAATAAAGGCATGATTGCTGAATCATGAGCCATGAACTCTGTCTTTTGGAGGCAAGATCTGGGCTCTGAGACCACTTTAGCGACTTATTTATTAGTGAAGAAGAAGTGAAAATGTTTCCTGTGGTGTTATGTGCACTGTGTTGACCCTGCTTCCAACATTGCATTACCCCAGTGAGCGCAAAAACTGTTCAAATAGTATTAAATAAAGCTGCATCAGACAAGTGATAGGAGCTGGAAGCCTTCCGAGAACTAACCCCTGTGTTTCTCTGTGTCAGTAAGATATTATCAATGCCTGTCTCGCTCAGATTTATACCTAGCAGTCCGACAGCAGAGTTACTGTCACCATTGCACTGCTGTATACGCAGAATTTAACAATGGCTTCACTCTGTAATGTGCACTCTAGGATTGAATTAACCTTTCCCTGAGTTTGATTTATTCTCGCAAAGGCCCAACGGAGTTTGCAATTGTTTATCTTGAGTGATAAAATCTTTGATCGATGTAGTGTAAGCACCCCTTTCTCACTGAAACAGAAATGCAGTCGAGTGCCTGGTAAGAACTGTTGATAATAGAATGGGGTGTAACCGCATGAAGCAAAAGATTCACATTAAATAATCATTCCTTGTCAGACACCACAGGATGACACAAATCAAATGAAGTATTTTGGTCCATCTTACCTGTAAGTATAGAAGTATATAAAATTATGAGGGGGCAGGTAGTTGGAAAATGAGATTCCATTCGAGTAGATAGTGAAGAGTCTTTCTCACAGTTTGGAAATGTCCAGTACTGGAGGGCATAGATTTAAAGTGAGAGGGGAAAAGTTTAAAGGAGGTTTACGAGGCAGGCTTTTTACACAGAGAGTGGTAAGCTAAGGAAGTTCGAGATGTTCCCCATTGACTCTTACCAATTTTTACAGAAGCACCATAGAAAGCATCTTATCCAGATATATCACAGCTTGGTATGGCAACTGCTCCACCCAAAACCTCAAAAAATTGCAGAGAGATGTGAACACAGCCCAGTCCGTCACGCAAACCAGCCTCCCCTCTATGAACTCCATCTACACTCCCTGCTGCCCCGGGAAAGCAGCCAACGTAATCAAGGACCCCACCCACCCCGGTCATTCTCTCTTCTCCCTTTCCCTGTTGGGCAGAAGACACAAAAGCTTGAGAACACGTACCACCAGGCTCAAGGTCAGCTTCTACCCCACTGTTATCAGACTCTTGAACTGACCTCTCATATGCTAAAGATGAACACTTGATCTCCCAGTCTACTTTGTCGTGGCCCTTACACTTTATTTGATTACCCACTCTGCACTTTCTCTGTAACTGTAACACTATATTCTGCATTCTGTTTTCTTTTTACTACCTCGATGTAACTATGTATGGAATGATCTGTCTGGATGGTATTGGTCACTTGTACCGAGGTACAGTGAAAAACTTATCTTGCATACCATCCGTACAGGTCAATTTATTACACAGTGCATTGAGGTAGTACAGAGTAAGGACAATAACAGAATGCAGAGTAAAGCATCACAGCTACAGGGAAGTGCATTGCAGGTAGACAATAAGGTGTAAGGTCAAACAAGTTCATCTTATCGTATAAAGGAACCGTTCAATAGTCTTATCACAGTGGGGTAGAAGCTGTCCTTGCGCCTGGTGGTACGTGCCCTCAGGCTCCTGTATCTTCAACTCGATGGAAGAGGAGAGAAGAGAGAATGACCCGGGTGGGTGGGGTCTCTGGTTATGTTGGCTGCTTCACCAAGGCAGCGATGGCACACAGTCAAAAGCTTTTCACTGCATCTTGGTACATTGACAATATTAAACCAATACCAATACAAAGGTGCTTGGATTGTGTTGCCGACGAGGTAGTAGAAGCAAATATGATGTCAACATGTAAGAGGCATTTAGACAGATACATGAACAGGCAGGAAGCAGCAGGATACGGACCATGTGTAGGCAGATGGGATGAGCTTAAATTGGAATCATGGCTAGTGAAAGGGCCTGTTCTTGTACTGTACTGTTCTATGTACTGCATAGAAGTATATAAAATTATGGCAGCTTTTTTTTGGGGTGCAGGCACGGCAGTGTAGCAGTTAGCGTAACGCTATTACAGCGCCAGCGACCCGGGTTCAATTCCCGCCGCTGTCTGTAAGGAGTTTGTACGTTCTCCCCCGTGTCTGCGTGGGTTCCCTCCGGGTGCTCCGGTTTCCTCCCACATTCCAATGACGTACAGATTAGGAAGTTGTGGGCATGCTATGCTGGCACTGGAAGCGTGGCGACACTTGTGGGCTGCCCCCAGAACACTCTACGCAAAAACGATGTATTTCACTGTGTGTTTCGGTGTACATGTGACTAATAAAGGTATCTTATCTTATCTCATCTATGTTCTATGTTGTACACTGAGGTCCCTCTGTTCTTCAATACGCCCAAGGGCCCTACCATCCATGCCATATGTCCTAGCTTATTGGTTCTCCCAATGCACATGACACCAGTGAACCAGTGCATTGACATTAAGGGGCTATCATTCTGTTTCAGTGTGCTAATGTGGAAAAATCTGAAGTTACAACTTCCAATTATGGTTGAAACATAATTGTCAATTAACTGTTGACTTGTATATTGTATTGGCACCATTCTACGGGGGTTGGAACAGGATACAGGGCGTTAAACCTCAGCATCTTCAACACTTCCTCCATCTCACAGCTTTAGATGTTCATCACAGAGACCCTTGGTTGCCCATGAAATGCTGGGATATAAAGTCTGGTCAATCTCTGTGTTTGGGCTGCCTTAATTGTACCACTACCTGACCCCTTTAACGTTGGAAGAGATGGACTCGTGCTTTCTGTGGGTGTAGCAATACTGTAGGGGTTTGCAATTTTATTTTCTCTGGCTGAGTCACATAACTGTGTTTATTCAGTGTGATCTTGCAATGAGCCATTTTTTGCTGGGACTGTGTAACATTCCTCAGTCTGCACAAGAAATGTTGCTTGCTTTCCTGATAAAGATAGTTTTGCATTACTGGTGGTCCACTGGCAAAACAGCTCTGATAACGAGTGTTGGTGTTGCTTCACTAAAATAAGCAGTGCATTGGCCTTAAAACAGGACCTACACTGGACTCACTCTTGTGGTCAGTTTCTTTGGCCTCCAAGTGTAATGGGGACATGTCCATTTGCCAGAGTCCGGTATAATCTGAATTGATATCTCAATCGGCAAGATCTGACCGAGCAGTTTAGGGAGTTGAAAGACTGTTCATAAACTATGTTCTCTGCTGGGAGAGTTCAGAGAAAGGGTGAGTTTAAAGTTAGCCCACACCAATTGGTATTGGTTTATTATTGCCACATGTACTGAGGTACAGTGAAAAACTTTGTTTTGCATGCCATCCATACAGATCATTTCATCACATCTGTACATTGAGGTGGAACAAAGGAAAAACAATAACAGAATGCAGAATAAAATGTTACAGTTACAATTACAGAGAAAGTTCAGTGCAGGTAGACAATAAGATATGATAAGATTTCTTTATTAGTCACATGTACATCGAAACACACAGTGAAATACATCTTTTGTGTAGAGTGTTCTGGGGGTAGCCCACAAGTGTCACCACGCTTCCAGCACCAACATAGCATACTCACAACTTCCTAACCCGTATATCTTTGGAACGTGGGAGGAAACCGGAGCACCCGGAGGAAACCCACGCAGACACGGGGAGAACGTACAAACTCCTTACAGACAACGGCCGGAATTGAGCCCGGGTCGCTGGTGCTGTAATAACGTTACCCTAACCGCTACACTACCAAGGGCCATGATGAGATAGATTGGGAGATCAAGCATTCATCCTTATCATGGTTAAGTAAGTGGGTTGAACCCAGTTAATCCGTCCCTTGTCACCACCACTACCTGAACTTATCAGTTGCCGAAACCTTCATACGTGCTTTTGCAAGGTTGGGGCATGATTATTCTAATCTCTCCTCCTTGCCATCTTTTCCAAACATTAGATTAGAAAGAAATCTGTTGACTAGCTTCAACTCATACCAATTGAAAAGCAAAAAAAAACTTCAGGTGCTGAAAATCTGAACTGAATACAGTGCACCTCCCTTAATATCATCTGCTGCATTCGGTGCTCCAAGTGTGGCCTCCTCTACTTTGGTGAGACCAAACACAGACTAGGTGACCGTTTCGCAGAGCACCCGCGCTCCGTCCGTAACCGCGATCTGCATCTCCTCCTCCCACTCCATCACAGATATGACAGTCCTCGGACTCCTCCACTGCCAGGAGAATTCCAAGCGCAAACTGGAGGAACAGCACCTCATTTTCCGTCTTGGAACCTTGAAACCTAATGGCATGAACATTGAATTCTCCCACTTTAGGTAATCCCCTCAACCTCCACCCCCCACCCCCCAACCATGTCTCCTCTTATCTTCCCTTTCCTAGTGCCTCTCTCTTTTTTCTGCCCTTTATTCCTCCTTCCCTTTGACCCATCTGTATTGTGGAGGTCGTGGCTGTCATGTGACAACACTGAACCTACCTGGTTGGATGAAGGCACTGCCCCTACCTGGTCGGTCCTACCTGGATACTGTCAATCAAGGTCTGGCTCCACCCCACTTTTAAGCACCTTTGTATTTGGCCTCACGCCATTGGCCTGTCTGAACTACCTGGGCTGGACCCCCCAGCCCTCCAGCAGTATAAAGAGTGCCACAGGCTTGGTTCTGTCTCTTTTGTCTGAGAGATGCCTTGTTGGTAAGCTGGGCACTGTTTAATAGGAGCATCTGCTTCATTCAAGGCTGAGTAACCATGTAATGGCACTGGAGAAATTAGTTAATATTCCTGGGAGCAAAGAGCCGTGCCTGCACTGAGTCAAGGGGTGGGGGGTAGTGTATTGCTTTTCCTTCGTTGTTTGTACTCAGTCGTTGTGTGTGTGTGTTTATCTTACCCTTGTTGTGAATTTTCCACGCTCACTATCACCGGTGCGTGTGCGTATGTCGCCCTGTTACCTTTTCCCGTGTTTACCTCTGTAAATAAATCATTTAATTCTAAGGCTGTGTCCAGAGTCCTCGTCCTTCGAGACCTCGCACTTGTCTCACAACACCATCCCCGGTGGATCTGCTCTCCCCTCCTTCCCTGCACCTGCCTGTCACTATCTCTTACCTGCATCTACCTATCACCACCCTGTGCCCACCCCGCCTCCCCTCTTTTGTCCACCTATCACTGCTCTGCTTTTCCCTCCTATATATTGGGCTTCCCCTTTTCCTATCTTCAGTCCTGAAGAAGGGTCCTGACCTGAAACGTTGACCGCCTGCTTTTCTCCACAGATGCTGCCTGGCCTGCTGAGTTCCTCCAGCATCATCGTATTTTTCATCTAGGTTCCAGAATCTGCAGTCCTTTGTTCCTCTGTTATAAAATCATGATAGGGTGAATGCACACAGTCTTTTTCCCAGGGTTGGAGAATCAAGAACTAGAGGGCATGGGTTTAAGGAGAGAAGGGAGAGATTTAATAGGAATCTGAGGGGCAACTTTTTCACCCAGAGGGTGGTGGGTATATGGAACGAGCTGCCAGAGGAAGTGGTTGAAGCAGGTTCATTAACAACATTTAAAATGTACTTGGACAAGTACATGGATAGGAAAGGTTTAGAGGGATATGGGCCAAATGGGTCCAGCTTAGATGGGCATCTTGGTCAGCATGGAACAGTTGGGCTGAAGGGCCTGATTCTGTGCTGTGTTACCCTGACGTAAAAAACAGAAAATGCTCAGCAGTTCAGGCCGCATATATGGGGAGGAAAACTGAGCTAAATTTCTGGTCAATGATCTTTCACTAGGACTGAGAAGGGTTAAAAATGGAACATACTTCAAGTGGCAGGGGCAGGAGAAGAGTAGAGAGATACAATACTGCAGTTGCTGGAAATCTGAGGTAAAAGTGAATGCAGAACTGTTCAGCAGGCCAGGCAGCATCTGGGGAAAGAGGAAGTTGTTTCAATATTACTTATTGATGACCTTTCATCAGAACCAGCCACTTCTGACGCAAACTGGAAAGGCAGATTATTTGAAACTGGAGAATTCAGTGTTGTGTCCTACAGGTTGTAATCTGCCTGGTTGGAAAATGAGATCCCATTCCTTGAGTTTAGATTGGACCTGGCTGCAACTGTGCAAGCCAAAGATTGAGAGGTCAGAGTGGGAAAAAGATGGAGACCAAGGGAGATTGAATGACACAATTGGTGCTGTCATAGAGTAATACAGCACAGAAACAGGCCGAATTTGCCCGTGCTGATCAAGATCCCCATCTCAGCTAGTTCCATTTACCAGCATTTGGCCGATATCCCTTTAAACCTTTCCCATTCATTAACCTGTCCAAAAGTCTTTTGAATGTTACTACCCACCTCTACTTCCTCTGGGAGCTCGTTCCATATACACACCACTCTCTGGGTGAATAAATTGGCCCTCTGGTCCCTTTTAAATCTTTCCTCTCTCACCTTAAACCTATGTCCTCTAGTTTTTGATTCCCTTTCCCTGGGAAAATGAAGTGTACATTCCTTCTATCTATGCCCCTCATCATCTTATACACCTTTACAAGGTCATACCTCAGTCTCGTACACTCCAAGGAATAAAGTCTTAGCCTGCCCAATCTCTCCCTGTAACTCAGGCCCTCAAGAGAGTGATAAGTACTTCATCAGAGTTTATGTATAGAACAGCACAGTACAGGCCCCACAATGTTGGGCCAACACTTTATCCTGCTCAAAGATCTATCTAACCCTTCCCTCCCACATACCCCTCCATTTCTCTATCTGGAGGGCTTTACAGAGGAAAAAATCAACATCTGGAGAGCACACCACTGTTGGAAACCTGAAACAACAGAGTTCTGAAAATGCTCCTGTCACCTGAACAATCTTGGTCTCCATCCTCTCACAAACATTTCCATGTTCTCACCATTCCTGCCCCACTCTCTGCAACTGAAAAAATGCTTATTTTCTCAGTTTTCCAATTCTGTTGTAAGGCCATTGACCTGAAACGTTAACTCAGTTTCTCTCTCTACAGATACTGCCTGACCTGCTGAGTGTTTCCTGTAGTCTCTGTTTAGTTCCTTTAACCCTGATTAGTTCCTTTAAACCTATTCTGGTTCAACCACGTAGATGACACAGCCAAGAAAGCTCACCAGTGGCTCTACTTCCTCTGGAGACTAAAGATATTCAGTATGTCCCTTTTGACATTCACCAATTTTTATCGATGCACCACAGAAAGCATCCTATCCGGATGCATCATGGCTTGGTACGGCAACTGCTCTGCCCAGGACTGCAAGAAACTGCAGAGAGTTGTGGACACAGCCCAGCGCAGCATGGAAACCAGCCTCCCCTCTATGGACTCCATCTACACTTCTCATTGCCTCGGTAAGGCAGCCAGCATAATCAAAGACCTCTCCCGCCTCAGACATTCTCTCTTCTCCTCCCTCCTATCAGGCCAAAGATACAAAAGCCTGAAAGCATGTACCACCAGGCTCAAGGACAGCTTCTATCCCACTGTTATAAGACTATTGAACCGTCCCCTAGTACGATAAGATGGACTCTTGACCTAACAATCTACCTCGTTATGACCTTGCACCTTATTGTCTGCCTGCACTGCACTTTCTCTGTAGCTGTGACACTTTATTCTGCATCCTGTTATTGTTTTCCCTTGTACTTCCTCAAAGAACTGTTGCAATGAAATTGCAATGCAAAACAAAGTTTTTCACTGTACCTCGGTACATGTGACAATAATAAACTAATTTACTAATTTACCAAGTAAAACAGGGTGAATGCACAGAGAGGAAGGAAAGAGAGGCAGGTTGAAATGGAAACAAGGCGGGAGGCTTGAGTGGTGTCTAAACGTCAGCATGAGGCAGAAGGGACGAGGGGAATTGTGTCTGTGTTGTCGGTTTCTTTATAATTCTGTTTAATTTTTCCTCCTCTCCACGTCAATCATTCAATTTACTTCCTGTTAGACTACACTGACGTGAAGTAATGATTTATTATTAACACTGTGATCTATGTTTAATGCAATAGATCTCTGTGATTATGATTAATTTAAAGTCAAATGGCGTCCTACAGATTCCAGCTGATCTGAAATTTAAATTAATGGAATTTTAATGATCTGTTTTCAGAACTATGGAAATATCATAAAACATATGTGCATATGATTCACAATGAGACCAACACAAATAGTTGATGTGGGGTGGGGTGGAGGGGGGGGGGGAGACAGATTTTTCATTGGCTTAAAACATGGTCAAAATGGAAGGATGCAATTATTTCTCATTTATATCCAATGAATCGAAGTAGGGCAAAGACCGCATTCTCGATCACCACTGAGGTTGTGAATGTTTATGTACCTGCCTGCTTCCAGGTTGGAGCACAGTATATTTCCATTTCACAGTTGTTTTGGGGGTCATTGGGGGCTGGCGATGGAGGGAGGGGCTGTGGCTGTCTCTCAGCCTCTCTGTTCAGCGTACTTCCCACATTTCAGGCCAGGAGGGAGCGTCGCTTCCCTGGGATTCCAAATTTCGCCATGTTGTCTGCTGGTCAAATTCTATTGGCAGGATAAGATGAGATAAGAATTCTTTGTTAGTCACATGTACATCGAAACACACAGTGAGATGCATCTTTTGTGTAGAGTGTGCTGGGGGCAGCCCGCAGGTGTCACCACGCTTCTGGTGCCAACATAGCGTGCCCACAACTTCCTAACCCATACGTCTTTGGAATGTGGGAGGAAACCGGAGCACCCGGAGGAAACCCACGCAGACACAGGGAGAACGTACAGACAGCGGCCGGAATTGAACCCAGGTCGCTGGCACTGTAGTAGCATTACGCTAACCGCTACACTACCATGCCTGCCCAATGCTGCCTGACCCGCTGAGCTCCTCTGGCAGTTTGTTTTCTGTAAAACTGGAGTTAGGATTAAGGTTTCGGGTCCCTGACCTTTCACCAGAATACCATGACACGTCAACATGAAAGATTCTGTCATGTTTAAAAAGACTTGGAAACTTTCGAAAAAGAACTTTTTACAGAAGCATTTTCTTCTCACTTTTGAATGCAAAAATATCAAGTTAGAATGCTTTCTAAATAAAGCCCGCAAATAGTACAATACTTCACAATCCAGTCGTGAATCCAATTTTTTAATGTAGCCTTTATTGGAAATTATGCACAATTATTGCCCCATTGTTCAGCACCAGAACAGGACGAGAAGCCAGCTTTTCAAAAGCACTTGTGATAAGCAGCTTTTCTCCACATATATCTGTGTATCAAAGCTAAAATGAGCTGATTTCCAATTCAAGGCTTACAAAAGATGATTAAATAACATCAAAAGCTTTTGAGAACTACAGGAGTGGTGGGTTGACAATCATTTTCTAACATTGTGGCAATTATGCGACATCTCTTGATTTGAATGATCTTTTCTTCCTCCCCCATCCCAATCCCATTCTGCACTCCCCACAGCAAGTTGTAGGATCATGGAGAGGCATGGGAGGAGGCCATTGAGTCCATCACTTCTATCCCTTTGCTGGCTGTGTCTAAACTTTCTTTTTTAATTGTTAATTTTTGAGGCCATGCCAGCATTTCTTGTTCATCCCTCACTGAGCTGCCTACTTGAACCGCTGCAGTCCTTCTTGTGAAGGTTCTCCCACAGTGCTGTCGAGGAGGGAGTTCCAGGGTTTAGACCCAGTGATGAGGAAGGACTGGTGATAATAAGGAAGGACTCACGTGAATGCCACGGCCAAGCAAGCTCACCAGCGCCTCTACTTCCTCAGGAGGCTAAAGAAATTTGCTTTGTCCCCTTTGACTCTCACCAACTTTTATCGATGCACTATAGAAAGCATCCTATCTGGATGCATCACGGCTTGGTACGGCAACTGCTCTGCCCGGGACTGCAAGAAACTGCAGAGAGTTGTGGACACAGCCCAGCGCATCAAAGACACCAGCCTCCCCTCCTTGGACTCTTGTCTTTACCTCTTGCTGCCTTGGTGGAGCAGCCAGCATAATCAAAGACCCCACCCACCTGGGATATTCTCTCTTCTCTCCTCTTCCATCAGGTAGAAGATAAAGGAGCCTGAAGGCACGTACCACCAGACTTAAGGACAGCTTCTACCCCACCATGATAAGACTATTGAACAGTTCCCTTATACAATGGGGTGGACTCTTGACCTCACGATCTACCTTGTTGTGACCTTGCACCTTATTGCACAGCACTCTCTCTGTATCTGTGACACTTTACTCTGTACTGTTATTGTTTTTACCTGTACTACCCTCAATGCACTCTGTACTAACTCAATGTAACTGCACTGTGTAATGAATTGACCTGTATGATCGGTATGCAAGACAAGTTTTTCACTGTACCTCAGTACAAGTGACAATAATAAACCAATACCAATATATTTCCAAATTAGGATGGTGTGAGATGTTCAATCCTGTCCTCAGGTACTGTCTGTATATACTTTGCACGTTCTTCCTGTAACTAAAGGGCATTGAGTATAGGAGTTGGGACATTATGTTGCAGTTGTATAAGCCGTTGGTGAGGCCACACTTGGAGCACTATGTACAGTTTTGGTTGCCCTGTTATAGGAAAGACATGGTTAAACTGGAAAGAGCGCAGAAAAGATTTACGAGGATGTTGCCAGGAATATAGGGCCTGAGTTGCAGGAAGAGGTTGGCCAGGCTAGGTCTTCATTGCTTGGAGTGTAAGAGAATGAGGGGTGATCTTATAGAGGTTTATAAAATCGTGAAGGGCATAGATAAGGTGGGCGGTGACAGTCTTTTCCCCAGGGTAGGGGAGTCCAAAACTAGGGGGCATAGGTTTAGGGTGAGAGGGGAAAGATTTAAAAAGCACTAGAGGGACAGCTTTTTCACGCAGAAGGTGGTGAGTATATGGAACGAGCTGCCAGAGGAAGTGGGTGAGGCAGGTACAACAGTATCATTTAAGAAGCACTTGGATAGGTACACGGAAGGGTGGGGCTTGGAGGGGTATGGGCTGAACGCAGGAAGTTGGGACTAGCTTGGTGGGCACTGTGGTCGGCATGGACTGGTTGGGCCAAAGGGCCTGTATCCGTGCTGTATGACTCTAACGCTAACTGCGACAAAAATTTTCATGTTGATGTGTCATGAGGGGTGACATTATAGAAGTGTATAAAATCATGAGGGGCGTAGATAGGGTGAATGCACGCAGTCTTTTTCCCAGAGTTGGAGAATCAAGAACTAGAGGGCACAGGTTTAAGGTGAGAAGGGAGAGACTTAATAGGACTCTGAGAGGCCACTTTTTCACCAGGAGGGTGGTCGGTATATGGAACGAGCTGCCAGAGGAAGTGGTTCAGGCAGGTATATTAACAACATTTAAAAGACAGATACATGGATAGGAAGGGTTAGAGGGATCTGGGCCAAATGCAGGCAAATGGGACTAGCTTAGATGGGAATCTTGGTCGGCATGGACTTGTTGGGCCAAAGGGCCCACTTCTGTGCTGTGTTAGGTTTCCTATTTGCCGCGAACCTCGAGTCTCAGCAACATCCTTGTAAATCTCCTCTGCACTCTTTGCAGTTTAATAGCATATTTCCTATAGCAGGGTGCCCAGAACTGAACACAATACTCCAAGTGCGGCCTCACCAATGCCTTGCAAGGAACACTGAGGATCAGACATGTGAATGGGCAGTATGAGACTGAGGTGGAATCCAAGGTGCTTGGATAAGTACATGGATAGGAGGCATTTAGAAGGATATGGGCCAAACACAGGTAGGTGGGACTAGCTTAGATGGAAATCTTGGTCAGCATAACTAGATGGGCCAAAGGACCTGTTTCCATGTTGTATTACTCGATGAATCCATGTGGAAGGAAGTCTTGGGTTTGTGAAGTTCCTATAGCCTTTTCTTACTTGGTGGTAGAAGTTGTGGGTTTAGGAGGTACTGTCTAAAGGTCGTCGAGAGTCTGAGAGAGATACAGCACAGAATCAGGTCCTTCAGCCCACCAAGTCTGTGCTGACTATCAAACACCCATTTGCATTAATCCTATACTAATCCTATTATTTTTACTCCGCACATTCCCACCAACTCCCCCAGATTCTACCACTCATCTACACACTAGGGGCAATTTACAGCACCCAATTAACCTACCAACCTCCGAGTCTTTGGGATGTGGGAGGAAACTGGAGCACCCGAGGGAAACCCATGGGTTTACAGGGAGAATATGTGTTGTGAAACAGATTCGGGGTCTCAGAGGCAAGGACTCTGAACACAGAGTTAGAGATAAATGATTTATTTACAAAAGACAAACGCAGGGATATGGTAATGGGAATAACACACACACACACGCCCACAGTTTATAGTGAGTGTGGGAAAATCACAACAGGGGTAGCGTGCGTACACACACACACACACACACACACACACACACACACACACACACACACACACACACACACACACACACACACACACATCGAATTAGGTACGGACAACCAAGGAAAAACAATACGATACCCGCCACCCCTTGACTCAGTGCAGGCATGGCTCTATTCCTACCAGGGATACTAACTAAAATGCTTCCAACCCTTTTAACAGTGCACACCTGACCAACAATTTCTCCAGTGCCATTCCATGGTCGTCGGCCTGGAATGAAGCAGGGTGATCACTCGGGGCAGGCAAAAGAGAGCGAGCCGAGCACATGTGGCACTCTTTATAGTGCTGGAGGGCTGGGGGGGTCCAGCCCAGGTAATTTACAAAGGCCAAAGGCCTGGTGCCAGCAAGGACTAATCGATCACAAAGGCTAATGGCCAATGGCCCAAGGCCAAGTCCAAAGGTGCTTAAAGGGACCAATGGTCAGGTGTGCACCGATGGGTGGGATGGAGCCAAACCTTGATTGGCAGTGGTGTGTCTTTCGACCAGATAATGGGCAGTGCTGTCATGTGACAGCCACGGCCCTCCATAATACAATAAGCAAAGCACATACAGACAGTACCTGAGGTCAGGATTAAACCCAGTTCTCTGGCACTGTGAGGTAGTAGCTCTACCACTGTGCCATCCTGAAGAATGGCCTGTGTAAGTAATTGCTGTGCATTTTGGGCCGAAGGGCCTATTCCTGTGTTGTATTACTCTATAACTCTACGACTCTATGTGGACGGAAGCCTGAAGTTTGTGGAGTTCCTGTGGCCTTTTCCTACTTGTACTGTGCATCAACAGTGGAGAGGGTTATTTAGGGTGATGGGGTACCAATCAGGTGGCTCAAGAAGGCAACATCTATCATCAAGGATCCCCACCATCGGGGCTATGTCATCTTCTCACAGCTACTATTGGGCAGGAGGTACAGTAGCCTGAAGTCCCACACCACCAGGTTCAGGAACAGTGACTTCCCTTCAGCCATTCAGTTCTTGAACCAACCGGCACAACACTAATCACTACAGTATAGCAACACTATGACCACTTTGATCACTTTGCACTAAGTGGACCTGTTTTTTGTTCTAATTGTGTTCTTTCTTGTCTAATTTTCTATATTTTATGTTTACTTTATGTTCTTCTTGTGAATGTTGTGTCTCTGATGCTCTGTGCCTGTGATGCTGCTGCAAGTAAGTTTTTCATTGTGCCTCTGCATACATATGTGCATGTGACAATAAAGCACAGTAGTGTAGCGTTTGGCGTAACGCTATTACAGCGTCAGCGACCAGGGTTCAATTCTGGTCCCTGTCTGTAAGGAGTTTGTACGTTCTCCCGGTGACTGCATGGGTTTCCTCCGGGTGCTCCGGTTTCCTCCCACATTCCAATGACGTACAGATTAGGAAGTTATGGGCATGCTATGTTGGCGCCGGAAGTGTGGCGAAACTTGCGGGCTGCCCCCAGAACACTCTACGCAAAGGATGTATTTCACTGTGTGTTTCGATGTACATGTGACTAATAAAAATATCTTATCTATCAGAAGTTCAGCCTCTTCCTGGAGTGGACCGTCCCGAGGCAGGTGGCAACCTCCTGAGTCATAGCTGAAACATCACCCTGCGATCTCACTTAATTTACCTCAGTACTTACAGACAAATCCCAGTCTGGAAGCTGAAAGGTCGGTGTAGAAACCACCTCAGGATATAATGACCAAGCCGCATATGAAGAAAGACACTCATTCTAACTTGAGGTGAAAGGGTCATTCTCATTCCATCTCCCTCTCTCTCTGCCTCTCCACTCTTCTTATCCTAACTATTGGTGACCTAACTATAGGAAGGATATCAGTAAGATTGAAAGAGTGCAGAGAAGATTTACTAAAATGTTGCCGGGTCTTCAGGATTTGAGTTACAGGGAACGATTGAACAGGTTAGGACTTTATTCCTTGGACCGTAGAAGAATGAGGGGAGATTTGATAGAGGTTTACAAAATTATGAGGGGTATAGACAGAGTAAATGCGAGTAGGCTCTTTCCACCTAGATTAGGAGAGATAAGTATGAGAGGACATGGATTTAGGGTGAGAAGGGAAAGGTTTAGGGGGAACATTAGGGGGAACTTCTTCATTCAGAGAGTGGTGGGAATGTGGAATGAGCTGCCATCTGACGTGGTAAATGCAGGCTCACTCTTAAGTTTTAAGAATAAATTGGACAGATACATGGACGGGAGAGGTCTGGAGGGCTATGGACTGGGTGCAGCTCAATGGGACTAGCGGAATAAAGTTTCAGCACAGACTAGAAGGGCTGAATGGCCTGTTTTCTGTGCTGTAGTGTTCTATGGTTCTATCTCGCTCCCTTTCTCTTCTCTTTTCTCTCTTTCTTTATTTCCCTTTTTTCAATTTTTTTACTTCCATCTCTCTTTATTTTACTTTATCACTCACTGTTTTCCTTACTATTTCTCTTTTTTTCACGCCCTCTATTTCTCCCCCTTCTCCTGTTTCCCATTCTTTTCCTTACTACTTCTCTCTTTTCGCACTCACTCTATTTCTCTTTCTATTTCCCACTCTCTTACTTAATATTCCCCTTTTTTTCACCCTCCCTCTATTTTTCTCTACCTCTATTTCACACTCTCTCTTTCCTATTCACTCCCTTAAAATCCCTCTCTCGTTTCTCTCTCCATTTCCCATTCTCTCCCTGACTCATTTCCTCTTTATCTTTATCTTTCTCTTTCCCTCTATTTCTCTCACTCACTCTATTTTGCTCAGTCCCTGTATTTCCCAAATTTTAACCTTCTTCCTTCAAATTTTATAATACAAAATTGAAACAAATGAAAACAAAACCATGCAGTGTAAAAGAGGGGGGTGTGTACGGACCTGGGGCAGGGCCAGACACGGTAACGAATGACAAATGTAACCCTTGGTCAGGAACCTCAAAACAAAAGGTTGATAGAAAAGGCTGTACAAATCATTCAAACAGGATTCAATCTTCTCTCTCACTGGCCTGGTAATCGTTTTCCTTTGACGAAGCTCGGAGTAGAATGTCTGTTTCGGGAGTCTAGAGTCAAGAACACAAGCAATGATGGAGCCAAAGGAGTCTTATCAGTAGATGTGAGAGACTGCAGATGCCAGAATCTGGGGCAACAATCTAAGAGTCTGGAGTCTAATTAGGACCTCGATGCTGGGCTTGTTGGTCTGAGGGACAGGACATTGACATTGGTATGTTTATGTTTGGAGAGAGTTTGGAGGATATTGCAGAGACAGTGTTGGTGGTATCTTGTGAGTCCCTTGAGATGTAGATAGTCAGTGTCTCAGAAAAATACAGGCCGTCCCTGTGTTACAAATGAGTTGCAAACAAGTTCTGAATTTACAGACGTCTATAAGTTGACTTCATCCATAAGTCAGAAAAATCACTTGATACGATAATCATATCTCCACAGTCTTGTAACAAATGGCATTGATGAGGTCCAATTAACATGAACATTAATTTATTGCCTTTCCCAGCCTAGTTACAATGGGACAGAATCCCATGGCTGGTTTTGATGGGCTTGAATATCAGTGAATGTTACATCGTTTAACAGAGTATCATTGCACATGCATCAATAGAAGCCATTGCTTGTCAATTTCCAATGCAAATCCCAGCTTTATAAAACTCTGGTTAGGCTGCATCTGGAGTATTGCATTCAGTTCTGGTCGCCCCATTACAGGAAGGATGTGGAGGCTTTGGAGAGGGTGCAGAAGAAGTTCACCAGGATGCTGTCCGGATTAAAGGGCATGTGTTCTGAGGAAAGGTTGGACAGGCTTGGGCTGTTTCCTCTGGAGCGGCGGAGGCTGAGGGGAGACCTGATAGAAGTTTATAAGATTATGAGAGGCATAGACGGGGTAGACAGCTGGTATCTTTTTCCCAGGGTAAAAAAGCCAAATACTCGAGGACATGCATTTCAGGTGAGAGGGAATGAATTCAAAGGAGATGTGCAGGGCAAGTTTTTTACACGGAGAGTGGTGGGTGCCTGGAACGGGCTTCCAGGGGTGGTGATGGAGGCAGATACGATAGAGGTGTTTAAGAGGCTCTTGGATAGGCACAGAGAATGGAGGGATATTAGCTATAGCTTTATTAGTTCAGCACAACATTGTGGGCCGAAGGGCCTGTTCCTGTGCTGCACTGTTCTATATTCTGTGTTCTTTGTTCCAAAGCAACTCTCTTAAATCACCCCCCCACCCCCACAGGGTGAAACTGGCAGCCTGCGTTCTTCAGAGAAAGTGGTGTCTGATTACTGTGAGGAGGTTACTTTTTTTCCCAAGGCTGGTTCTCATCTGAATTTAATAATATTTATGGGAGTTCGTTTCTATGAAGTGATGTCCATAAGCTGGATGTTCGTAACCTGCATAGGGGAGCAGGGGTCACTGCCTGGTGGATCATGAGTCGTACATCAGGTCTGCGGTCCTGAAATACGTTAGAACAGGCTCCCCTTTAACCGAAATGAAAATAAAAAGGAAACTGCAGATGTTGGAAATCTGAAACAAAATCAGAAAATGCTGGAAACACTCAGATGATCAGGCAGCATCTGTGGAGAGAGAAACAGTTAACATTTCAGGTTTTGACAAAGGATCTTTGACCTGCTGAAAGTACTGTTGAAAGTATCCTGACTGGTTGCATCATGGTCTGGGATGGCAATTCAAATGCACAGGGACTTCATAAGCTGCAGACAGTAGTGGACTCAGCCCAATACATCACGGGCAAATCCTTCCCCACCATCGGGAGTATCTACAGGAGGCGCTGCCTCAAGAAGGCAACATCCATCATCAAAGATCCCCACCATCCAGGCTGTGCCATCTTCTCACAGCTACCATCGGGCAGGAGGTACAGAAGCCTGAAGTCCCACACCTCCAGGTTCAAGAACAATGACTTTCCTACAACCATTTGGTTCTTGAACCAACCTGCATAACCCTAACCACTACCTCAGTATAGCAACACTAGGACCACTTTAATCACTTTGCATTGCAATGGACTTTGTGTTTTTTTTGTTTTAATTCTGTTCTTTCTCATATAATTTTATGTTTCTTTGTTCTAATTGAGTCCTTTCTTGTAAAAATTATGTATATTTTATGTTTAATTTATGGCTTTCTTGTGAATGTGCCTGTGATGCTGCTGCAAGTAAGTTTTTCATTGCACCTGTGCACATATGTACTTGTGCACATGACAATAAACTCAACTTTGACTTTGTTTCCTCCTGTATAACCTTAGAGCTGAAACCCCTCGTGCTGGAACTGTTCTGGGAAACCTTTGTTTAGATGGAAACAACTTTCACACACACCTTTCAGAAGCCTGTTTTTGTAGGCCGGACACATTTGCCTTTGTTCCAGATTTGGACTAACTCTTGGTTGGCACGGGAACAACAAGGCAACTATTAAATTGAATTTGAGAGACAATTTTGAGAGTTTTAATGAGGTTCAAGCTGTCCATTGGTACAGTTGCTAATGGACCCATGAATTTATTATTTTTTACTTTGATGTGTCATGCATTCTTGACAGCCAGGTTTCACGCTGCTAAGGCAGCCAAAGAAAAGTTGGCGCTGATGTCTTTTGGCAACACATGCATAGTCTAAAGCTCTCTGGTTGCGGGAACGAGGCCAAGCATCTTCTCAATAGCGTGACCTTTGTCAAATATTCTTTGTGGAGGTTCCTAGTGCCGCTATTAAAGAGGGGTCCTACTGTGCAGAATGGAATCCTGGGTAAACCAGCCAAAGAAAAATGCTACTTAGAACCAGCAAAAAAATAGCAAGAAATAAAATCCGTGCTGCAACCAAAGTTTTAGGCTCAAAGTGAGAGAATATTCAGCTCACTGAGCCATTACCAGCTCTCTGAAAGAGGTCCCCAGTCAGTACCCCTGTTTGCTCTGCATTTTCTAAGGAACTTTTCATCTTCAAGTATTAATCTAGTTTTGTCATTGAACATCACAAATGAAACTGCTTCCATCATTTTTTCATCGTGATGGTACTGGGGCAATGTAGCATTTAGAGTCATAGAGTCATACAGCACGGAAACAGGCCTTTCGGCCCAACTCGTCCATGCCAACCAAGATGCCCCTCTAAGCTAGTCCCACTTTACCACATTTGCCCCTTACCCCTCTGAACCTTTCCTATCCATGTACCTGTCCAAGTGTCTTTTAAGTGTTGTCATTGTTCCTGCCTCAATCACTTCCTCTGGCAACTCGTTCCACCTTCTGCGTGAAGAAGTTGCCCCTCAGGTTTCTTTTAAATCTTTCCCTTCTCATGGTAGCAGTGCAATTTAAATTCCATTAATAATCCAAAATTTGGGTTGAGAAGGAAAAACAATAAGAGGAAGTTTCACTAAAACCAGCAGATTTTTATAAAATGTCATCTGGTTCACTAATGTCCCACAGGGAGAGAAAATCTGTTGTCCTTTCCCAGTCTGGCCTACTTGTGATTTCAGACCATCCCATGCTGTTCCCTCCAAAATGACTTCAAGGGCAATGAAGGGACGGGCAAAAAATGCTGGCTTTACCAGCAAAACCCAGATCCCCAAAACTGAATAAGAGAAAACAATTCACAGTGTAAAAAGAATTTCAGACCAGATTAGTTCATTGTCCTATACACCAGGGTGCAATGAAATTCCTTGCTCACGTAAACGTCACAGAGTAAACAGCATACATGGTAATAATAAATACACCAATGAATACAGCGATGAGCACAAAAATACCAGAATGGTACAATGTACAACAGTGCCAACTGAGGTGGTGCAAACACAAATGCTAAAGTGACCATTAACGGAAGAGGTAGAATTAAGGGTTTGAGGACATGGCAGCTCCACCGGGAAGGGGATGTGAAGGAGGTGAGTGGTTCAGGAGTCTGACAGCAGTGGGGAAGAAGCTGTTCCTGAGTCTGGACATCCAGGCTTTCAAGCTCCTGTATCTTCTCCCAGAAGAAAGAAAAGGGAATGCCCAGGGTGACAGGTATCCCTGATGATGGACTGGATGGGAAGGAGGGACGAGCTTGCGATGGGCTTTTGCCATTCTTCTTAACTCCATGCCCTCTTTCCCATTTCTCCTTCACCAGAAATCATTTCTCCCTGTCTTCGCTTAGAGATGGTCTCAGGAATGGTTTGCTAGTTGAATATTTTCCCCAATTCTCTTCTGGTGAAGGAGCAGGTGAAATAATTGTAAATTGGTTTATCATTGTCACGTAGCAAGGTACAGTGAAGAGATTTGTTTTGCATGCCATCCATAAGGATCATTTCATCACACATCAAGGTAGTACAAAGGAAAAGCAATAACAGAATGCGGAATATAGCGTTACAGTTACAAAGAAAGTGCAGTGCAGGTAGACAATAAGGTGCAAGGGCCATGACGAGGTAGATTGTGAGGTCAAGAGTCCATCTTATCATACAAGAGGTCCATTCAATAGTCTTATAACAGCAGGATAGAAGCTGTCCTGTACATGCTTTCAAGCTTTTGGATCTTCTGCCCGATGGGAGAGGGGAGAAGAGAGAATGTCTGGGGTGGGAGAGATCTTTGATTATGCTGGCTGCTTTACCAAGGCAGAAGGAAGTGTAGACAGAGTCCATAGGCTGGTTTCCGTGATGTGCTGAGCTGTGTCCGCAGCTCCCTGCAGTTTCTAGTTCAGAGTTAGAAGATGAGAAGACTTCTGAATGCTTGTTCCAATCCTTGAAGATTAGTCGATCTGGAAGATTTAGATTAATACCATTCTGTCGGGTTTGGGTGAGAAATCTGATGTGAATGCATTACAAAGCTATTGATTTTGTTCCGAAGGAGAATTTATAGACTCAATCTTCATTCAGTGTCAACAGTACAAATCCTTCAAGCAAGGGACTTAAAAGATTTTGCTTTGTTTTTGAGGGTGAATAAAGCTCTTGGAATGACATTCCATAAATTCAGAATATATATTCCACAATATGTTAATGCAAAGCCGGAAATTTGAGTTAAAACAGCAAATGCTAAAAATATTATCTCAGAATGCAGGTTGAGCCGTATCTGTGGAGATAGAAACATTTAAAGTTTCAGGTAGATGGACTTTTATCAGAACTTGGGTGAAAGTTAAAGAACAAGCACGTTTTAAGTTCTTTGCAGTTGTGAGTGTCAGTCTCACTGTGACTGACACTGTTGGAGACACCAGAGACTGCAGATACTGGAATCTATAGCAACAAACAAGATGCTGGAGGAACTCAGCGGATCGAGCAGAATCTGTGGACAGATGAAAGGTTTCGACCTGAAATATTGACTGTCATAGAGTCATAGCGCGATTCAGCACAGAAACAGGCCCTTCGGCCCAACTGGTCCATGCCTACCAAGGTTCCCATCTGCACGTCCCACTTGTCCGCATTTGGTCCATAACCCTCTAAACCTTTCCTATCCGTGTACTTGACCAAGTGTCTCTTAGATGTTGTTAATGTACCTGCCTCAACCACATCCTCTGGCAGCTCGTTCCACATACGGACTACTCTCTGGGTGAAAATGTTGACCCTCAGATTCCTACTAAATCTCTCCCCTCTCACCTTTAACTTATGCCTTTTCGTTCTTGATTCCCAAACTCTGGAAAAATGACTATGTGTATTCACCCTATCTATGCCTCTCATGATTTTATACACCTCTATAACATCACCCCTCATTCTCCAGTGCTCTAGTGAATAAAGTCCTAACCTGCTCAACCTCTCTCCATAACCCAGTCCCTCAAATCCCGGCAACATCCTCATAAATCTCCTCTGCACTCTTTCCAGCTTAATGGCGTCTTTCCTACGGAAGGGTGACCAAAACTGAACAGAATATTCCAAATGCAGCCTCGCCAACATCCTGTACAACTGCAACGTAACATCCCATCTCTTATACTCAATGCCCTGACTGATGAAGGCCGGCATGTCAACAACTTCTTCACTGCCCTGTCTGCCTGTGATAGCTACTGGGGAAAGAGTGGGGAATAGGACTGATGGGATTGACCTACCAGGAGCTAGCATGGAATGAATGCACCAAATGGCCTCATTTGGTGCCATAAGAATTCCAGGGTCACAAACCAAAACGTCGACTGTTCATTTCCCTCCACAGATGCTGCCTGACCTGCTGAGTTCCTCTGATATTTTATATACCTAAGACAAATAATCAATATATTTCTGTATATTGGGGGAATCAACTGAAATGGAGCTAGAGTAAGAACGTGGCACTGAGGTAAAGGATCTGCCATGACCTCAATGAATGGGAGAGTCAGTATGAAGGGCCAAATGGTCCACTCCTCTGCTTCCACTTAGAACCATAGAACCATAGAACACTACAGCACAGAAAGCAGGCCATTCAGCCCTTCCAGTCTATGCCGAAACTTTATTCCGCTAGTCCCATTGACCTGCACCCAGTCCATAACCCTCCAGACCTCTCCCATCCATGTATCTATCCAATTTATTCTTAAAACTTCAGAGTGAGCCTGCATTTACCATGTCAGATGGCAGCTCGTTCCACACTCCCACCACTCTCTAAGTGAAGAAGTTCCCCCTAATGTTCCCTCTAAACCTTTCCCCTTTCACCCTAAAGCCATGTCCTCTCGTACTTATCTTTCTTAATCTAGGTGGAAAGAGCCTACTCGCATTTACTCTTACATCTTCTTCTTACATTCTTAAATTGTCGAGCAGGAGGAGAGATCAAGATTTAAAAGGAAATATCTAAGGTAGGGTGGAGACCAGGAGGGACTGGATGACACATGGCCATGGTGCTGGCTGAGGGAGGGCAGTTGAAGGCTTGTTAACCACAGCTGATCTGTCTGAGGGATGTGCAAGTAGAGGGCGGGGAATGAGAACAGAAGAACGAGGAAAATATATTGGGACTTGACGATGCAAAAGTCCCATTATAGGAAGGATGTGGAGGCTTCGGAGAGGGTGCAGAAGAGGTTCACCAGGATGCTGCCTGGATTAGAGGGTATGAGCTATAAGGATAGGTTGGACAAACTTGCTTTGTTTTCTCTGGAGTGCCAGTGGCTGAGGGGAGACCTGATAGAAATTTACAAGATTATGAGAGGCATAGATAGAGTAGACAGTCAGAATCTTTTTCCCAGGGTTGAAATGTCTAATACTAGAGGGCATGCATTTAAGGTGAGGGGGGTAAGTTCAAAGGATATGTGTGGGGCAAGTTTTTTTACACAGAGAGTTGTGGGTGTCAGGAATGCACTGCCAGGAGTGGTGGTGGAGGCAGATATGATAGAGGCGTTTAAGAGGCTCTTAAATAGGCACATGAATGTGCAGGGAACGGAGGGATATGGATCATGTGCAGGCAGGAGGGATTAGTGTAACTAAGTGTCATTAGTTTAATTAGTTCAGTACAACATTGTGGGCCGAAGGGCCAGTTCCTGTGCTGTACTGTTCTATGTTCTGTGTTAAAATGGTGCCGATGCTGGAAATCTGAAATATAGCAGAGAATGCTGGAAACGCTCAGCGGGCCAAGAGCACTGGTGGAGGGAGAAACAGTGTTCCAGGTTGATGATCTTTCAGTAAACACAGTAAAGGGCCTGTTACCACGCTGTAAATAAAATTTTAAAAAAAAATTAAGTGATGGGAGAATCTGAAAGAGATGATGCAGGTATGGAAACAAATAGTGGGTTATTGGTAATTAGTTTATTACCGCATGTACCGAGGTACAGTGAAAAGCTCTGTTTTGCATGTCATCTAGACAGACCATAGAATATAGAACATAGAACACTACAGCACAGTACACGCCCTTCGGCCCAGTATGTTGTGCCGACTTTTTATCCTGCTCTAAAATCTTTCTAACCCTTCCCTCCCACATAGCCCCCTATTTCTCTATCATTCATGTGTCTATTTAAGAGTCTCTTAAATGTCTCTAATGTATCTGCCCCCACAACCTCTGCCGGCAGTGTGTTCCACACACTCACCACTCTCTGTGAAAAAAACTTGCCCCTGCCATCCCCCTTATACCTTCCTCCAATCACCTTAAAATTATGCCCCCTCATGTTAACCATTGTCACCCTGGGAAAAAGTCTCTGACTGTCCACTCGATCTATTCCTCTGATCATCTTGTACACCTCTATCAAGTCACTTCTCATCCTCCTTCTCTTCAAAGAGAAAAACCTTAGCTTGTTCAGCCTATCCTCAAGAACATTCCCAACATCAGTACTTCGAGGTAGTACAAGGGGAAGAGTGATAACAGAATGCAGAATATAGTGTTATAGTTACAGGGAAAGAGACCCTTCATCAGGACTCGACCTGAAACGTCGACTGTTTATTTCCCCCCATTGATGCTGCCTGACCTGCTGAGTTCCTCCAGCACTTTGTGTGTGTGTTGCTCCAGATTTCCAGCATCTGCAGAATCTCTTGCGTCTCAAATTTCACAACATATGTCGGTGATAATAAACATGATTCTGATTCTGGTTCAATAGTCTCTATTGTGTTCAGTTCTGGTTGCCTCGTTATAGGAAGGATGTGGAAAATGAGGAAGATGAGAGGAGACTTGATAGAGGTGTACAAGATGATAAGAGGCATAGACCGAGTGGACAGTCAGAGGCTTTTTCCCAGTGCGACAATGGCTAACACGAGGGGACACAATTTTAAGGTGATTGGAGGAAGGTATAAGGGGGATGTCAGGGGTAAGTTTTTTACACAGAGAGTGGTGGGTGCATGGAACGCACTGCCGGCAGAGGTTGCAGGGGCAGATACATTAGGGACATTTAAGAGACTCTTAAATAGACACATGAATGATAGAGAAATGGAGGGCTATGAGGGAGGGAAGGGTTGGATAGATCTTAGAGCAGGATAAAATGTCGGCACAACATCGTGGACCGAAGGGCCTGTACTGTGCTGTAATGTTATTACAGTGGAATAGCAATAAATGCTGGCTTTGTCAGTGACATCCAGGCCCTATAAATAAATACTAAAAATATGTATATAAATCCAAGGCTTTTTATCAAGTAGTTTTCATGGGACATAGAACAGTACAGCACAGGACAGGCCTTTCGGCCCATGATGTTGGGTCAAACTAATTAAACTAATTAAACTGATCCCTCTTCCTCGCACATTGACCATATCTCTCCCTTCTCTACATATTCATGTGTCTATCTAAGAGTCTCTTAAATGCCTCTATTGTATCTGCCTCCAGCACCACCACTGGCAGTGCATTCCAGGCACCCACCACTCTCTCTGTAAAAAACTTGCCCCACACATCTCCCTTGTACTTTCCCCCTCTCACGTTAAATCCATGCCCTCCGGTACTGGAACTTTTCATATCAAATAGACCCCAGAGAAGCTTAAATGAAATGAAAATCCATGATTGCAATTATCTATAAATAATTCAGTAACAGCTTATTTGGGGAAAACTATTAACAGCAACTGGCAACCAAATGCTTTTTTAAACTAAGATGTCCGGATTTGGGAAGTTAATACTGACAGGTCTCTCTGAATAAAGCTTAATCTCGTTATCTGACTTATGCTGCAAAATTCCCAGTGACAGTAGAGCTGACAGCAGAATTAAAGGCAAGCCAGTAGCAGAGAGATAAAGGCAGAGCTGTTGGTGAATCCTCATAAGCAGAGCTATTTTGCAAAGCATATTTTCATTTATCATCCTTTACTGCAGACAATTCAAATGCACAGGAACGGAAGAAGCTGCAGAGAGGAGTGGACTGTGCCCAATACATCACGGGGACATCCCTGGTATCCACAGGAGGCACTGCCTCCTGTAAACATTTCTACAAGGTTGCCCCTCATTCTCCTACGTTCCAAGGAATAAAGACCTAGCCTGGCCAACCTCTCCCTATAGCTCAGGCCCTCTAGTCCTGGTAACATCCTCATAAATCTTTTTTGTTCTCTTTCCAGTTTAACCACGTCTTTCCTATAACAGTGACCAAAACTGTACACAGTGCTCCATATGCGGTTTCATCAACAACTGATACAACTACAACATAATGAACCAACTCCTATACTCAGTGACCTGACTGATGAAGGCCAGTGTGCTAGACGCCATTTTCACCACCCTGTCTACCTGTGATGCTGCTTTCAACAAACTATGCACTTGTACTCCGAGGTCCCTTTGTTCCATTACATTCCCCAGTGCCTTACCATTCATAGTATAAGTCCTACACTGGTTTGACTTTCCAATAGGCATCACCTCACACTTATCTGTAGTGAAATCCATTTGCCAATCCTGAGTCCACTTCCCGAACAGATCAAGATCCCCCTGTAATCTACTATAATCGACTTCACAATCAACACCACCTCCTAATGATCATCTATCATTTGAAAGAACTATCCAATTAACCCCATTCCACTGCCTTTTCTAAACAGGCTTTCCAATTTTCTTCTCTTTATGACAATATACTTATGAAAATATATGGCATGATCTGCCTGGATGGCACGCAAACAAAAGATTTTCACTGTACCTCAGTACACGTAACAATAATGATAAGCCAATATTCAATTCCTCTTTTGGGCTTGTCACTGAACACTCCAACAAACTTCTACAGATGTACTTTTGAAAGTTTCCTGACTGGTTGCATCATGGTCTGGGACGGCAATTCAAATGCACAGGAACGTAAGAAGCTGCGGAGAGTAGTGGACTCAGCCCAGTATATCACAGGCACATCTCTCTTTCCCACCATCGGGAGTATCTACAGGAGGTGCTGCCTCAAGAAGGCAACATCCATCATCAAAGATCCCCTACCATCTGGGCCGTGCCATCTTCTCACAGCTCCCATCAGGCAGGAGGTACAGAAGCCTGAAGTTCCACACCACCAGGTTCAAGAACAGCTACTTCCCTTCAACCATTCAGTTCTTGAACCAACCTGCACATCTCTAATCACTAAAGTTTAACAGCACTATGACCACTTTGATCACGTTGCACTAAAATGGACTTTGATTTTTTTTTGTTCTAATTATGTTCTTTCTTGCAAAAATTGTGTTTAATTTATGTTCTTCTTGTGAATGCTGCTTATCTGATGCTCTGTGCCTGTGATTCTGCTGCAAGTAAGTTTTTCATTGCACCTGAGCACACACGTACTTGTGCATGTGACAATAAACTCAACTTTGACTACTTCACAGAGGCTTGTAAGGAAGAGGAAATACAGCTCACTTGGGGTATAAATAGGGTGAATGCACACAGTCTTTTTCCCAGGGAAAGGGTAGTATAAAACTAAAGGGCATAGGTTTAAGGTGAGAGTGGGAAGATTTAAAAGGGACCTGAGGGGCAACCTCTACATGCAGAGGGTAGTGGGTTTATGGAATAAGCTGCCAGAAAACGTGGACGAGGCAGATATGGAAAGAGGTTGAGCAAGTTGGGACTGTTTTCATTGGAATGTAGGAGAATGAGGGATGATCTTATAGAGGTGTATAAAATCATGAGGGGCATAGACAGGGTGAACACACACAGCCCTTTTCCTAGGGAAAGGGAATGAATAGGTTTAAGGTGAGAGGGGAGAGATTTAATAGAAACCTGAGGGGCAACTTCTTCACCCAGACGGTGGTCAGTATATGGAACGAGCTGCCAGAGGAAGTGGTTGAGGCAGGTACATTAACATTTAAAATATATTTGGACAAGTTCATGGATATGAAAGGTTTAGAGGGATAAGGGCCAAACGCAGGCAAATGGGACTAGTTTAGATGGAAATCTTGGTCGGCATGGACTGGTTGGGCCGAAGGGCCTGTTACTATGCTCTATGACTCATTGACTCTCTGACTTTCATAACCTCGATAAGTTGCAATAGAGTCAAAAAGAGAAGGAACATAAAAACATATAAATTGGGAGTTGGGGTTGTCTATTTGGCCCCTCAGACCTGCTCTGTCATTTAATAGGATTGTGGCTGAACTGATTGTAACCTCAGCTCTGTATTCCAATCTATCCCCGATAATCTTTCACCCTCCTGCTTATCAAGAATCTGTCCTCAAAATATTCCCAGACTCCAGTACCCATCGAGAAGGAGGGTTTCGAAGGCTCACGACCCCTGAGGGAAAATAATTTTCCTCATCTCTGTCTTAAATGGATGGCTACTTATTTTTAACACTGACCCTGAGTTCTCAATTCTCCCACAAGATGATACATCCTCTCCACATCCACCCTCTCAAGACCCCTCAGGATCTTATTTGTTTCAACCAAGAGGCCTCTCATTGTGTTCTAATACAAGCCTTGTGTGTCCAACGTTTCATCATAACACAATCCCCAGGGATCAGTCCAGTAAATATTAGAACATAGAAGATAGAACAAAGAACAGTACAGCACAGGAATAAGCCCTTTGGCCCACCACCTCTGTGCTGAACATGATTCCAACCTGAACTAATTTTATCTGCCTGCACAAGGTCCATATTACACAGAACATAGAACATAGAACAGTACAGAACAGGCCCTTCAGCCCACAATGTTGTGCCAGCTTAGCTAATCCCTCCTACCTACAGAATGTCCATATCCCTCCATTTTCCTTTCATTCACGTGCCCATCCAAGCCCATCTTAAAAGCCCCCAATGAATTTGCCTCCACCACCATATCAGGCAACGCATTCCAGGCATCCACCACTCTCTCAGTAAAAAACAAACCCCTCACGTCTGTTCTGAACCTACCCTCTCTCACAAATGTATGCCCTCTGGTATTGGATTTCTCAATAATGAGAAAAAGATATTGCCTGTCCACCCTATTTATTCCCCTCATAATTTTATACATTTTCTCTTTTTTATTACTTTTTTTATATTTTGGGGTGATCTGTTGGAATTGTGTAAAAAATACTTACTGCAGAATGGGGGCAATGATCCTGCTACCTCTCTTCCCTGCCTTTTCATGTGTCTGTCTAAATACTTCTTAAATGTTGCTGTTGTATCTGCTTCTACCTCCTCCCCTGACAGCCCATTCCAGGCACCCACCACCCTTGTGTTCAAAACTGGCCTGGTAAATCTTCCTTAAACTTTCCCCCTCTCATCTGAAAGCTATGCCCTCTAGTATTTGGCATTTCCATCCTGGGATAAAGACTGTCTACCCTATCCATGCCTCTCGTAATTTTATAAACTTCTGTCATGTCTCCCCTCAGCCTCCGACGCTCCAGTGAAAACAATCCAAGTTTGTCCAACCTCTCCTTAGGGAAGTGTTGGTTAAGCTGTACCTGGACTGCTGTGAATAAATTAAATTAAGTTGGTAAAATCGTATAGTATTGTCCCATGTACCGAGGTACAGTGAAAAACTTGTTTTGCATGCCATCCATACAGATCATTTCATTACATCTGTGCATTGAGGTAGTACAAGGGAAAACAATAACAGAATGCAGAATAAAGTGTCACAGTTACAGAGAAAGTGCAGTGCAGGCAGACAATAAGGTGCAAGGTCATAATGAGGTAGATTGTAAGGTCAAGAGTTCATCATATTATACCAGAGGACCGTTCAATAGTCTTATAACAGTGGGATAGAAGCTGTCCTTGAGCCTGGTGGTACGTGCTTTCAGGCTTTTGTATCTTCTGCCCAATGGGAGGGGGGAGAAGAGAGAATGTCAGGGGTGGGTGGGGACTTGGATTATGTTGGCTGCTTTACCGAGGCAGTGAGAAGTGTAGACAGAGTCCATGGAGGGGAGGCTGGTTTCCATAATGTGCTGAGCTGTGTCCACAACTCTCTGCAGTTTCTTGCAGTCTTGGGCAGAGCAGTTGCCATACCAAGCCATGAGGCATCTGGACAGGATGCATTCTATGGTGCATTGATAAAATTGGTGAGGGTCAAGGGGGACATGCCAAATTTCTTTAGCTTCCTGAGGATGTAGAGGCACTGGTGAGCTTTCTTGGCCGTGGTGGATTGGCCCTTAATTTAAGGAAGGATAGTTTTGTATCAGAGTAGGTTCACTTACTTGACCCTTGAGATGAGGATGAATTGAGCAGGATAAACAGATACTCACTGGAGTTCGGAGGAAGGAGAGGTGTTATTACTAAGGTGCATAAAATTCTGTTAGATGCATGCTGGGAGGATGTTTCACCTCATGGGACAATCCAGATCTTGGAGCAGAGGAGAGAATGATGTTTCACCATTTCAGAGGAGGAATTTCTCCTTGTGATCCTTTGGAATTGTCTACTCAGGAGATCTGTGCAGGCAGAGTCATTGAATATATTTAAGGGAGAGATGGAAAGATTTTTAGCCTCTGAGAGAGTTATGGGGAAGAAACAAGAAAGTGGAGTTGAAGCCAAGGTCAGATCAGCTGCGATCCTGTTGACTAGCAGAGCAGGGATGGGCTGAATGGCCAAACTCCTGCTCCCATTTCTTATCTGCATAAATGATGTTCCAAGGCAGTACTGAGAGGCTGCTGCATTCCCAGAGATGCTACTTTTTGGACAAGCCATTGGAGACAGTCTTGCCCGCTCTCTCAAGCAGTTGTAAATAATCCCAAGTAGTACCCTGAGGGAGCTCAGGGAAGGTTTCCCTGGGACGTCATGATGTAGTTGTATTGTTTAGACTGCACTTGAAGTATTGTGTACGGTTCTGGTCACCACACTAGAGGAGGGGTGTGGTAGCAATAGAGAGAGTGCAGAAGAGATTCGCCAGGATGTTGCCTGGAATGGAGGACTGTGGTTATGAGGAGAGACTGGAGAGGCTGGGATTTTTGTCACTGGAATGTAGGAGGCTGAGGGGTGACCTTATAGAGGATTATAACACCGTGAGGGGCACAGAATGAATAGATAGTCAGAGTCCAGGGCAGGGGAGTCTCAAACTAGAGGGCATCAGTTTAGGGAGAAATTTAAAGGAGATCTGAGGGACAAGTTTTTCACAGGGAGTGTTGAATATCAGGAACGAGCTGCCAGATGAGGTGGTGGAGGCAGCTACAATGACAACATTTATATGGTATTCAGACAGGTACTAGGATAGAGGGATGGGGCCTAATGCAGGTAAATGGGATTAGTGGAGATAGCATCATGGTCGGCATGGACAAGGTGGGTCAAAAATGTGCTCTGGAACTCCATGGTTCCATGACACTGTGTCCTGATAAGTATTTAGCCCTCAACTGATATCAGAACATTTTGTTAACGTGGAATAGATAAAAAACAGACTGGAGACAGACCAGAGACAGACTGAAGACTGTTCATCAGAAGTTGGAGACACAAGAGAGACTGCGGATGCTGGAATCTGGAGCAACACACAAAATGCTGGAGGAACTCAGCGGGTCAGGCAGCATCTGTGGGGGGGGGGAGAAGGAATTGTTTACGTTTCAGAGGGATATGAGCCAAACACAAGCAACTAGGACCAGCTTAGATGGGAATCTTGGCCGGCATGGACCAGTTGGGCCAAAGGGCCTGTTTCTGTTTATGACTGTATGACTCTATGACCTGATGCAGGGTTTCAACCCAAACATCCTCCCCCACAGATGCTGCTGAGTTGCTCCAGCAGATTGTTTATTGTTCAGTCGGATGTTAACTCTGTCCCTCTCTCCACAGGCGCAGTCGGACCTGCTGAGTGTTTCCGACATTTTCTGCTTTTATCTGAGGAAAGGGAAGTTCCCAGAAGTTCATTTTTTGACCAACAAAATCAACTGTCCAGTTAAAAACCAGTTAAATGTGTTCAAGTACTAAAAATCTGTTTAAGAAGTGAATGATACTGCAATCCATCTCTTGGCTGTAAAAATTATTAAACAGTCCACTGGCACAAACCTCGCCTTCGCTTCAGTATAATTTCTTTCATGTTGCCATAGATCAAAGAGGCACACTAGATTCATTTGCAATCCTAGCTTTTTTTGCTAAGGTCAAAGAAAATTTATAGCACTCCTTTTGATATAACTTCCCTGAGACTGGTTTGCTACCCAGCTTAAACGCAGTTAATATTAGCTGCCACAGGACTGATAATAGCTCAGGCCTTCCAATGGTAATGTCTTTTTTGCAAATAGAATCGATATTTATCCACTGCCATGCAACATCACTTGCGAAACGTCAGGAGTTGTCAGTGTTAGGACGGTTGTACATAGCCAGGGCGATACGATTAGAGAACAGGGGAAGGCAGCAAAGCTTTTGAGAAGGAACAAAAAAAAACCTCTTTTCTTGTCAAACAGTTTGTTCTACAAAGAAAAACCTGCCATTCAACACAAAGGGAGAGTAGCCAGCTATGCTCGGAAGTCCTGTCATAGACATGCTTCAGCTGTCTGTGATATTCCAAGAAGGAAGAGCGCGTGACTTGAATGAGTGGTACCAGAATTTTAAATGCAGACAGGTTGAAGTAATACCAGACACGTCAGAGTGAATTGTGGCATATTTTGAACTAAATTCCTTTGATTAATGGTTTGTTGCTACCTGGAATATCTCAACTAGAAGCCATTAATATTGACCAATCTCTCACTCACTGCTGGAGATTTCAGCTTATTGATGACTTGAAAGTGCAATTTCTTTCATTCAGTGGATCCTTTAAAGAGATCAAACTAAAACTGTGTGTAATACACAAGACCCAGGCAAAGCAGACTTCCAAACAGCAAAGTGCTGGGGGAGCTCAGTGGGTCAGGTGACATCTGTGGGGTGAAATGGACAGTCGGCATGTCGTGTCGCGGCCCTTCTGTTCATTTGAAGGGCCTCAACCTGTAACTTTGACTGTCCATTTCCCTCCACAGATGCTGCCTGACCCGCTGAGTTCCTCCAGCGTTTTGCTTGTTGCTCCAGATTCCAGCATCCCTCTCCCTCTGACTTCCAACCAGACAGCCTAACCACCAATCTTTGACTTTCAGTGGCATTTCCATCATGAATTCACCCCATTGTCAACATCCTCTTGGGCCAATTGATCAGGAACTCAATTGGACCAGGGATATAAATGTGGTTGCAAGAGCAGGTGAGAGACTGGGTATCCTGCAGGGAGTGACTCACCTCCTGACATCTCAAAACCTTTCCATTATTTACAAAGCACAAGTCAAGATGAATGTAGTTCCAACAACTCTCAAGAAGCTCAACATCAAGCCATTTGGCCCATTCATTCTTTGCTAGCTCCTGGTGCAGCAATCCCATCAGCCTTATTCCCCAATAACTAGACAGGGTGGTGAAGAAGGCATTTGGCATTGAGTATAGAAGTCAGGACAAAAGATTTTCACTGTACCTCGTATGAGTAACAATAATAATAAGCCAATATTCAATTCCTCTTTTGGGCTTGTCACTGAACACTCCAACAAACTTCTACAGATGTACTTTTGAAAGTGTCCTGACTGGTTGCGTCACGGTCTGGGACAACAATTCGAATGCACAAGAACGTAAGAAGCTGTGGAGAATAGTGGACTCAGCCCAATACCTCACGGGCACATCCCTCCCCACCATCGGGAGTATCTACAGGAGGCGCTGCCTCAAGAAGGCAACATCCATCGGTAAAGATCCCCACCATCCGGGCCGTGCCATCTTCTCGCAGCTACTATCGGGCAGGAGGTACAGAAGCCTGAAGTCCCACACCACCAGGTTCAGGAACAGCTACTTCCCTTCAACCATTTGGTTCTTGAACTAACCGGAACAACCTTACTTTCGGTAATTCCCACCCCCTTCCCCACAAACCCCCCCCCCCCACCACCAGGCTTCTTCTCTTCTTCCCTTTCCTAGCATCTTTTTTTCTAGCTTTTTTTCCCCTCTCTCCTTACCTTTGACCCCTCCCCCCATGGATCTGCTCTCCCCTCCTCCCCCCGCACCTGCCCATCACCATCTCTTACCTGCATCTACCTATCGCCACCCTGTGCCCACCCCACCTCCCCTCTTTTGTCCACCTATCACTGCTCTGCTTTTCCCTCCTATATATTGGGCTTCCCCTTTTCCTATCTTCAGTCCTGAGGAAGGGTCCTGACCCGAAACGTTGACCGCCTGCTCTTCTCCACGGACGCTGCCTGGCCTGCTGAGTTCCTCCAGCATCATCGTGTTTCTCATCTAGATTCCATCATCTGCAGTCCTTTGTTTCTCATGGAACAACCCTAATCACTACCTCAGTAACTCTACGACCACTTTGACCACTTTGCACTACAATGAACTTTGCTTTTCTTTTGTTTTAGTTGTGTTCTTTCTTGAATAATTTTGTATAATTTATGTTTTTCTTGTGAATGCTGCTTATAAGCTAAGATATCTTTATTAGTCACATGTACACCGAAACACACAGTGAAATGCATCTTTTTTGCGTAGGGTGTTCTGGGGGCAGCCCGCAAGTGTCGCCACACTTCTGGTGCCAACATAGCACGCCCACAACTTCCTAACCCATACGTCTTTGGAATGTGGGAGGAAACCGGAGCACCCGGAGGAAACCCACGCAGACACGGGGAGAACGTACAAACTCCTTACAGACAGCAGCAGGAATTGAATCTGGGTCGCTGGCGCTGTAATAGCGTCATGCTAACCGCTACACTACCGTGCCTGCCCTATATTTGATGCTCTGTGCCTGTGATGCTGCTGTAAGTAAGTTTTACATTGCACCTGTGCACACATGGACTTGTGCATCTGACAATAAACTTGACCTTGACTTACCTTAAATTACAACTTCTGCCATCAGGCGATAATAACGTATTATTATATTCCTTCATTTCCCCTCTGGACACACGTGAGAGCTGAACTCACGTTATGATGTCACCTCATTGTTTACACACACACCGACTCCTTCTCTGCTTTTTACTTGTAATAGCCAAATAAAGACTATTAACCTATTGCTCCAGTTGAAGGATTTCAGACAGGAGTCCACTGATCAAACCACCACAAGTTCAGAAGGGTTCAAAAGTGTGGAGACACAGGAGACTGGAGATGCTGGAATCTGGGTCAAAAAGCCAACTGCTGGAGGAACTCAAGTGGGTCAGGCAGCATCTGTGCACGGTCGACGTTTCAAGTTAAGACCCTTCATCTGGACTGAAAGATAGGAGATAGTCAGTATACAGAGGTGTGGGGAAGGGCTGGAGCAAGAGCTGGCAGGTGATAGGTGGATCCAGGTGAGGGGGTGACGGGCAGAGGGAGGAGGGGGGAGTGGGAGCAGCGACAGAGGCTGGGAGGTGAGAGGTGGGGGTGACAGGGGGCTGCTGATGGTGGGATCTGATAGGAGAGGAAGGTGGGGCATGGAACCAAATAAGGGAGGTGGGGAGGGCAGATGGGAACAGTGGGGGGGGGGGGGAGGCGACCCAGAGGGAGGGGTGTGTAGAGTGGGTAGGGGAGTGGAAAGAGGGTGATGGGGGTGGGGTGGATGTTGGAGGAACTGGGTAGATCAGGAGGAGAGAGAGAAGGGACAGAGGGGAGCAGGTTACCTGAAGCTGGAGAATTTAATGTTTATACCGTCGGGTTGTAGACTACTCAGGCAGAACTCAGCGGGTCGAGCAGCATCATGCCTGTGATCTACAAAAAGCTGCATGTAATGTTTCTTTGAACGACTTTTTAATCTATATTTTATGCATATAGTAATACAGTGATAAAACCATCCTTAATCCAGACACATTATTTTAATACTGTGATATTAAATCTCATGCAGAGCTGGATAAAAATGCTAACTATTTCCCTGAAGCCGTGGTGATGCAATGGTTATGTTTGCTGACAATCGCCGTGTCTCATAATTGTTCCATTCTAAAACTGGCAGCGACCAAACAGATGCCACCTTTAACTGAAGCCAAAGCAAGTCTGTTTTTAGTGCAAGTGCCAGTTTAAAAAATGAATGTGTGGCTTGTGTGCAAATTCCTAACAGTTCAGTAGTCAGGAAGAATGCTTCTATGAGGTTACTGCTGAAGGAAAGCCATGTCTTCAAACAGCATTCGAATGCACAGGAACGTAAGAAGCTGCAGAGAGTAGTGGACTCAGCCCAATACATCACGGGCACATCCCTCCCCACCATTGGGAGTATCTACAGGAGGCGCTGCCTCAAGAAGGCAACATCCGTCGTCAAAGATCCCCCACCATCCGGGCCATGCCATCTCCTTGTAGCTCCCATCGGGCAGGAGGCACAGAAGCCTGAAGTCCCACACCCCCAGGTTCAAGAACAGCTGCTTCCCTTCAACCATTCAGTTCTTGAACCAACCAACACATCTCTAATCACTAAAGTTCAGCAACATTATGACCACTTTGATCATGTTGCACTAAAATGGACTTTGATCTTTTTTTGTTCTAATTGTGTTCTTTCTTGTAAAAATTGTGTTTAATTTATGTTCTTCTTGTGAATGCTGCTTATCTGATGCTATGTGCCTGTGACGCTGCTGCAAGTAAGTTTTTTATTACCCCTGTGCAGACATGGACTTGTGCAGATGACAATAAACTTGACTTTGACTTGGAACTCCTCTTCCGGGGAAGATCTTCTTTGCTCAAGCTTGTTCTGTGATGCAGGATGATCTGATCCTACTTTATAACAACACATCATGAGGACATTTGGCCCATTGAGTCCATGCCAGTTCCCAGTAGACCAATCCCATCATCCCATTCCCCCTCTCCTTATTTCGTTGTACCCCTGCAATGTATCTCTCTCACAGAAGCCCATCAACTCCCCTTTGATTCTTTTGGCCACGATGTCCCTTCAGATCCTCTCAACACTCATCCCATTTACCCACAGAGGACACAGCCTCAGAATAAAAGAACATCCCTTCAGATCAGAAATGAGGAGAAATTTCTTTAGCCAGAAGGTGGTGAATCTGTGGAATTCACTGCCACAGGCAGCTATGGAGGCCAAGTCATTGGGTATATTTAAAGCCGAGTTTGACAGGGCATCAAGGGTTACGGGGAGAAGGCAGGAGAATGGGGTTCAGAGGGAAAAATAAATCAGCCACGATCGAATGGCGGAGCAGACTCGATGGGCCAAATGGCCTAATTCAGCTCCTGTGTCTCATGGTCTTACGATCTTAATACGTCCATAACCTTCTGTGCCTTGGTGATTCAGGTGCACAAAATAGCTGTGGAAAAAGAAACAAAATGAACATTTCAGGTCCCAGACACTTTGTCAAAACTCATTATCTCTGAGTGTCTCTGGCATTTTCTGTTTATATTTTGAACAAGATCTTTATTTACATCAAAACACACAGTGAAATGCACCCACACAGACACAGGGAGAACGTACAAACTCCTTACAGACAGCGGCTGGAATTGAACCCAGGTCACTGGCACTGTAATATCTTTACTCTAACCGCTACACTACTGTGCCTGCCCTGCAGTTCTGTGGAGAACATTGTAAGGTAGCTTTCTTGAAAGCCTAAGGAGTTAGTGGCATAAATCTATAGAAATTTCACCTTGGTCTCTTCTGCTAAGTGGATGGTATACCAGCTGGAGACACAAGAGACTGCAGATGCTGGAATCTGGAGCAATACACAAGATGCTGGAGGAACTCAGCGGGTCAGGCAGCACCTACGGAGGGAAATGGACAGTCAACATTCCGGGTCGAGACCCTTCATCTGGACTTGAAAGACAGAGTGGAGATAGCCAGTATAAAGAGGTGAGGGGAAGGAGTGGAGCAAGAGCTGGCAAGTGATAGGTAGATTCCAGTGAGGGTGGGTGATGGGTGATAGGCAGGTAGACTCATGGAACCATAGAGTAATACAATATAGAAACAGACCCTTCGGCCCAACTCATCCATCCCTACCAAGGTGCCCATCAAAGTTAGTCCCATTTGCCCACATTCGGCATCCTTTAAATCTCTCCTATCCGTATCCAAGTGTCTTTAAAACAGGCACGGTAGTGTAGCGGTTAGCGTAACACTATTACAGCGCCAGCGACCCGGGTTCAATTCTGGCTGCTGTCTGTAAGGAGTTTGTACGTTCTCCCCGTGTCTGCGTGGGTTTCCTCCGGGTGCTCCAGTTTCCTCCCACATTCCAAAGACGTACGGGTTAGGAAGTTGTGGGCACGCTATGTTGGCGCCGGAAGCGTGACGACACTTGCGGGCTGCCTCCAGAACACCCTGCGCAAAAAGGATGCATTTCACTCTGTGTTTTGGTGTACATGTGACTAATAAAGAAATCTTATGCACCTGCCTCAACCACTTCCTCGGGCAGCTAGTTCTATACACGCACCACCTTCTGCATGAAGAAGTTGTCCCTCAGCTCCCTTTTAAATCTTTCCCTGTTAAACTTATGCCCTGTAGTTTTTAGTTCTCCTTCCCTGGGAAAAAGACTGAGTGCGTTCATCCTGTCTGTACCTCTCATGATTTTAAGCACAACTATAAGGTCACCCCTCAATCTTGAATATTCCAAGGAATAAAGTCCTAGCCTGCCCAACCTCTCCCTATAACTCAGGCCCTCAAGTCCTGGCAGTATCCTCGTAAACCTTCTCTGCACTCTTTCAGTTGGAGAAGGGATGAGTGGAGATGGCGACAAAGGCTGGGATGTCATCTAGTTGTATTTATTTTACAGATTATGAGAAGTGCACGCCACCTCAGCACAGAGTCAACACACGCCGATACGGGAAAAAGTCTTCTCCAGGCAGGTCTCTGAAGGCAGCTTCAGCACATCACAGAAACCTGCCTCCTCTTCATGGACTCTGCTTCTCGCTGCCTCGGTAAAGCAGCCAATATAATCAAAGACCCCACCCATCCCAGACATCCTCCCTTCTCCCCCCTCCCATTTGGGGAGAAGATACAAAAGCCTGAAAGCACGTACCACCAGGCTCAAACTCAGCTTCTATCCCACTGTTATAAGTCTATTGAACGGTCCCCTAGTATGATAAGATGAACTCTTGACCTCACGATCTACCTCATTGTGGCCTTGCACCTTATTGTCTGCCTGCACTGCACTTTCTCTGTAACACTTTATTCTGCATTCTGTTAGTGTTTCCCGTTGTACTACCTCGATGCACTGATGTGATGAATTGATCAGTACGATCGGTATGCAAGACACATTTTTCACTATACCTCGGTCCATGTGACAATAATAAACTAATTTAACCAAATTAACCTTTCAGCTCTGGTTAAACTCAAACCTCAGCATCATTGTCACTTAGAAAATAGAACATACAACAGTACAGCACATGAACAGGCCCTTCGGCCCATAATGCTGTGCCAAACTAATTAGCTAATGATGCCTAATTACAGTAATCCCTTCTGCCTGTGCATTTACTAAATGTGCCACTTTTGCAATCAGGTCACATTGTCCTCCGATGTGACGTCTAGAGTGAAGTTATCATAGAAACAACAAAATGCAGATAATCCCAAATCGTTAGTCTAATGAAAACACTCCTGTTGTTTCAATGCTTATGTCATATTAATTATGTTAGGAATTGGAAAGGAAACCATTGTTGACTTAAGAGGACGTGATTCACCATGGTGCCACAGAGGAAGAGAAGGGAGGGCTTGACATTTCAATAAGGCTTCAATATTTGTTCAAAAGGCTGGAATCCACGTAAAAACCTCTTGGAGTTTCTATATGAAGACAAATTGACACCATGCTGATATAATGTGAAGCTTTTGCATTAATGGATGATCTGCCTTGTCATGTGAATATTGATTAATTGATGCATTGAATTGTATATTTGGAAATGTTATGAACAGTGAGCATTTTTTGAAAAAGGAATTGTTCAAGAGTCTATCTGTACTGTACATGTACAAGTGGGAATCTTCTCTATAAAGATTAACACTCCACACTACCCGATGTCCAAGGACCCGTTGAAAATTTTCGGTTTCCATTTTAGATGAAATCCTACAAATATTATCTCTATGGTTACTTTCCTGGAGAGTATGACACACATAGATTATTCATTGCAAACATCATGTTTAATCATTTCAATGTAGGCTTAAAAAACAGGACTAGGTACAGTAAGCAATTAGGAAGACAAGCGATTTATTAACTTTTGTTAGGGTAACAGAGGTCAAAAACAGCATTCAGTATGTAAAGAAGTGTTGGCCATCAGTTGTATTCAACTTTACACATTCACTTGCATTGAGCTAATGGAACTGGATCCTGGACACCGGACTAAGCCCAGGGTTCAGGTCCGGTTGGGTGTATATTCTGATGAAACATTCAGGTTGAGTCACAGAGTCATACAGCACAGAAACAGGCCCTTCAGCCCAACTGGTCCATGTCAACCAAGATTCCCATCTAAGCTAGTCCCACTTGCCCACGTTTGGCCCATATCCCTCGAAACCTTTCCTATCCATGTAGCTGTTCAAGTACCTTTTAAATGTTGTTAATGTACCTGCCTCAACCACTTCCGCTGGCAGCTCGTTCCATATACTGACCACCCTCTAGGTGAAAAAGTTGCCCCTCAGGTTCCTACTAAATCTCTCCCCTCTCACCTTAAACCTGTGCCCTCTAGTTTTTGATTCCCTAACCCTGGGGAAAAGACTGTGTACGTTCACCCTGTCTATGCCCCTCATGATTCTATACACCTCTATAAGATCACCCCTCATTCACCTGAAAAAAGTCCCAACCTGCCCAATCTCTCTCCATAACTCAGTCCCTCGAGTCCTGACAACATCCTCGTAAATCTCCTCTGCACTCTTTTCAGCTTAATGGCATCTTTCCTAGAGGAGTGTGACCAAAACTGAATACAATATTCCAAATGTGGCCTCACCAATGTCTTGTAAAACTGGAACATAATGTCCCAACTTCCATACTCAATGCCCTGACTGATGAAGGCCAGCGTGCCAACAGACTTCTTCACCAGTCAGTTCCCATCTTTGTAACCTGGCTCAGTAGTTTATCCAGGCCAAGATGACAAGCTCAGTATTGCCTCAGCTGCCCTCCGAAGCCCATCAGTAGTGATGTACATACAGCACTGCAAGTCTTCAGATTTTGCTTTTTTCTGCAAATGCCTGTAGATCGATTTGGGCAAGGAAAAGGTCGTCATCCCTTGGGCTCATGTCAGGTTCGGTGGTTGGGTTGGGTTTGGGTCAGGCTTTAGTCTAATACCCCAGCAGGCCCGCCACATGGACGCAAATGTGTGGAGATGATTACAAAACTGACCAATACCCACTCTTGCATTTGGTGTCAGCGACCAAAGACAAACACGTTGCTGGTAGAGCAGCTTCTTCACTGAACTAGCAACACAGGTTCAATCCTGACCTCCTGTGCTGTCGGTGTGGAGTTTTCCCGTTCTCCCTATGAATCCCTGGGTTTGCCCTGGGTGCTCCGGCTACCCCCATCTCCCAAAGATGCCTAGGCTGTTAAGTTAATTGACTACTGTAAGTTGCCCCTAGTGTGTAGGTCTGCAGGTTTTATCTGAGGGAGGATGTATTTGAGCAGGATTGGAGGAGGACTAAGACCTTGGGTTCTTGTAGGAGTAGCCCACACAGATCAGGACAGGTGGGACCATTCAGATTGGATTCAGATTCAGGTTAGTTTATTGTCATTTACACCAGGGTGCAATGAGATTTCTTACTCGTGTGAAGTTCACAGAGCAAACAGTACACGTGGTAATGATAAATTCAGCAATAAGTACAACGATAAGCTCAAAACAGCAGAATGGTGCAAAGTACAGTAGTGCAAACTGAGGTGGTGCAAACGGAAATGCTAAAGTGACAATAACAGAAGAGGTAGAATTAAGGGTCCGAGAAAGTGGCAGGACCACTGGGAAGGGGATGTGAAGGTGAGTGATACAGGAGTCTGACAGCAGTGGGGAAGAAGCTGCCCTTGAGTCTGGTCGTCTGGGCTTTCAAGCTCCTGTATCTTCTCCCAGAAGGTAGAAGGGAGAAACAGGAACGGCCAGGGTGGCAGGTATCCCTGACGATACCGTCAGCCTTCCTGAAGCAATGCACCGTGAAGATGGACTGGGTGGAAGGAGGTGAGGAGCCTGGGCGGTGTTTACTGCTCTCTGCAGGTTCCGTCGGTCCAGAGCAGAGCAGAATGTGGAGGGATATTCTGTTCCCAGGCCTAAGGATTTACAGCTCCCGTGTCTGAGGGGAAAGTTCTTTGTTCCTGTTGAGAATCTTGCATCCAGTGGTTGTTGAGGCTGCCACTGAGTATGTTCAAGGCCGAGTCTGATAGAGTCTGGCCACTCAGGGGATGGAAGGGTGAAGGGAATTCAGTGTAAGTGGGGATTTGGTGGACAGGATCAACATTGACCTTGTTGAATGTTGGCTCAAGGGGACCAGAAACATGGGAGCCTTCTCATTGCCGGATGTTCAAAGCTTCCTTCCCACCTCAACTATTCTACTGAAAGCAAATGCATCTCTTGATCCAACCTCTACTTGCTCCAGTATCATTGCCTTTTTCCTTTCATATTAATCACCCTGTTTCTGAGACTCCTGCATTAAGCACACATCACCCACATGCTATAATGAAGTATACACAACTGCATTAACTGCTTCAAATTAAAGTCCTCAACCATCCGTGACCAATGCCCATTTACACATTTAAGAGGATGCTGAATGTAATAGATGAAATGGACTGAAAATTCCTTTTCTTGTTTTTGTGTAAGATGTTGGCGAGGCCACTTCTGGTGTATTGTGTACAGTTTTGGTCCCTGTTACAGGAAAGACATCATTAAGCTGGAAAGAGCGCAAAGAAGATTTATGAGAATGTTGCCAGGACTCAAGGGGCTGAGAGGTTGGGCAGGCAAGGACTTTATTCCTTGGAGTGCAGAAGATTGAGGGGTGACCTTATAGAGGTGTATAAAATCATGAGGGGCATAGGTTTAGGGTGAGAGGGGAGAGGCTTAGAAGGAACCTGAGGGACAACTTCTTCACCCAGAGGGTAGGACGAATATGGAATGAGCTGCCAGAGGAAGTGGTTGAGGCGGGTACAATAACAACATTCAGAAGAGACTTAGAGGTGTAAGGTATATGGTATAAGGAACATGGATAGGAAAGGTTTTGAGGGATATCAGCCAAACATGGGCAAATGGGACTGGCTTAGATGAGCATTTTGGTCAGCAATAATGAGATGGGCAGAAGGGCCTGTTCCTGTGCTATATTACTCTATAACTCTAGACTTGCAAATTACTTTCTCGCAAGTGCCTATTTTGACTGCACCACTGCTCTTCACACTAAATCTGTCTGGATCATCTACCAATGGGAACCGCTGGCCTCTATTCTTCCTCCCTACACCCAGCTTCACCTTGTCCACCATTGTCAGGATGACCATAGCTTTGCTGACGGTAACAATACAAGGATGAAGTGTTTCTCCATCTCTTTAAACACAGCATTAATATGCAGAAGTATTCACCAAATTATATTCTGTGATCTTGAATGTCTTTGCAGGAAAATTCAGATCCTGGCTCTGACATTTTCAAAATAATTACTTCATAAATGTTTTGGTTTTCAAATCACTTGCCTTACCAGCCCAGGCCTGAAACAAAGACTTTGAAATGTTTAACATTGTGATGCCTGTGACCAAGGCAATTGATTTTCATTTTGTAAAATGAAATTGTGATGTTCCCAGTTCTGGCTGTAGGCTGCCTGATGTTGATGTAGCTTGAATCAAAGCAAATATCTAAAATTAGGTCAAATCGGTTGTAACTTTGTTCTGTGCTCCTGTTTACTGTAATGGCTTAAGTAAATCATCGGTGGTGAAATTATCCATACACATTAAACATGACCTTTAATCAGTCAGCAATGCTGTATGGATTTTATTCTTTTTAAAATTAAATGGCTGTTATTAGGTCATGGCCTTTCACCGATTGTTACGAGTTACCAAAGATTGATCTTTACTACGTAAGCAACAAATTTTTTAATAGAAAATTTGCTGAGATTGATTTCAATTAGGACCCCTTCCATATCAGATAGATCGATGAAGCCTTGTTGTGTGTGACTCAGTACTAGCTAGCCGCTGCAGATCTTCTTGGATTGCAATCAATAATGAGTCTCCTGGCAAATTGTATTATTATTGTGCAGGAGCAGTGAAAGCAAAACAGCAAAGGGTCACTCTTGTTCACGCTTGATGTACGTTTTTCAATTAATGTTCGTTTGAAAGCTTATCTGGTCTGTGCCTTGTACTAAGGGAAACTGGTAGCTATTCCTGTAAGTGCATTGTTCCCATGTTATGACAATAACCTTCCATTTATGCAGCATCCTTAATGTTGCAAAAAACATTCTGAGATGCATCAAGTCTCGACCCTTCTTCGGGGCATGTAGAAGGCTCTCGACCCAAAACATCAACTGTCCATTTCTCTCCATAGATGCTGCCTGACCCATTGAGTTCCTCCAGCTTTTTGTGGGTTGTTCCAGATTTCCAGTATCTGTAGTCTCTCTTGTGTCTCCATTCTGAGATGCTTTGCAAGATTCTAACTTGTCCCTCAAGTATACAAGGCTGCTGCCTAAGTGTTTAGCTGAAAAAGATGCATCCCAATTCATCACCCTCTGCATACCAAACACCGGTGGAGAGGCTTAAGGAGCGACTTCCTGAGCAGAAGGCTTGTCAGCTAAATGCACGGCCTCCAATGGTAGCACAACCAGGGGATGATCAAAAGGCCAGAATTAGAGGAGTGCAAATAGGTTGGCTCATTTACACCAAGGAAATCAACCGGTGGCATGTCTGCTGTCAGCTACGTTCATGAAATGTAAATGGAGTAGCTTTCTGAAGCTGTTAGGAACATGGCTTCACACTCTAATTCTGCCAAAACCAATATTCATCCAGACACTGGTGAAGGGTGCACTTTCTTACTAAAACAGAACATTCCTTTAAACCACAATGAATAACTTCCCAGCTAAAACCACACTGGGCCATTTTGTTTTCAACCAGAATCTCTGGACAAGTCTCCTCTCTTTCCCGCTGACCCAACTCCACCAACCTTTTATCATTCAAATGCACAGGACAAAAGCCACGATGTGGCAATATTCAGCGTTAAGCTGTGGCGGTGTTAAAGCAGTGGAAACAATATCATGATCATAACTCTGACCATCACCACTAACTGTTCTCGACTGAACGAGGACGGAAAATTCACACCTTTGCATGAATACTGTAACTAGTTTTAATTCCTGGTTAAATTAGCAGTAAGTATTTGTGACCTCTGTGAGGATGAAGGAGGTTCCTGAGATAGCGAAGGGAAAGACCACAAGAAGGTTAGAAGGTAGGAGTGGTACTGTTGATCCTTCGCTTAAATTTGAAGATATTTGGAGTCCATTTATTCAATATTTTCACATGATGTAGATCCTCTTTCAATAATCTTCCAACTTGGAGGAATGGACTTGACGACATAATATTGCTCTGTTTCTACTGAGAAATTTTAGCCCCTTTTTTTTTCTTTTTTTTTGTTGTTTGTTTTTCTTTTAAAATGTTTTTTTTTGTTTAGCTTATATTGTTTATATTTTTTTATTGATTTGGGTTTTCTTTTAAATTTATATAATAAATCTTTTTCTTTCCTCTATTTTATATTATATTCATTTACTAAGAGCTCGTTGGATCTACAGATTTTTTTTATATTTTATTGTTCTTTATGATTATATGCTATGATTGTTCTCCTGATCTCTTTGTATTACATGTATAAATATTGATATTATATATCAATCTGTATTAATTTGAAAACTAATAAAAAGATTGAAAAAGAAAGAATGTAAACAAGGGCAAGGGTCTTACAGTCACAGCATTGATTAATGAGTGAGCTAACTGACGGATGATGGGTGAATGGGAGTTAAACATTGGATTATCATGTCTAGAATCGTAGAAGGACAGAACTGTTACAGTACAGGAGGCCATTAAGTCCACTAAGCGAATGCTAGTCCCTGGAGAGCAATCCTGCAGTCCCATCTGTCTATTCTTCCCCAGTGGCCCTGCAAACTATTCCCTCAAGCCCTGACTGAATCTGTTTTCACTCCAACTACACGGATGTGACTTGTCTCTCCAGAAATAAGTAGTTTCTTCACATTCATTCCTTTATGTTTTGTTCCAAATTTAAATCTGTATCTTCTGGTCCTTGGGCAGTTCGACAATGGGAACAGTTTCTCTCTCTCTACCCCTGGTCCAAATCCTCACTGGGTTTATTCACCTTCATTAAATCTCCTTTCCTTTGCTTCAAGGGGAACAAGCCTCTTCCCCAGCCGAACCATTTTACAGATCTTAAAACAAGGGAATCCAGTGAGCGGTGCCTTAGAACAGGTGGGACAGGAGGTAACAAAGGTAATTACAAAGACTCAATCAATTGTAAAATGCTTTAGGGGTATCCGGAATCTGTAATAACTTGAGTGTAAATAGGAATCTCTCTGTGGCCAGCTTTTCCTCCACATAGCTGAAGTTCCACTGGTACTTTTAATGAGGTGTCCCCTGCAAAGACTTGGTGCCTGTGATTGTTTTTTATTCTTGAGTCATGGGGAGATAAGTTACAAAAATAGGCCCTTCGGCCCACTGCGTCTATGCTGACCTTCAAACCTCCATTTATATTCATCCTACGTTAACCCCACATTATTTAATCCCCTCCATAATCTCATCATCCCTCCAGGTTCCACTACTCACCTACACACTCGAGGCAATTTATAGACGACCTACCAACCCGCACATCTTTGGGATGTGAGAGGAAACTGGAGCGCCCGGGGGGAAACTCATGCAGTCACTGGGAGAATGTGCAAACTCCACACGGACAGCAGCGGAGGTCAGGATTGAACCCGGATCTCTCGAACTGGAAGTCAGCGGCTATACCAACTGCACCACTGTGCTACCATTTTGTTTTACTCCTGCATGCCTGTGGGATCTTCTGTGTCGTTGTTTGCATAAGCAGTTTGCAGAGGTAGAGCTACAAGTGGTTGAGGCAGGTACAATAACAACATTTAAAATACACTTGGACAGGTACGTGCTTAGGAAAGGTTTAGAAGGATGTGGGCCAAATGTGGACAAATGGGATTAGCTTATAGATGGACATCTTGGTCGGCATGGAACAGTTGGTCTGAAGGATCTGGTTCTGTGCTGTATGACTCCATGACATTATCTACGACCCTGTATTAAAAAAAATCAATCCTCTTTGCATTTTAGGGTATAATTTTCCAGAGGTTGCCTGGGGTAGCCAATCATATATGAAATAAGATGATCTTTTATACACTTTACCTAAGAACACGCAACTTTGTGGTGTTACCATTCAATTGGTTATGCTATAAAAAAACTTACGAAAGAATAGAATATTTGAATGGGAGAGGATTACAAAGTTATAATGAAGTATCAGGAGTTTGATGATGTGAAAACAGCTGGAGTGAAGGTTGGCTGATTTAGTGAGACGTCTGAAAACCAGGACTGTGCCTCTGTTACATACGCTGCCACATATGCCAGCTGTTCCTGTTTCTGTACTGTTTCTGCACGCCGCTGATGTTGTCATGTTGTGCAGTCAGACTGGGACCTCTCACAATTGGTCAAAGCTTTCTCGTTCGTTAGCGGGACCCAGTGGGTGAAAGCAGGGAAGTTATTTCTGCATCATATCTCTGACATATTTACAAGTGTTAATATCAACATTTCAGCAAATGAAACTTTAAAATTCTTGCTTTGATGCACTAAAATTTTTACTTAAATCCTGCCATAACGTCAGCAGCTTTAAATTCCTGGGCGTTAACATATTGGATGATCTGTCCTGGGCCCAGCACATGGATGCAATCACAAGGAAGGCGTGCCAGCATCTTTACTTTCTTAGGAGGTTAAGGAGGTTCGGCTTGTCACCGAACACTCTAACAAACTTCTGCAGATATACTGTAAACATCCTGACTGGTTGAATCAAAGTCTGCTACAGCAATTCGAATGCAGAGGAACGCAAGAAGCTGCAGAGAGTAGTGGACTCAGCCCAATACATCACGGGCACATCCCTCCCCACCATCGGGAGTATCTACAGGAGGCGCTTCCTCAAGAAGGCAACATCCATCGTCAAAGATCCCCACCATCTGGGCTGTGTCATCTTCTCACAGCTACCATCAGGCAGGAGGTACAGAAGCCTGAAGTCCCACACCACCAGGTTCAGGAACAGCTACTTCCCTTCAACCATTCGGTTCTTGAACCAACCTGCACAACCCTAATCACTACGGTTCAGCAACACTATGACTGTTTTAATCATCTTGCACAAAAATGGACATTGTTTTTTTTATGTTCTAATTGTTTTATTGTGTTCTTTCTTGTAAAATTTGTGGTTAATTTATGTTTTACTTGTGACTGCTGCTTATCTGATGCTCTGTGCCTGTGATGCTGCTGCAAGTAAGTTTTACTTTGCACCTGTGCATGCATTACTTGTGCAGATGACAATAAACTCGACTTTGACTTTGAATTAAATTTATAGTCACCAAGTTATACTGTACAGAAACAGGCCCTTCACCCACCCTACCAATGTTGATCATCATCACCAAGGAAATTATGAAGGAAATGGTATTGGTAAATGGTTTATTATTGTCACATGTACCAAGATGCAGTGAAAAGCTTATGTCTGCATGCCTTCCAGATAGATCATGCCATACATAAGTATATTGAGGTAGTAAAAAGAAAGCAGAATGCAGGATATAGTGTTGTAGTTACAGAGAAAGTGCAGTGCAGGTAGACAAATAATGTGCAAGGGCCACGATGAGGTAGATTGGGAGATCAAGAGTTCAAGAGTTCATCTTCAAGCATATAAGAGGGCCGATCAAGCCATCCAGACAGATCATGCCGTACATAATTATATTGACGTAGCATAAAGAAAACAGAATACAGAATATAGTGGAACAAACAATCTGCTGCAGAACTCAGGGGGTCGGGCAACATCTGTAGGAGGAAAGGAACTGTCGATGTTTTGGGTCGAAACCCTACATCAGGTCTTCAAGGCATGCAGAATATAGTGTTGCAGCTACAGAGAAAATGCAGTGCAGGTGGACAAATAAGGTGCAAGGGTCACGACGAGGTAGATTGGGAGATCAAGAGTTCATCTTTTAGTATATGAGAGGTCCGTTCAAGAGTCTGATAACAGTGGGATAGAAGCTGTCCTTGAGTCTGGCGGTACGTGTTCTCAAACTTTCGTATCTTCCACCTGACGGGAGAGGGGAGAAGGGAGAACGTCTGGGGTGGGAGGGGTCTTGATTATGTTGGCTGCTTTCCCGAGGCAGCAGGAAGTGTAGACGGAGTCAGTGGAGGGGAGGCTGGTTTCCACAATGGACTGGGCCATGGGTGGGACGAATTGGAAAGCCTGAAGACCCACACTCAACGATTCATGAACAGTTTCTTCCCCTCGGCCATCAGATTTCTGAACAGTCCATATACCAATGAACACTACCTCGTTATCTCTTTTTGTTTGCACTATTTACTTATTTTTGTAACTTATAGACATTTTTATGTCTTGCAATGTAGTGCTGCCACAAAACAACAAATTTCATGAAATACGTCAGTGATAATAAACCTGATTCTGATGCTGATCCTCAGACATCTTTGATTTATGGAGAGAAGTTTCTCACTATCCACCCGATTGAAGCCCCTCATAATTTTGAATACCACCACAGTAATAATAATAACAACAATAACAATAGAAAGCATCCTATCTGGATGTATCACGGCTTGGTACAGCAACTGCTCTGCCCAGGATTGCAAGAAACTGCAGAGAGTTGTGGACACAGCCCAGCGCATCACAGACACCAGCCTCCCCTCCTTGGACTCTTGTCTTTACCTCTTGTTGTCTTGGTGAAGCAGCCAGCATAATCAAAGACCCCACCCACCCGGGTCATTCTCCCTTCTCTCCTCTTCCATCGGGTAGAAGATACAGGAGCCTGAGGGCACGTACCACCAGACTTAAGGACAGCTTCTACCCCACTGTGATAAGGATATTGAACGGTTCCCTTATACGATGAGATAGACTCTGACCTCACGATCTGCCTTGTTGTGATCTTGCATCTTATTGCACTGCACTTTCTCTGTAGCTGTGACACTTTACTCTGTACTGTTATTGTTTTTACTTGTACTACCTCAATGCACTCTGTACTAACTCAATGTAACTGCACTGTGTAATGAATTGACCTGTATGATCAGTATGCAAGACAAGTTTTTCACTGTACCTCAGTACAAGTGACAATAATAAACCAATACCAATACCAATACCATTTCCATATAAACCTAACAACCTGTGACTCCTAAACGGTCTGGGACATCAGTCCTGCCCTCTTGTATATCCCTGATTTTGTCCCCCACCAACCACCCAACCACCACTGAGTGTTGCACTGTACTGCTGCCACATAACAACGCACTTCACGGGATAATAAACCAGGTTCTGATTCTGACCTCCGTCACTGGTGACTTTGTCTCCTACCACTGAGAACCTCAGTTCTGGGATTCTTTCCCTCAACCTTTCCACCTTTCTCCTTTACGACGCTTCATAAATCCTAACTCTTTGATCAGTCACTGTCCTAATATCAGCCTATATGGCATGATGTTTGATAACACCTCAGCAAACCTTATTGTGCTAAAGGTGCTATCGAAATGCAATTTATTGTTGTGTAACATTTTATGAGAATGGAGACACAAGAGATTGCAGATGCTGGAATCTGGAGCAACACACAAGGAGCTGGAGGAACTCAGTGGGTCAGGCAGCGTCTGAGCAGGGGAAATGGACAGTCGACAGTTCGGGTCGAGACTCTTCATCTGGACTACTAGAGAATTAGTTCTGATGCAGGGTTTTGACCTGAAATGTCAACAATTCCTTCCCCTCCCACAGAAGCTGCTCGACCCGCTGAGTTCCTCCAGCAGATTGTGTGTTGCTCCAGATTCCAGCATCTGCAGTCTCTTGTGTCTCTGCTGGAGAATCAGTTGCCAGCATTAGATGCCAAGGAGAGAAACTAAATAATAATAAAATGCTTAGTCTACCAAGTTTATTGTGTCGCGTTCTTTGTTTACATTCTTAAAAAAAGAAATTGGAAAAGATTCACATTTGTACAGCACTTTTCACCTCCCCAGCAGGATATCCCAGAATGTGTTAAAGCCAATGAGGTTAGATTCAAAATGCAACCTCTGTTGTAACCATGGAATCATGGCAGCCAAGTTACAGAAGAATATAAGTAACAGAGCAGGAAGCGGTCCTTTGGACCCTCGAGGCTGCCCCACCATTCAATAAAATCATGGCTGATCTTATATTGGTCTCAGTTCCACTTTGCTGATGGATTCCTTAAACCTTTGTCTCCCCTGCAGATCAAACGTCTGCCCATCTTGGTCTTGAGTATGTTCATTGATTCAACAGCCACAGTTCCCTGGGGTAGGGAATTTCAAAAGTTCATGAACCTCTGAGAGAAATTCCTCTTCATTTCTGCCTCAGATGTGAACATAGAACATCAAACAGTACAGCACAGGAACAGGCCCTTCGGCCCACGATGCTGTGCCGAACTAATTAAGCTAATGACACCTAATCCCTTCTGCCTGCACATGGTCCATAGCCCTCCATTCTCTGCACATTCATGTGCCCATCTAAGAACCTCTTAAATGCTTCTATCGTATCTGCCTCCACCACCACCCCTGACAGCGCGTTCCAAGCACTGCGTAAAAAACTTGTCCCAAGCATCTCTTTTGAATTTTCCACCTCTCACCTTAAATGCGTGCCCTCTAGTGTTAGACATTTTCACCCTGAGAAAAAGATACCAGCTGTCTATATCTACGCCTCTCATGATCTTATAAACTTCTATCAGGTCTCCCCTCAGCCTCTGCCGCTCCAGAGAAACCAAAACTAGTTTGTGCAGCCTTTCCTTAATAGCAAATGCTCTCTAATCCAGGCAGCATCCTGGCAAACCTCTTCTGCACCTTCTTCAAAGCCTCCACATCCTTCCTATAATGAAGTGATCAGAATTGAATGCAATACTCCAGATGTGGCCTAACCAGAGTTTTATAAAGCTGTACGGTAGTGTAGTCTTTAGCGTAACGCTATTACAGCTCCAGCGACCTGGGTTCAATTCCAGCCGCTGTCTGAAGGGAGTTTATACGTTCTCCCCCATGTCTGCGTGGGTTTCCTCCGGGTGCTCCGGTTTCCTCCCACGTTCCAAAGACGTACGGGTTAGGAAGTTGTGGGTGTGCTATGTTGGCGCCGGAAGCGTGGCGACACTTGCGGGCTGCCCCCCAGCACATTATCAGTAACGCAAAGAGATTCATTTCACTGTGTGTCTCGATATACATGTGACTAATAAATAAATAAAGATGCAACTTAACTTCCTTGACTCTTGAACTCAATGCCTTGACTTACAAAGGCAAGCATACCAGATGCCTTTTTTAACCACCATATCAATTCGTGGGGCCACTTTCAGGAGTGCTATGGACTTGGACCCCAAGATCACTCTGTACATCGATACTGTCAATAGTTCTACCACTCACTGTGTACTGTCCCTTTACATTCGATCTCCCAAAGTGCAACACCTCACACTTGCCCAGATTAAGCTCCATATTCTGAGACACTGTCACAGCTTTTGATCCTCACAAGGGGAAATATTCTCTTAGCATCTACCCTGCCAAGTCTCATCAGAATAAGACTGTAAGACGAAAAGAAGTGGGATGAAGAGTCAGTCATTCACTCTGCTGTCAGTGATGTCTGCATCCTGTGAATGAATTAATGAAAAAAAAACTCCTGCAAAAAAGAGATGACTCATTATTTCAGCGTGAAATATTGTTTTTGGTTCCTAAACTGATGCAGGATTGCAAGTTCATGACTTTCAACGGGCATCGTAAGACTGAAAAAGTGAAAGAATATACCTTATGTAAAATTTGTATAGTGTTTTTAATTATTTAATGATGTTTTATGTGATTTTAATTGATTCTATATTGTTAAATTTTTAATAATTTTTCAAAAAATTAATTATTTATTTTGTCTTTCTGAGACTTTCAGAAAGATTGAAAGCCAGAGCAAATTTGAAAGCCTGCAAAGGTGGGTTTGGGGTTTGCCCATCTGTCCAAGGCTTCCAGGAATTGATGGGAGGGGCTTTATCTCGACTGCTTGTGTCACACATTACAGAGCCTCACCGCTCCACTCCCATAATGTTCTGGCCTCATTATAGAATGATAGAATTACTGTAAATTATAGCACAGAAGGGAGGCCATTTGGCCCATTATGTTCATACTACCAGCCACTGCTCAGAAAAGTTCAGGGATGCCGAGGAGGAATAAAAACAGGCAGAATGTTCATGGCAATAAAATCTGGGCCATTATCATTTTTAAAACTTTATTTATACAGCACGGTAACAGGTCCTTCCGGCCCAACGAGCCCACACCACCCAATTACACCTGTGTTAGCCGACTAACCCGTACGTCTTTGGAATGTGGGAAGAAACAGGAGCACCCGGAGGAAACCCACACAGACACGGGGAGAATGTAAAAACTCCTTACAGACAGCAGCGGGAATCGAACCCCAATTGCTGGCACTGTAATAGCATTACACCAACCGCTACACTACCGTGCATGTTCCTACTTCATGTATTATGTGTCAGCTCTCATTAAGTCACTTGGGTTGAAGTATAATATTTATACAATGAAGGACTTGAATGCTAATTTTTCCGATTGCTTATCAAAGAATTATGTTTTCTGGCCATGATGAAACACCATTCCCTTCCAAGATGAAATGTTTGGCTAATATTTGATGTTTGCTACCCTCTATAGGTGAAAGTTGCCATAGGCTGGAGATACAGAAACATCAAAAGACCATTCAATTAAATGATGACTTCAGACCATCTATTCCTTCTTGGTTCTTTAACCACTAATACTCTTACCCAACAAAATTCATCAGTCTTACTAGAGTCATAGGGTTATACAGCACAGAAACAGGCTCTTCGACCCAACTGGTCCATGCCGATAAAGATACCCCATCCAAGCTAGTCTGATTTCCCAGCACATGGCCCATAACGCGGGAGGGAAGAGTTAGATAGATCTTAGAGCAGGATAAAATGTCAGCACAACATTGTGGGCCACAGGGCCTGTATTGTGCTGTAATGTTCCATGTTCTGTAACCTTCTAAACCTTTCTTATCCATGTACCTGTCCAACTGTCTCTTAAAAGTTGTTATTGTACCTGCCTCAACCATTTCCTCTGGCAGCTCGTTCCACATACAGACCACCCTTTGTGTAAAAAAGTTGTTCCTTAAGTTCCTATCAAATCTCTCCCCTCTCACCTCAAACCTATGCCCTCTAGTTCTTGATTCCTCAACCCTGGGAAAAGGACTGAGTACATTCACCTTGTCTACGCACTTCATGATTTTATACACCTTACTCTTGAAGCGTTTAGCAACAACATGAATGAGACAAAGAAACAGGCATGGAAAATTATTACACTAACCCTATCCCCACCATCCGGGCCATGCCATCTTCTCGCAGTTACCATTGGGCAGGAGGTACAGAAGCCTGAAGTCCTGCACCACCAGGTTCAGGAACAGCTACTTCCCTTCAACCATTCAGTTCTTGAACCAACCGGCACAACCCTAATCGTTACCTCAGTATAGCAACACTGGGACCACCTTGCACTACAATGGATTTTTTTTTGCTCTAATTGTGTTCTTTCTTGTATAATTTATGTATAATTAATGGTTAATTTACGTTTTTCTTGTGAATGTTGTGTCTCTAATGCTATATGCCTGTGATGATGCTGCAAGTAAGTTTTTCATTGCACCTGTGCACACATGGACTTGTGTAGATGACAATAAACTTGACTTGGTTTGACTTGACATGACTTAACTTGGTCCAGCAACTGATTTGGAACAGCAATGAGATGGCTATGGAGTCAGTTCAGAACCAGCTGATTGGCTGACACAAGTGACAAAAGTGAGATGATTATTAATTCAGCCTAAGCTCTACTTCAAAAGCAAAATGCTGCAGATGCCGGAAGTCTGAAATAAAACAGAGAATGCAGCAAATACTCAGCAGGTCAGGCAGCACCTGTGGAGAGAGGAGCAGTTCTCTCATTTCAGGTCAATGACTTTTCATTCTGTTTTTCTCTCCACAAAGGCTCCCTCACCTGCTGATTTTACCCAGAATTTTCTGCTTCATTCTTAATTTTCCAGTTGCCTTGTTCGTGTAAGAAATAACTTCTGTTTTGTTAAAGAACAGAGCTAAAAGTGTGCCTATCTGTCCTCTCTCTTTCCAGCTCCATAGTTTGCTAATTATTAGGGCAGGCATGGTAGTGTAGCAGTTAGCGCAATGCTATTACAGCGCCAGTGACCCGGGTTCAATTCCAGACGCTCTCTGTAAGGAGTTTGTATGTTCTCCCCGTGTCTGCGTGGGTTTCCTCCGGGTGCTCCGGTTTCCTCCCACATTCCAAAAACGTACGGGTTAGGAAGTTGTGGGCATGCTATGTTGGCGTTGGAAGCGTGGCGACACTTGTGGGCTGCCCCCAGAACACTCTACGCAAAAGATGCATTTCACTGTGTGTTTCGATGTACATGTGACTAATAAAGATATCTCATCTTATCTTATCTCTTGCAGGGGATCTCCAGACGAATTTTACAAATGAGGGTTCTTTAAAAGATTCAGTCATTAGATGTCTGTCATGAATAAAACTGAGAAAGTCTACGTTGGCATCTGTCAAGCGTCAGCCAACATCTATGACCTTTTGACATATCTTTGCTTTGATCCATTGATGCATCATCATGCACCAGAATTCTTCACTGTCTTTATCTGTGTAATCCAGCTACCGATTATTAACACGAAGCCTTCATTGGCACTGAAGCCATGTCATCTGGCTGGATTCAGATATAGTGACGAAGAAGCTGGCACAATGGGTTCACAAACCAGCGAAGCGATGTCTCATTAATGTGACGGCAGATATTACAAAGGAAAATCTGCAGCATTTGTACTGACACTTGATGAACACATCCAACAGACAAGATTGATAATGCACGTACTGCAACAAAGCGCTTGCTGTTTTATCACCCGTGCAGGGCACCAGGTCATAAGTCACTGCGACATTGGAACAATCAGGGCATCTCTTCACTTTGGAAAATCTTTATTTGAAATCTAATTATGGAAAGTGAAATAAGATGAGGCAAAATCAGCAGAAGCTAACTTGCTTACTTCAGTGCAAGCAGTTCTGTCTGATCCCAGCTTGCAGTCGACATTGTTCATTAATTATTGAGCAGGCTCTCATATCCAATGCACAATTGCTAACAGAATGATGAGAGCACACATCAATATACATTACTGCGAAGAGTAGAGCCTGGCTAATTATGGACAGCAAGCCAGCAGAACCAACGATTCTCTGCTGAAGCTAAATGTGTTTCACCTGAACATTTTGTTCGGGATGGTTCTGGGGTGGAGGGATATCAGACCCGAGATGTTGGGGCCGTTCTCCTTGGAGCAAAGAAGGATGAAAAGGGGACAAGACTACATGTAGTCTGCATGGGTAGAGTCATCGTCATAGGATCATACAGTCATACAGCATGGAAAGAGGCCCTTCTGCCCAACTCATCCATGCCGACTCTGTTGCCCAGCAAGCTGCTCCCATCTGTCCGTGTTTGGCCCATAGTCCTCTAAACCTCTCCTGTCCATGGACTTATTTAGATGGCTTTTAAATGTTGCTAATGTGCCCGCCTCAACCACGACTTCTGGCAGCTCATTCCAAATACACACAAGACTTTGCGTGACAAAGCTGCCCCTGATGTCCCTTTTAAATCTCTCGCCACTGATCTTAAACCTGTTCCCTCTTGTTTTTAGTAGCCCCTCCCTGGGAAAGAGATGATGGGGTTTCACCCTGTCTATGTCCCTCATGGTCTTATATACCCCTATCAGGTCAATCTCCTGTGTTCCAGGGAATAAAGTCCTCGCCTACACAACCTCTGCTTGTAACTCAGGCCGTAAAGTCCAGGCAACATCCTGGTAAATCTTTTCTGCACTCTTTCTAGTTTAATAACATCTTTCCTATAACAGGATAACCAAAAGTGTAGACAATACTCCAAGTGAGGCCTCACCAACGTCTTATATAATTGCAACATAACATCCCAAGCCTTCTTCACCACCCTGTCTACCTGAGATGCAGCTTTCAGCGAACTATGCTCTTGTTCCAGAGAGGGAAGTTTTTCATATTTTCCAGTGATATCTGGACTCAGAAAAAGGGTCTCAACTCGAAAAGTTGACTGTCCATTTCCCACTACAGACCTGCTGAGCTCCTCCAGCATTTAGTTTATTGCAAAAGACATGAGAGGACCTTTATGCAGAGTGGTGATCTGGAACTCGCCACCACAAGGAGTGGAAATGGACACAACCATGGCTTCCCAAAGGGAACTGGAATAGGTGGATGAGGGAGGATAGTTTGTAGGACACTGGGGAAAGAGCAGGAGAATGACCTCCCCAGATGAATTAGAATCAGAATCAGATCAGAATCAGAATCAGGTTTATTATCACTGACTTAGATGATGTGAAATTTGTTGTTTTGCGGCAGCAGTACAGCGCAAAGACATAAAAAATTGTTATAAATTACAAAAATAAATGAATAGTGCAAAAAAAAGTAGTGCCAAAAAAAAAAGAAAAACAAGGTAGTGTTCATGGGTTCATGAACCATTCAGAAATCTGATGGTGGAGGGGAAGAAGCTGTTCCTGAATCGCTGAGTGTGGGTCTTCAGCCTCCTGTACCTCCTCCCTGATGGTAGTAACGAGAAGAGGGCATGTCCTGGATGGTGAGGGTCCTTGGTGATGGATGCCACCTTCTTGAGTCCTCAATGGTGGGGAGGGTTGTGCCTGTGATGGAGCTGGCTGAGTCTACAACCCTCTGCAGCCTCTTGCAATCCTGTGACCTCCTTGTTTGTTGTGAAATTCCACAACTGTCCAATTTTCTCAAAGCTATTATCAAAAGTGATAGGGCAGAGTAGCATAAAAATACTTCTAATTAAAGATGAACGGCACATTCTATAGAATAATGCCTTTGCAAAGTTCAATCCTCAATCTGCTCTTGCACTGTGAGGAAATCAGGCTTGATACTTTTTCTGGAGACATGGCAGGCTGCAGATGATGGAATCTGGAGCAACATGCAATCTGCTGGAAGAACTCAGCACGTCGAGCAGCATCTGTGGGAGGAAAGGAACCGTCGACGTTTCAGGTTGAAACCCTACATCAGTCCTGATGCAGGATATCGACCCGAAACATCAACAATTCCTTTCCTCCCACAGATGCTGCTCGACCTGCTGAGTTTTTCCAGCAGATAGTTTGTTGCTTGGAATATTAGCTGATTGTTTTTACAAGAGAAAAACTCTATTTTTTGTGCCTTATTGTAGTATATCATCCCTCAATAACAGTCAACATTTCCAACTAAAATAATCAAAAACAAGAATTATTAATCACGTTGCAAAATGGATTTCCTGCAATGGCACTGTGGACAATATAATTATATTTTGTTGTATCAGGGGAAGCATTGAAGTTTTGGAAACCTTCTGAATTCTCTTCCCTGAAGAGGTGTGGGTGCTCAGTCACTGAGAAGATTCAAGGCTGAAGGACTCTGGAGTAAAGTGCTGGAGGAGCTCAGCAGGTCAGGCAGCATCTATGGAGGGAAATGGACAGTCAACTTTTTGGGATAAGACCCTTCATCCGGACTGAATGACAGAGGGGAGTTGGCTAGTATAAAAAGGTGGAGGGAAGGGGTGAAGTAAAATGGCTGACTTTACCCTCGTCCACTTCCCTGCCCAATCTCCATGTCCATATTCCACCTTGGTAGACTCCAAACTGACGGTATGTACATCGCTTTCTCTGACGCACCCCCCTCTTTTAACATCCCACCCGCCCCCATCACCCCACCTCTTTTCCCTGCCCTGCCCTCTTGATCTGCCCATCACCCACACACTCCGTCCGGTTCCCCTCCCCACCTCCTTCCATTTATTCCATGGTCCACCGCCCTCGCCCATCAGATTCCATCTTCAGCCCTTCAGTTCCACCTATCTCCTCCCAGTTTCTTACATCATTCCCACTCTCCCCCCTCCCTCATCTGTCTATCACCCCCCCCTCACCTGGATCCACCTATCACCTGCCAGCTCTTGCTCCGCCTCTTCCCATTCTCCTTGCTACGTTTCCATTTCAGTACCCCGCTGCAGATGGACACCACACTGCATTGGTAGATGATGTCGTATTCCCTGGATTTTATATTATTATAACTGTAAGTTATCTTGTTATTTATTAATGGAAAAAATGATATATGTTTAAAAAGTAGACTTTTAAAAATTCATTTTTTAATTCCCATTGTAAATTAAAATGGTGAATTCAAAATTATGAGACACATACTTATTGCAGTTTTAAATTAACCAAAACTCCATATGAGAATCTTAGGCTTGTCAGAAGCTGTTCACGTGTGGGGCAAGAAGCAGAAAGATACAGATACTTGAGAAGGCATTTGATACCATTTAAAAAGGTAAGGAAAAATAAAAACAGATTAATGTTTTAAATATGGTAAATTAATCCAATGCCTCTTGAAATTCATTATAGTTTGTAAAGTTTTATACAGGTCCTTCCCAGATTACAACCCCCCTGACTTACGTACAACGTGTACATACGAAGGAGCGCTTGGACACTGGCGGGATGGATTTGTCGGTTTCTGCGGGGCTGCAGGTAAATTAGAACTGTGGGAACTCAATTCGCGGCCACATTGTCGACTTGCAATCCGTTTGGGTTACGAACAGTTCACAGGAACAGGACCTGAGCTAGTCCCATTTGCCTGCATTTGGCCCATATCCCTCTAAATACATCCTATCCATCAACCTGTGCAAATGTCCTTTAACTGCTGTAATTGTCCCCGCCTCTACCACTTCCTCTGGCAGCTCGTTCCATATACCCGCCACCCTCTCAGTGAAAAACTTGCCCCTCAGGTCTCCTTTAAAACTTTTCCCTCTCACCTTAAATTTAATCCATCTAGCTCACCAGTGCCTCTACTTCCTCAGGAGGCTAAAGAAATTCGGTATGTCCCCTTTGACACTCACCAACTTTTATCGATGCACCATAGAAAGCATCCTATCTGGATGCATCACGGCTTGGTACGGCAACTGCTCTGCCCGGGACCGCAAGAAACTGCAGAGAGTTGTGCACACAGCCCAGTGGTCCATGGAAACCAGCTTCCCCTCCATGGACTCTGTCTATACCTCTCACTGCCCTGGTGAAGCAGCCAGCATAATCAAAGACCCCACCCACCCAGGACATTCTCTCCTTGCTCCTCTCCCATCAGGCAGAAGATACCACATACCACCAGGCTCAAGGACAGCTTCTATCCCACTGTGATAAGACTATTGAATGGTTCCCTTATACAATGAGATGGACTCTTGACCTCACAATCTACCTTGTTGTGACCTTGCACCTTATTGTCTACCTGCAATGCACTTCCTCTGTAACTGTGACACTTTACTCTGTACTGTTATTGTTTTTACCTGTACTACCTCAATGCACTCTGTACTAACTCAATGTAACTGCACTGTGTAATGAATTGACCTGTACGATCGGTATGCAAGACAAGTTTTTCACTGTACCTCAGTACAAGTGACAATAATTAACCAATACCAATACCAATACCAATAGTTTAGCTCCCTTACCCTGGGAAAAAGACTGTGATTTTTCACCTTATCTACGCCTCTCGTGATTTTATAAACTTCTATCAGGTCATCCCTCAGCCTCCTTCACTCCAGGGAAAACAGTCCCAGCCCATCCAGTCTCTCCTTATAGCTCAAGCCCTCCAGTCCCGGCAACATCCTTGTGAATCTTTCCTGCACCCTCTCCAGCTTAATTGCATCCTTCCTATCGTATGGTGACCAGAAGTGAACAAAATATTCCAGGTGCAGTCTCAACAACGTCCTACACAGTTGTAACATGACAGCTCTTACACTCAATGCCCCATCTGTTGAAGGAAAGCATCGGTGTTGATGTATAAATATTGACCCTTCTTCACTTCAGTGCCTTGGCTCTTTGGCCTGCTCCAGAGGAAGTTTCCCAGGCTGTGGTTTAATTTCCAGGGGCTCCACTTCATTCAGAGTTGGAGATACCAATGACATAATTCTTCCAATGACAATGCTTTTGGGCTACAGTGCAAGGTTCAGGTCTCTACATTGTGAGATGCACTTACAGGTACTGGAGAAGGTGCAAGGAAAGATATAAAGTGACAATATTAGACCTGAGAGGGTGTATCTCTCAGGAAAGAGGGAAAAAGCTCTGAGCTGCCCATAAATCCCCCGCTGACTGGATGCACTGACAGCCACAGATTATCATCCTCAGCTCAGTTCCACTGACTTCAGTTCTGGGGGTAGCGTGCAATGCTCTTCCACTCCTGAGGAATCTGCTGACAAGTTGGGGTAAAGGATTAAGTGAGGGGTACCTGCAGGAGCTCACTACAATTCTGAAGGAGCTTGGTGAGATGGGGATAGAGACTGAGAGTCCAAACCACTGATGTCATAATCTACAGGGCAAAGGACTGGAAGTCAGGGGGTCGGATTGACCTGAATGTCTTTTTGTTGCTGGCATGAGTGAAATGGGCTGAATGGCCTCCTTCTGCATTATAAAGCCGGTCCAGCTACAACTGAGGCATGAAGAAGGCACGCCAGGGGCTCCAATTCATTCAGAGTTTGAGGAGATTCGGTATGTCACCAAATACTCTTGCAAATTTCTACAGATGTACAGTGGAGAGTGTTCTGACTGGTTGCATCACCGCCTGGTACGGAGGCTCCAATGTGCAGGATCAAAAGAGGCTGCAGAGGATTGTAGACTCAGCCAGCTCCATCAGGGGAACAACCATCCCCACCATCAAGGACATCTTCAGGAGGCAGTGCCCTCAAGAAGGCGGCTTCCATCACTAAGGACCCTCACCACCCGGGACATGCCCTCTTCTCATTACTACCATCGGGGAGGAGGTACAGGAGCCTGAAGACCCACACTCAGTGATTCAGGAACAGCTTCTTCCCCTCCGCCATCAGATTTCTGAACGGTCCATGAACCCATGAACACTACCTCACTATTCCTTTTTTGCAATATTTATTTATTTTTGTAATTTACAGTAATTTTTAGGTCTTACACTGTACTGCTGCTGCAAGACAATAAATTTCACAACATATGTCAGTGATAACAAACCTGATTCTGATTCAGAGAACATGGAAAGACAGGCTAGGAGGAGATGATTCCTTCCACATGGACTCTCTATCGGAATATCCGCCACAATAACATTGCCCTCTTTTCAAACTTTTCACCCATCAGCCTCTACAATAGGACAATAAAACAACACAGGAACAGGCACTTCGGCCTATGATATTGTGGTGAACTAATTCAGCTAATGACACCTAATCCCTTCTGCCTGCATACGGTCCACATCCCTCCATTCTCTGCACATCCATGTGTCTCGAGCCTCTTAAACACCTTTAGTATCTGCCTCCACCACCACCCCTGGCAGCACATTCCAGGCACCCACCACTCTCTGTGTAAAAAAACTTGCCCTTCACATCTCCTTTGAACTTTGCCCCTCTCACCTTCAATGCATGCCCTCTCGTATTAGGCACTTCGACCATGGGGGAGAAAGATGCCAACTGTCTGTGTCATCTATGCCTCTCATAATTTCATAATAGACCAGCAAGCCACCCATTTATACTGAACCATGACAATTAGTTAACTCACCACCATCATCTTCTTGAGTTTTCCTACTTAAATTAGCAAGCAATTACAAGTAAGAATTTGATAATATTGAAACAGAAAATGCTGGAAAAATCCAACAGGTCAGGGAGCATCTGTGGAAAGAGAAACAGTTAATGTTTCAGAACCTTCAAAAGAACGTATTTTCGATCTAATAATGCTGTTACAGTCACAAAACTTTCTTTATTTAAGCTCCTGACATAGAACATAGAACAATACAGCTCAGGAACAGGCCCTTCGGCCCACCATGTCTGTGCCGAACACAATGCCACATTAAGCTAAGACACAAGGGATTCTGCAGATGCTGGAAATCTGGAGCAACACACACAAAGTGCTGGAGGAACTTAGCAGGTCAGGCAGCATCTGTGGAGGCAAATAAACAGTCGACATTTCTGGTCGAGATACTTCATCCGGACTCATGAAGGGTCCTGATGAGGGGTCTCAACCCGAAATGTCGACTGTTCATTTCCCTCTGTAGGTGCTGCCTGACCTGCTGAGTTCCTCCAGCATTTTGTGTGCGTTGTGCCAAATGAAACTAATCCCTTCTGCCTGCACATGATCCGCATCCCTCCATCCCCCACACATTCATGTACCTGTCTAAAAGCCCCTTGAGCACTTATAACGACGTCGCAACAGGTTACGTTACAAGCTAAATTTTAACGATTATAAGCAGAACTACTGACGTTCTTGGATACCAGCAAGGTTTGGTCCATTCAGTCCCAGGCGGAACACTATAATTGGCAGTTCAGCCTGTTACCTTCCCGAATGATCAGCCTTGAATGCTTCTATACAGCAATCTCTATATCTTCAAAGCTGATAAAGAGGAGATAAGATATTTTTATTAGTCATATGCACATCGAAACACCAATGAAACGCATCTTTGCGTAGAGTATTCTGGGGGCAGCCCGCAAGTGTCGCCACGTCTCTGGCGCCCACAACTTCCTAACCCGTACGTCTTTGGAATGTGGGAGGAAACCCACACAGACACGGGGAGAATGTATAAACTCCTCACAGACAGCGGCGGGAATTGAACCCAGGTCGCTGGCGCTGTAATAGCGTTACGCTAGTCCCAATACAGTGTTATTCCACTTGGCAAGAGCTATGGCTGAAATTATTTTCTCTTCCTCTGATCACTCGACTGCAGTTGATCTTATATCATTCCTGCATCTGGGAAGGTATCAACCCATATGTGTCCCATGACATCTAACGCCACCTCCTTCTTAATACTGACCTGCTCCAGGTTATTCATGTACCCCTCCCTGAACCCACCATCTTCCACTTGGAAGCAGATGGGATTAGGTTAAATTAGCCTCATGGTTGGCACAGACATCAGTGGCCGAAGGGCCTGTGCCTGTGCTGTATTATTCTACGTTCTATGTTCTATCTGACAAAGCAATCCAACTGTGACAATCAATAGAAAACTGCGGATGCTGGAAATCTAAAATAAAATCAGGAAATACTAGAAACACTCAGCAGGTCAGGAAGCATCCTTAGGAAAACAAACAGAGTTAATGCTTTGAGGCACAGACCCTTTGTCTGCACAGATGCTGCCTGACCTGCTAAGTGTTTCCAGCATTTTCTGTTTATATTTCAGTCCAGATGTGCATCTACCAACATCAGTCCAGATGTGGCTCCACTGACATCTGCCCAGATGTGGCTCCAATGACAGCAGTCCAGATGTGGCTCCTCCAACATCAGTCCAGATGTGACTCCAAAATCAGTTCAAATGTGCCTTCACCAACGTCAACCCAGGTGTGCCTCCACCATTTCCAGATGTGCCCCACCAACATCAGCTTCTATCTTCATATCCATGGAAAATCATTTAGCAACAGCTGTCAAAGTGAACTTGAAAGCCCCACTGGATTCTCAACTGGAACATGAAAAATCCCTGGCACGTAAGATTAAGGAGAATCACGAGACATTTTATCGGTATAACAGGAACAAGAGGGTAACCAGGGAAAGAGTGGAACCCCCTTAGGGACCAAAAGGATAACCTATGTGTGGAACCAGGGGATGTGGGCGAGGCCCTAAATGAATACTTCTCATCTGTATTCATCAAGGAGAAGGACATGAAAGATGGTGAGTTCAGGGAGGGGTACATGAATATCCTGCAGCAGGTCGGTATTAAGAAGAAAGAAGTGTTAGATTTCATGGGGCACATATGGGTTAATAAATCTCCAGGGCCAGATAAGATCTATACCAGGTAGTTGGGAAGAAAGAGAGAAGATAGCTGGGGCCCCTGGCAGAAATTTTGCATCTCCATTAGCCACAAAGGAGGGACCAGAGGACTGGAGGAGAGAGAAAAATGTTCCTTTATCTAAGAAGGGCAACAGAGTAAAGCCAGATAACTACAGTCTGTTGAGTCTTACATCAGTCATAGGGAAACTATTGGAGAAAATCCTAAGGGATAGGATCTAAGGGAAAGGCGGGGGCTGATCAGTAATAGTCAGCATGGCTTTATGTGGGGGAAATCTTACCTCACGAATTTGACTGAGCTTGTTGATGGGAAGCAGAGGGTAGTGGTGGATGGATGATTTTCTGACTAAAACTGCGCACAATTTTTTCCTGTAACAGAGTGATCAACACCGTACACAAGTCCCCTTTGATTCTATGCACTGTACAAATGCAATTCTTCTTATCATTTCTCTTAACTATCTTTTCTTGTTTCCGGAATTGGAATAACCTTCCACCCCTGTCATTGTCACATCCTCCTCTACAGCACACTGTTGGGGCAGTTTGACAACTACCATTACAACGGCAATGAAACAACACACTCCGGGTCAGCAAATCTATTGCTTTAGACTTGTACCTCATTCTGGGATCCGTCTGCCATATGGACAGGTGCTTTCCATTCTTACTTACGTCCCCTATGACCCATAAAAGTCACATTTAATCTCCTGCATCCCACATCTTAACTCTGGCGTGCCTGTAAATTAATTGCTTGACCTTTTCAGAATGAGATGTTTTGAAGTATAAATGACCTTTCTTGAAATCTTACTGCAGAACTTTATGCATGTTAGTGTACTCAAAGTGGGATTGGTAATATAGAACAAAACAACCATTGCAGACTCTGCTGAATAAGCTGTTATTTATTACTAATGTTCCCGGCTGTGCAAGTTTATTAAATGCTTTTTGTGTTCAAATAAACACAATCCAACTTCAAAGCTAACTACTGTGATCAGTTATTTCCACTTTACAGTATCCACAGCTTTCATTTTCCAACCTTAACATGTCAGGTTTCGGTCAGTATAATATCTTCTCTCTAGACCATAAACAGGTCCTTCAGCCCAACTCGTCCATGCTGACCAAGTTGCCTACTTGAGCTAATCCCATTTGCCCACATTTGGCCCATATCCCTCTAAACCCTTCCTATCCAAGTGTCTTTTAAATGTTGTAATTGTACCACTTCCTCTGGCAGCTCATTCCACATACCCACCACCCTCTGAGTGAAAAACTTGCCCCTCAGGTCCCCTTTAAAATATTCCCCTCTGACTTTAAATCTGTGCTCTCTAGTTTTGGACTTCCCTGCTCTGGAGAAAAGACTGTGGCTATTCAACTTATCAATGCCCTTCATGATGTTATAAATCTCTGTAAGGTCACCTCTCAGCTTCCTGACCTCCAGAGAAAACAGTCCCAGCCTATCCAGTCTCTCCTGATAACTCAAACCCTTCAATTACAGTAAGATCCACATAAATCTTTTTCTGTACCCTTTCCAGTTGAATGATGAACATTGATGTCTTGTTAATTGTATCTTTATCTTAGTCTAGGACTACCTATGGCGGGAGATCAGGCACTGGAGGGATAGCACCACCCCCTGAAATCCTCCAAATCCATTGGAAGGATAAGTCAATGTCCTCTCCCAGGACAACACCCCCAGTGTTGAGAATCTAAATACACTCAGGTGACTGCTTTGGGCAGGCCAATGACCCGCACCAAATTTTACAGATGCAACATGGAAAGCATCCTATCTGGATACATCATGGCTTGGTGTGGCAACTGCACTGCCCAAGACCACAAGAATTTGTAGAGAATTGTAGACACAGCCCAGACCATCACGCAAACCAGCCTCCCCTCCATGAACTCTGTCTACACTTCTCGCCACCTCGGGAAAGCAGCCAACATAATCAAGGACCCCTCCCACCCCGGTCATTCTCTCTTCTCCCCCCTCCCATCAGGCAGAAGCTACAAAAGCTTTAGTACACGTACCACCAGGCTCAAGGACAACTCCTATCCCACTGTTATCAAACTCTTGGACGGACCTCTCATACGCTAAAAAATGAACTCTTGAACTCTTGATCTCCCAGTCTACCTCATCGTGGCCCTTGTTCCTTATTTGTCTACCTGCACTGCATTTTCTCTGCAGCCAAAACACAATATTCTGCATTCTGTTTTCTTTTTACTGCCTCCATATACTTGTGTATGGAATGATCTGCCTGGATGACACACAAAACCAAAGCTTTTCACTGTATCTCGGTACATATGATGGCTCTTGTGAATGCTGCTTATCTGATGCTCTGTGCCTGTGATGCTGCTGCAAGTAAGTTTTTCATTGCACCTGTGCACACATGGACTTGTGCAGATGACAATAAACTTGACTTTGATAATAAACCAATACCAATGCCATGTCATTTGTATGCCTGACACCAAATGCTTTATTCCAAGCTCTGTTCTGGGAAGTTATCGACAGGTCAGTAGAGGAAATGGTTCAAGGAAATGCTCAGATCCTTCTTGAGATTATCATAAAGTTTATAAAGTCATGAGGAGCATAGATAGGGCAGATAGTAACAGTCTTTTGTTTCCTTGTGGGTTCCAATGAGATCACATCTCATTCTTCTAAACTCAAGCAAGTACAGGTCCATTCTGCTTTATCTCCCCTCATAGAACAATTCTGATTCCAGGGTGAACCTTTGCTGCACTAGAGCAAGAATATTTTCCCTTAGGGAAGGAGACCAGACCTGTACATGATATTCCAGATGCAGTCTCACCAGGGCACAATGCAATTCATGCAAACCAGCCTCCCCTCCATGGACTCTGTCTACACTTCCCACTGCCTCGGAAAAGCAGCCAACATAATCAAAGACCCCACCCAAACCGGACTCTCTCTCTTCTCCCCTCTTCAGTTGGGCAGAAGATACAAAAGCTTGAGAACGTGTACCACCAGACTCAAGGACAGCTTCTATCCCACTGTTATCCGTTCTGGACCTCTCATACGCTAAAGATGAACTCTTGATCTCCCAATGTACCTCATCGTGGCCCTTGCACCTTATTACCTGACTGCACTGCACTTTCTCTGTAACTGTAACACTACATTCTGCATTCTGTTTTCTTTCTACTACCTCGATGTACTTATGTATGGAATGATCTGTCTGAATGGCAAAAATATTCATTTTTTTTTGGTACATGAGACAATACTAATGCCAATTGCAGTAAGATTTAATAGTCCAACATGTACATTGATTTGATAATTTGGATTTATTCAGATACGATTTGATTAGAATGCTTTCCTTCAACTCTTTGCTGTAACATCACATTAACTGCTGCAGCATAAAGAAACAAATTAATTGAGAACCATGAGAACTCACTTCCTGAAAACCTGCTCCCAACTAATTCATTCCAGTTGGATGAATAACTAGGCTGAAGTTTCCCTAACGATTCTTTCTCATTTAGCCTGTTATTATTATAAACTCGATTCAAGTGGAGAGGTAGTGCCCTGCTGGGATTATCTCTTGGCAAGTGGCAGTGGTACACCTTAAACAAATCTTTAAAGGATTAACACCAACTAATTGGTTTGATTTTAAATGTACAATGAGTTCTCCTATGACCAAGGCTTCTCTCTTAAACTGCTTTGGCCGTTTAATCCGACACTTGAAATATTTGTTCAAGTTTGGGAAATTCGCTCCTGCCCCTCAGATGGACATGTTTTATTGTCACTCTTGATGTCCCCTCCACGGCCTCTTCTTCGGCTGCACCTCACAAGCCAATTAGTTTTAGCCGTGCCACCGTCATACTCTAGTCAATTGCAAACCCCGCTGCTGACCTCATCAATGAAACGCTGCAAAGGCGCATGACAGAGGGAGAAATGGATTGCGAGACTGAGACCACAAGAAGTTGTTGAGCGTTGTGAACACAGCCCAGTCTGTCATGAAAACCAGCCACCCCTTCATTAACACCATCTACATTTCCCACTGACTTGGGAAAACAGCCAACATAATCAAGGACCCCTCCCACCCGGGTCATTCTCTCTTCTCCCCTCTCCCATCGGGCAGAAGATACAAAAGCTTGAGAACATGTACCACCAGGCTCAAGGACAGTTTCTATCCTGCTGTTATCAAACCTCTCATGAGCAAAAAGATGAACTCTTGATCTCCCAATCTACCCTGTTGTGGCCCTTGTACTTCATTTGTCTGCCTGCACTGCACTTTCTCTGTAACTGTAACACTATATTCTGCATTCTGTTTTTCTTTTTATTACCTCGATGAATGATCTGACTGGATGGCACACAAACAAAAGCTTTTCACTGTATCTCGGTACATGTGACAATAATAAGCCAATTACCAATACCAAGAGGAGTGAGAAGAGGCTGAAGTGAGACAGAAGTGCTAGCAGAGATCGGATGGACAGAATGGTTCATTACTGTACTGTGAAGCCTTTGTTGTATGAAGGATTGTTATTCATGAAGTCACCAACTGATTAAGTTGGTGATATTACATTGCAGTTGTGCAAGACGTTAGTGAGGCCACATTTAGAATGTTGTTTTCAGTTTTGCTATGGGAAAGATGCCATTAAGCTGGAAAAAGGGTAGAAAAGATTTACAAGGATGTTGCCAGGACTCGAGGACTGAGTTATAGAGAGGTACGATTTTATTCATTAAAGCATAGGAACATGAGAGGTGATCTTATAGAGGTGTATAAAATCATGTTGGGTGAACTCACACAGTCTTTTCCCCAGGGTTGGGGAATCAAGAGCTAGAGGGCATAGGTTTAAGGTGAGAGGGGAGAGATTTAACAGGAACCCAAGGGGCAACTCTTTCACCCAGAGGGTGGTCAGTATTTGGAACAAGCTGCCAGAGGAAGTGGTTGAGGCAGGTACATTAACTACATATAAAAGACAGTTTGACCAGTATATGGATAGGAAAGGTTTAGAGGGATATGGGTCATACGCTGGTGAATGGGACTAGCTTAGATGGGAATCTTGGTCGGCATGGACCAGTTGGGCTGAAGGGTCTGTTTCTGTGCTGTATCACTCTATGACTCTATAATCACCAGAGTGTGCTAGGAATGATGTGCATGGACACTCGAGCTGTGCAGAGAGAGAGTCAGTACTGTCATTATTGAACAGTTCCCTAATACAATGAGATGGACTCTGACCTCATGATCTACCTTGTTGTGACCCTTGCACATTACTGCACTGCACTTTCTCTGTAGCTGCGACACTTTACTCGTACTATTATTGTTTTTTACCTGTACTACCTCAATGCACTCTGTACTAACCAATGTAAACTGCACTGTGCAATGAATTGACTTGTCTGATCGGTTTGTAAGACAAGCTTTTCACTGTACCTCGGTACAAGTGACAATAATAAACCAATACCAATAATAAACCAATACCAATACTCCCCACCTCACTTGCACAGAAGGCAAAGGCTTCCAACCCAACCTTTGACATTCTGACACTACAAAATTTTGCAGTACAAAGGAATCTGTGGGTCCTCATAGAGTGATGGAGTCATACAGCATAGAACGAAGACCTCTGGCATACCAAGTCCGCACTGACTATCAAACACCTATTTTTACACTAATTCTACTCTACCCCACTTTATTCTCCCCACATTCCCCTGATTCTACCCCCGTATCCCACCACTCACCCACACACTTGACCTTTCCTAATCCCTCCCCCACTCGATTTCATCTTCCTATTTTTTTCTTTTATCTGTTTCCACCTATCACCTACCAGCCCCTATCACAACGTTCCCCCCTTATCACCTTCCCCCTCTGGCATCATCTGCCCATTATCCCCCACCTCACCTGGTTCCACCTATCACCTGCACAGGGGAGCCAGAGAACGTGGCTGAACAGAGAGATCTGGGGGTGCTCATACATGGAACACAGAATGTTAGCTGGACACACAGGAGACTGCAGATGCCGGGAATCTGCAGCAACAACCAATCTGCTGGAGGAACTCACCGGGTCAGGCAGCATCAGTGGGGAGAAATTGTTTGTCAACAATCCATGTACGCACACCACCCCCTGTATGAAGAAGTTGCCCCCCAGGTCCTTTTTAAACCTTTCTCCTCTCACTTTAAACCCATGCCCTCTAGTTTTTGGTTCCCTTTCCCTTGGAAAGAGACTGCGTGTATTCACCCTATCTATGCCCCTCATGATTTTATACATCTCCATATAGTCTCCTACGTTCCAAAGAATAAAGTCGGAGCCTGCCCAACCTCTCCCTATAACTCAGGCCCTCGAGTCCTGGCAACATCCTCGTAAATCTTTATACTCTTTCCAGCTTAATAACAACTCTCCTATAACAGGGTGACCAAAACTGTACACACTACTCCCAAGTTGGTATTAGCACCTAAAATGTAAGAAGTTAGAATGAAGGTACAAGTAATCAGGACCAGCAAATGGATTATCAGTCTTTGTTGTAATGGGGGTGGAGTATACAGGTATTGTATTGGTTTATTATTGTCACTTGTACCGAGGTACAGTGAAAAACTTGTCTTACAAACCGATCGTACAGGTCAATTCATTACACAGTGCAGTTACATTGAGTTAGTACAGATGCATTGATGTAGTTCAGGTAAAAATAGTAACAGTGCAGAGTAAAGTGTCACAGCTACAGAGAAAGTGCAGTGCGATAAGGTGCAAGGTCACAACAAGGTAGATCGTGAGGTCAGAGTCCATCACATTGTTTAAAGGAACTGTTCAATAGTCTTATCACCGTGGGGTAGAAGCTGTCCTTAAGTCTGGTGGTACGTGTCCTCAGGCTCCTGTATCTTCTACCCAACGGAAGAGGAGAGTAGAGAGAATGTCCCGGGTGGGTGGGGTCTTTGATTATGCCGGCTGCTTCACCAAGGCAGCAAGAGGTAAAGGCAGAGTCCAAGGAGGGGAGGCTGGTGTCCGTGATGCGCTGGGCTGTGTCCACAACTCTCTGCAGTTTCTTGCGGTCCTGGGCAGCGCAGTTGCCGTACCAAGCCATGATACATCCAGATAGGATGCTTTCTATGGTGCATCGGTAAAAATTGGTGAGAGTCTCCGACCATACAGGGTGCTGGTCAGACCACAGCTGGAGAAGTCTTTATTTGAGGAGAAGATTCACCAGGTTGATTTGTTGGATGAAGAGTTTGATGAAGACTGATTAAACACAAAACAAAATGCTGGAGGAACTCAGTGGGTCAGGCAGCATCAGTGGAGATGGACAGTCAATGTTTCGGGTCAAGAACTTTCATCTGGACTGTTGGACAGTGTCAAGACCGTACTCATTGGAGTTCAGAAGGTGTTTTAGGTGAGCTGATGGAATTCTCTCATCCAGAGGCCTGTAGAGGTCAAAACAGCGAATATACTCAAGGCTGCGATAGTGAGATCTTTGGACTACAGCAGAGTCAAGGGTTGAGGCTGGAATGTGGATCTGTCACCAAGATCACATTGGCCATGATTTCACTGAATGGTGGAGCTGCCTCTGCCCTTACCCTTCTTCTTGGTCTGTTCTTACTAAGCGATGCCCTTAGAGATTTTCAACTCTTTATATAATCTCAGGAGTATATATGACATTTGACCTGGGCTGTGAAACTATCCTAATTTTCAGTCTATGGCTTCTAATGAGAGGATTTGTTACGGGTTTAGCTGTGGATTAGAGAGCGATCTCCCAGGACAGGAACCAGCCCCTGAGTGAAAATGTTGATTCTGGAGAAACATTGATTTCTGTGACAAGGATCCTCAGTCTAATCAAGTCAGAGCAACATCAATCCAAGACCTTTGTTTCTATTCATGAATTCAGACATTGTTCAATCCCCTGTTCCCTCCTCTCTGTTGCAAAATGCTCTGTTTAAAGCATAATTACCTTAAAACTCCTGAATATTCATTGCACATTGTCAAGTTTAGGCCTAGTTTCATTACCTAACAGTGCAAGCTGTGAAAGTAGCAGCAGTGATGAGGCAAGGAAAAACTAGACAGAAGCATAACAATTTGGACCATGTTGTCACTGATCAAAGATATGAAGAATATTTAACCGATTCAGTTTAAAACTGAGCATTCACTTCCACCTTTTGCTCCACCAAGAATAATAAAACAAACCTCTGCTGTTTTTGAGAGTTATTCTTTCAGTAGAGTCATGGACTTAGACAGCACAGAAATAGGCCCTTCAGCCCAACTCGTCCATGCCGACCAAGTTGCCCATCTAAGCTAGTCCATAGTGTAGCAGTTAGTGTAACGCTTTACAGCACCAGAGACACGGGTTCAATGCCAGCTGCTGTCTGTAAGGAGTTTGTACGTTCTCCCCGTGTCTGCGTGGGTTTCCTCTGGGTGCTCCAGTTTCCTCCCACATTCCAAAGACGTACGGGTTAGGAAGTTGTGGGCATGCTATGTTGATGCCGGAAGCGTGGCGACACTTGCGGGCTGCCCCCAGAGCACTCTGCGCAAAAGATGCATTTCACTATGTGTTTCGATGTACATGTGACTAATAAACATCTTACCTTATCTTATTTGCCTGCATTTGGTCCGTATCCCTCTAAACCTTTCCTATCCATGTACTTATCCAAATATCTTTTAAATGTTGTAATTGTGCCTGCGTCAACTACATTCTCTGGCAGCTCGTTCCATATATGGACCACCCTCTGTGTGAAGAAGTTGCCCCTTAGGTCCTTTCCAAATCTTTCTCCTCTCACCTTAAACTCTAGTTTTGGTTCCTCTTCCCTGGGAAAAAGAAAGCGTGCGTTCCTCGTGATTTTTATACATGTCTATAAGGTCATGGATAAGTACATGAGTCAGAGGTGTTTCGAGGGATATGGGCCAAACACAAGCAAATGAGATTAGTTCAGTGGGCACCACAGTCAGCATGGACGAGTAGGGCCGAAGGGCCTGTTTCCATGCTCTATTACTCTGTGACTCTCTGTCCTTGTTTTCATGGGGAGTATCTCTTGTAGGTTTGTATCTTTGCTCCTTTAACTAAATTTTGCAACGTAGCCCAAGTTATTTGTAGCATAGTAGACTGCTTGCTCTGAATCAAGTGCTCATCTCCAGCTGATTACCTGACAATATTGTTCACAAAATATCTCTTCACATCTCACTCTTGTTCTTCCTCTTCGTATTTTTATAAGACAAGATGAGATTTCTTTATTGGTCACATGTACATCGAAACACTCAGTGAAATGCATCTTTTGCGTAGAGTGTTCTGGGAGCAGCCCGCAAGTGTCGCCACGCTTCCGGCGCCAACATAGCACGCCCACACTTCCTAACCCATACGTCTTTGGAACATGGGAGGAAACCGGAGCACCCAGAGGAAGCCCATGCAGACATGGGGAGAATATACAAGCTCATTACAGACAGCAGCTGGATTTGAACCCGGGTCGCTGGCGCTGCAATAGTGTTACACTAACCGCTACACTACTGTGCCTGCCCTCTGTAACTATAACTGTTTTCTCTGGTTAACTCATCCTTCTGCAATGTCTCCTTATTTAGATCCCCTCGAACAATGAATGTTTTCTGCCCCTTTTCAATGAACTCCCAACACCCAGTGGAAAGCAAGAACTTAACCAGGTCAGGTGAATGAAACAGAGCTTGCTAAATCAAGGTGGGGTCTGCAAATTAACAATCCAGCAACACCATGTTACCATGTTTCTCAACATCTGATCAACAAGTCTACACTGAACAGTGAATTCAATTTAAACACATTCTGACAGCACATTATTAAAACCATACAAAGTTATGCTTTGTTACACCAGCTGCCTCACTCACCAGCTACAGCTCCAAACTTCAGGGGTTGCTTGGCAATATGTTGAGGATAATTATGTCCATGATGAAAGTATTAAGGATTAAGCATTTGCAGCAACACAAGAAGTGCTGGAGGAACTCAGGGGCTCAAGCAGCACCTATAGACGGAAATGGACAGTCGACGTTTGGGGTCGAGATCCTTCATCTTGCCTACCATGAAGAAGTAGGCAAGCTGAAAGGTCTGAACCCCAAATGTCGACTGTCCATTTCCCTCCATAGATGCTGCCTGACCTGCTGAGTTCCTCCAGCACTTCTTGTGTTGCTCCAGATTCCGGCATCTGCAGTCTCTTGTGTCACAAGGATTAAGCATATGATCTGTGTAGAGGCTGAGTTAGTTACTCAAAGAATGAACTGCACATCGCTCCAGAGATTGGGAAGTATCTGCCTGGACTTCCATTGTCAGTGAGTCGGACTCCAGGAACTCAATAGCTCATAGTCCTGATCACTTTGAAAGATAAAAGCAGCGGGTGTATAGAAAGACCACCAACACGAGTTGCCTTTCAAGTCACACAATACTCTGATGGCAAATAGAGTTATAGAGTTATACAGAACAGAAACAGGTCCTTTGGCTCAATGTGTCAATGCTGACCTAGGTGCCTATGACTCTATCTTTACCTCTCGTTGTCTTGGTGAAGCAGCCAGCATAATCAAAGACCCCACCCACCCGGGTCATTCTGTCTTCTCTCCTCTCCCATCAGGTAGAAGATACAGGATCCTGAGGGCACGTACCACCAGGCTTAAAGACAGCTCCTACCCCACTGTGGTAAGACTATCGAACGGTTCCCTTATACAATGAGATGGACTCTGACCTCACGATCTACCTTGTTGTGACCTTGCACCTTATTGCACTGCACTTTCTCTGTAGCTGTGACACTTTACTCTGTACTGTTATTGTTTTTGCCTGTACTACCTCAATGCACTCTGTACTGACTCAATGTAACTGCACTGTGTAATGAATTGACCTGTACAATTGGTATGCAGGACCAGTTTTTCACTTTACCTCCGTACAAGTGACATTAATAAACCAATACTAATACCAATAAACCAATACCAATTTGATCCATATTTCAACCCCCCCCCCCCAATCCCGGAAATACTGGATCAGTTTCTGGGCCCCAGACTTTAGGAAAGGTGTAAAGGCTTTGGAAGTGGGAGTCGAAGAGATTGACTACAATAACTCCATGGATAAGAGACTCGAGGTCTGAGGATGTACTGAAGAAGCTGGGATTGTTCTTGGAACAGAGGGATTTGCAAATTTGTAAACACTTTCTGACTGAATTCTTTAAAATTTAGAAGAATAAGAGGTTATCTCACTGGGCCCAGTTGGATTGGAGCAAGGCTGATCTTTCCCCAGATTGAACCAGGACGTGCATTAAGGTCAGAAGGGGAAAGTTCAAAGGAAATGTGCAGGGCAGGCTTTTTTTACAGAGAGAGTGGTGGGTGCCTGGAATGCGCTGCCTGGGTTGGTGATGGAGGCAAATACAATAGAGGCGTTTAACAGGCTCTTACATAGGCACATGAATGTGCAGAGAATAGAGGGATATGGACATTGTGTGGGCAGAAGGGTTTGGTGTAATTGAGCACCATTTCCTTCATTAGTTCAGTACAACATCATGGGCCAAGGGGCCTAGTTCTGTTCTGTACTGTTCAATGTTCTTTGAACCATCTTCAAGATAAGGTTTCCCCACCCAGGACTAAGATGAGAAGAAAATTTTTCATTCAGAGGGTAGATAGTCTTTGGAGCTCTCGACCCAAGAAGGCTGTGGATCCTCTGTTGCTTAGTGTATTCAAGACAAATATCAATAGATCTTTCTTGAGTTATAAAGAGAGATTGCGTAGGCGAAGTTTGCTTTCCCTGGAACGAATGAGGCTGAGGTATGACATGATAGGGATACATAAAACTGCGAAAGGTATAGATAGAGTAGGTAGCCAGCATCTGTTTCCCATGGTAGAGGTGTCTTTAAATCTAAAGTGAGAGGGAGCAGGTCTAAAGGTAACCTTTAAATTTTTCACATGAAGAACGAACTACCAGAGGAGGGGTTAGAGACAGGAACAGTAAGAACACTTAAGAGGCATCTGGACAGGTGCTTGAATGAGGAGGGACTAGAGGGACATGGAACTGATGTAGGCAAGTGGGGTTAGTATAGATAGGCATGATGGTCGGCATAGACATGGTGGGCCGAAGGGCTTGTTTCTATACTGTACAACTCTATAACTCTATTTTTGCACATTAGGGGTATCAAGTGCTATGGGGGTTAGTGCAGGAAAGTGCTATTGAGGTAAAGGATCAACTATGATCTTACTGAACAATAGACAGGGCATGCGGGGCCAAATGGCCTCCTCCTGCTTTTATTTATTCTGTCCTTGCAGAAGGAGAGACCATTTTGCGGAAACGTAATTTGTAACGGGTTCGATCGGGGAGATGTTGAGGTGGCTCTTCCGCCGGCTGGGGAAAGTGAAACAAGAGGTCATAGTAGGGAAGGAACAAGCGGCCGTTGTTCAGGATGGAGAGGAGGAGAATTTTCTTCATTCAAAGGGTTGTAAATATTTGGAATGCCCCATGCCAGAGAGCTGGGTTATTAAGTTTAACAAGACCAGACACAAATAAACTTTGGGTATAAAGGGTGTCAAGGAATATGGAAATAAGAAACGAAAGTACACAGTGGTGGAGTGGGCTCGAGGGTTAATAAGTCCCAACTGCTCCCATCTCTGCTCTGCAAACTTATACTTCTGGTTGTCCTGATTAGAACATACATAGAACATAGAACGGTACAGCACAGGACCCATCATGTCTACACTGACCGTGATCCCAATCCAACCCCATCTACCTTCACATGGTCCGTTTCCCTCCATTCTCTGCCTGTCCATGTGCCTGTATAAATGCCTCTTAAACATCGCTATCATATCTGCTTCCATCACCACCCCTGGCAGCCTGTTCCAGGCACCCACCACTCTCTGTGTGAAAAACTCACCTCGCCCATCTCTTTAAATTTCACCCCCCCCCCCCCCAACCCACCTTAAAGCCATGTCCTCTGGTATTGGACATTTCCACCTTGGGAGAAAGACTCTTGACTGTCTGCCCTATTGATGCCTTTCATTATTTTATATACTTCATTTATTTAATGATAACTTTCCAGACCAGGCCTCTATCTCTAACTCTATTTTGTTTAGAGTACATGGTTAACAGCAGGATTCTTAGCAGTGTGGAGGAACAGAGGGACCTTGGGATCCAAGTACATAGATCCCTCAAAGTTGCCTCACAAGCGGATAGGGTGGTTAAGAAGGTGTATGGTGTACTGGCCTTCATTAGCGGGGGGATCGAGTTCAAGAGCCGAGAGGTAATGTTGCAGCTCTATAAGACCACACTTGGAATATTGTGTTCAGTTCTGGTCACCACATTATACGAAGGATGTGGAAGCTTTGGATAGGAGATTTACAAGGATGCTACCTGGGTTAGAGAGCATGTCTTATGAGGAGAGGTTGAGAGAGTTAGGGCTTTTCTCTTTGGAGCGACGGAGGATGAGAGGACACTTGATAGAGGTGTATAAGATTATGAAAGGCATAGACAGAGTGGACAGCCAGCACCTTTTCCCCAGGGTGACAATGACCAAGACCAGAGCTCACCCGTTTAAGGTGCATGGAGGAAAGTTCAGGGGAGATGTCAGAGGTAGGTATTTTTTAACGCAGAGGGGTGGTGGTGGGGGCCGATACGATAGGGTCATTTAAGGGCCTCTTAGATAGGCACATGGACAAAAGAAAAATAGAGGGTTATGGGAGGTGAAGTAGAGCGGGGGATAGATAGAATGGCAATAAGGTTTATATAGGTCGGCACAACATTGTGGGCCGAAGGGCCTGTACTGTGCTGTACTAGACGTGATGGGTCCTGTGCTGTACCGTTCTATGTTCTATGTTCTAATGTCAACATTTAAGAAGTATCTGTATGAGCGCTTGAATCCCCAACACACAGAAGGCTACAGACCAGGTCTGGTGAATGGGATTAGTGTAGAAAGAAGCAACATGGAAACAGGCCCTTCTGCCGCACCAACAATCAACCACCCATTTACACTAATCCTACGTTCATCCCATTTTTTTCATTTTCCTCACATTCTCATCAACTTGACGGTCAACATGGACCAGTTGGGCCGAAGGGCCTGTTTCTGTGCTGTATGGGTCTATGACTCTAATGACTTTGAGCTCCTCTGACCAACACATTTATTGGGGGAAGCAAATTGAAAGATCTCCTCACCTCCCCTTTGCTCCTTTCATGAATTTCCTGATGTCTGCATCCTCTAGTTACTGACCTTCCTATCCCTGGAGAAAAAGACTGTCAAAACTTCTCATGATTTTAAACATCCCCAATAAATCTCCCCTTAACCTTGTGAGGAGAACAAACTGAGCTTCCCCAACTTCTCCCGGTGACTGAGGTCACTCTCACTGGAATCAACAGTCTCTTCTTCACCGTCTGAGGAGGAAGCAGTGAAATAACGGAGGAGATAAAAAGGAGGAAAGGAAGATTGAATTGGAGAAAACAGACAGGAAGAGAAATTAGAAAGAAAGACAGGTGGATAAGGTAAATCAGGCAGTGAAGAAGGTATGTGTGATGCTTGCCTTCACAGGTCGAGGGAGAGAGTTGGGACCTTTTGTTGCAACTTTACAAAATGCTGGTTAAGTTGAAATTAAAGTAAATATAGTTCTGTGACAGTTGCATTCCTAAAAAACTTTGTGTTAAAGAAAATTGTGTTATTAAAAACGTTTGTGTCAATAGGAAATAGGGGGCTAGGGATTGGAGTTTCAGACCCTCAATAACAAGGTTATTTTCTGACAGAATTTTCAAAAATAAAGGTGTTTTTAATAGCAATGAATATATTTTGTTATGGCGAGCTAAAAATACTAAAGGCTGTATTTTACATTGTTTGATAGAGTAGACCACACACCTCAGATATTCTCTCTTCTCCCCCCTCCCATTGGGCAGAAGATACAAAAGCCTGAAAACACGTACCACCAGGCTCAAGGACAGCTTCTATCCCGCTGTTATATTGAACAGTCCCCTAGTATGATGAGATGAACTCTTGATCTCACAATCTACCTCATTATGGCCTTGCAGCTTGTCTACCTACATTGCACTTTCTCTGTAACTGTAACATTTTATTCTGCATTCTGTACTTGTCTTTGCTTGTACTACCTCAATGCACTGTGTAATGAAATGATCTCTCTGGATGGCATGCAAAGTTTTTCACTGAACCTTGGTACATGTGACAGTTATAAACCAATTTACCAATTTACCAAATCATTGCACAAGTATCAATAGGAGCGATTGCTTGTCAATTTCCAAAGCAAATCTCTTAAGTGGTCTCCCGCAGTGAAACTAGCAGCCGGTGTCCTTAAGATACAATGCTGTCTGATTACTGCCTGGAGGTTACATGCAAACAGGTTTTTTTCAAGGCAGCTTTTTTCTGCTTGTCAATTTCCAAAGCAAACCTCTTAAGTGGCCTCCCATGGTGAAAACATCAGCCTGTGTTCTTCAGAGACAATGGTGTCTGATTACTGTGGGGCTAGTCTCCCATCTAAATCGCATTGTAATCAGTTTAGTCCACGTAATGCAAATAATATTCTCTAATTCATCAATCATGGTTTCTCCAATCCGCGTTATAGAAACACCTGTTGTAGCGGACCTACCTGTATGTGCGCAGTTCTGGTCACCCCATGACAGGAAGGTTGTGGTTGCACTGGAGATACTGCAATGGAGATTCACTGGGACTTTGCCTGGATTGGAGGACTTTAGTTGTGGGGAGAGATTGGATAGGCTGGGCTTGTTTTGAAGGAGGCTGAGGGAGACCTGATAGAGGCAGGTATGAGAGGCAACAATAAGATAGGTAGTCAAGATCTTTCATTTTTCATTGGTAGGGGATCTGAGGGGTAAGTTTATCACACAGAGAGTGGGTGATATCTGGAACGTGCTGCCAGAGGAGGTGGTGGTGAAATCAGATACAATCACTACATTTAAGAGGAATTTAGACAGACACTTAAATAGGCAAGGTATAGAAGGACATGGACCTTATGCCGCGATTAGTGTAGATGGGGAAGAAGATCGGCATGGATATGATGGGCAGAAGGGCCTGTTTCTGTGTGGTATGACTCTCTGACTCAATAAATACAAGTTTTAGTTTTTTTAAATTATCTCGAAGAATGAATAAAGGTCACAGTAATTAAAACCAATTGTAAAAAGGAGGTGCTGCAGGAGTGAGACTCCATAGCCACTGTTGTCTCTGTTCTGGGCCAGAGGGCTTGAGTGACTTCTTAGGAGCATAGGCGTTAGCATGAGTAATGTCCTCATGTGTTTCATGGGTTATAAATGCCGCCTTTTCTGGACACTTGTATTTTACGAGGTTGTGGAGGAGCTGATGTCATTGAGAGCCGTTAGTGGGGTTACACAAATTCTCTTCACAGACAGAAGTTGTTGGATGACCTGAGTTGATTCTGGCCCAATATTTATTTAAGTTCATGTACATGAGTCTGGATATTTACAGTGTAGGTTATTTTATTTGTTCAAGGGACGTGGGCTTCACAGGCTGAGCCAGCATTTAATTGCCCGTGCCTAGTTGCCCCTGAGAAGGTGGCGGTGAGCTGCCTTCTTGAACCGCTTCAGTCCTTGAGGTGTGGGTGCACCCACGGTGCTGTTAGGGAGGGAGTTCCAGGATTATGACCCAGCGATGGTGAAGGAACGGCAATATACTTCCAAGAGCATTGGTGCCCTGGGAAAGAGGCGCTGGCTGTCTACTTTATCTATTCCTCTTAATCCTTTTCTTCACATAAATTGAGAGTGCAAATTTAATCCCTATTTCAAATTTTTTTGGTGGTGATTTGTGAATTCTGTAAGGGCAGATTTCTGTTACCTGAATGGTCATAATGCAAAGGTCACCTTCAGTTCCAATGTAAGGATGACTTGGAGGAGGGCTTCCAAGTTTGCTGATTCCAAGAAAGCAGGTGCGAGGGCACATTGCAATGAGCCCATTTGGACTCTGATACAGATAGATAGAACAAGTGGGTGAAAAATTGGCAAGTGAAGCTTAATGAAGGTAAATGTTAATGAATCAAATGGCAGAGAAATAGTTTGCAAGTGAGTGGAGTACAAAGGGATTGAAGTGCTTTTGTGCATGAGACAGAATAGTTGGCATTAAAATGCAGGAGGCAGTTAAGGGACCAATATCAGAGGAGGTTTTTTACCCAGAGAGTGGTTGGGGCATGGAATGCGCTGCCTGGGTTGGTGGTGGAGGCAGGTACATTGGTCAAATTCAAGAGATTGTTAAGTAAGCATATGGAGGAATTTAAAATAGAGGGATATGTGGGAAGAAGGGGTTAGATAGTCTTAGGCGAGGTTTAAAGGTCGGCACAACATTGTGGGCTGAAGGGCCTGTTTTGTCCTGTACTGTTCTATGGTTCTAAGTCAGGATGGTGTGTGGCTTGGAGGGCAACTCCCAGGGGGTGGTGTTCCCCGTGCTTTTGCTGCCTTTATCCTTGTAGCTGGTAGAGGTGGTGGGTTTGGGAGTTGCTGTCTGAGGAGTCTCGGTGAGTTGCTGCAGTGCATCCTGTAGATGGTACAAACTGCTGCCACTGTGTGTCAGTGGTGGAGTGAGCGAGTGGTTGTGGATGGGGAACCTATCAAGTGGGCTGGTGTGTCCTGTATGGTGTCAAACATCTTGAGTGTTGTTGAAGCTATCCAGGTAAGTGGAGAGTGTTCATCGCACGCCTGACTTGAGCCTTGTAGACGGTGGGTAGGATTTGGGGAATTGGGAGGTGACAAACTCACCACAGGATTCCTAACCTCTGACCTGCTTTTGTAGCCACATTGTGTACATGGCTACTCCAGGTCAGTTTCTGGTCCATGGAACCCCCAGGGTAGTGATAAGGGGGGATTCAGAGATTTAACCAGAAGAGGATGGAGCTTTAGACAAAAGGTCCTGGTTCCCCTTTACGCCAGTAACAGGATACATCTTTTGTCCCTGATTGGTTTTCCAGCCAAGTTGATCATCAGGCTTGACATCTGTGGAGAAGAGTCTGGTACATGATCAGGAACACCTGATCCATGGCTCTAAGTGTGTACAATTTACATACAACGTAGAACATAGAACAGTACAGCACAGGAACAGGCCCTTCAGCCCACGATCTCTGTGCTGAACACAATGCCAAATGAAACTAAATCCCTTCTGCCTGCACATGGTCCGTATCCCTCCATTCCCTTCATATTCATGTGTCTGTCTAAAAGCCACTGTTGTATCTGCTTCCACCACCACCCCTGGCAGCCCGTTCCAGGCACCCACCACTCTCTGTGTTAAAATAACTTGCCCCGCACATCTCCTTTAAACTTTGCCCCTCTCACCTTAAATGCATGTCCTCTGGTATTTGACCCGTCTACCCTGGGAAAAAGGCTCTGACTGTCCACCATATCCATGCCTCTCATAACTTTATAAACGTCTATGAGGTTGCCCCTCAGCTTCCGATGCTCCAGAGAAAACAACACATTTGTCCAACAACATCCATTATCAGGGACATCCACCATCAGGGCTAAGTCCTCTTCTCGATGCTGCCATCAGGCAGGAGGTATTAGTATCGGTATTGGTATTGGTTTATTATTGTCACTTGTACAGAGGTACAGTGAAAAGCTTGTCTTACAAACTGATTGTACAGGTCAATTCATTACACAGTGCAGTTACATTGAGTTAGTACAAAGTGCATTGAGGTAGTACAGGTAAAAACAGTAACAATACAGAGTAAAGTGTCACAGCTACAGAGAAAGTGCAGTGCAATAAGGTGCAAGGTCACAACAAGGTAGATCGTGAGGTCATAGTCCATTCATTGTATAATAAGGGAACCGTTCAATAGTCTTATCACAGTGGAGTAGAAGCTGTCAAGTCTGGTGGTACGAGCCATCAGGCTCCTGAATCTTCTACCCGATGGAAGAGGAGAGAAGAGAGAATGACCCGGGTGGGTGGGGTCTTTGATTATGCTGGCTGCTTCACCAAGGCAACGAGACAGAGTCCAAGGAGGGAGGCTGGTGTCCGTGATGCGCTGGGCTGTGTCCACAACTCTCTGCAGCTTCTCGCGGTCCTGGGCAGAGCAGTTGCTGTACCAAGCCGTGATACATCCAGATAGGATGCTTTCTATGGTGCATCGGTAAAAGTTGGTGAGAGTCAAAGGGCACAAACCAAATTTCTTTAGCCTCCTGAGGAAGTAGAGGCACTGGTGAGCTTTCTTGGCCATGGCATCTACGTGATTTGACCAGGACAGGCTATTGGTGATGTTCACTCCCAGGAACTTGAAGCTCTCAACCCTCTCGACATCAGCACCATTGATGTAGACAGGTGCATGTACACCACCCCCCTTCCTGAAGTCAATGACCAGCTCTTTTGTTGACATTGAGGGAAAGGTTGTTGTCATGACACCATTCCACTAAGCCCTCTATTTCCTTCCTGTATTCCGACTCATCACTGTTTGAGGTACGGTCTACAACAGTGGTATCATCTGCAAACTTGTAGATGGAGTTAGAGCAGAATCTGGTCACACAGTCATGAGTGTAAAGGGAGTAGAGTAGAGGGCTGAGGACACAGCCTTGTGGGGCACCAATGTTGAGAATAATCACGCCGGAGGTACTGCTGCCTATCCTACCTGAAGATGCACACCTCAAGGTTCAACAACAGCTTCTGGGAATCTTGGTCAGTATGCACCAGTTGGGCCAAAGGGCCTGTTTCCGTGCTGTATAACTCTATGACTCTATGATTCTCACAGACTGGGAAACCTAACAATCTCCATACTTATTTTGGTCAGTAACATATTCAAAAATACCTCGGGGCAGATCAGCTTCTCCCCCTCATTCTAAATCGATAAAGCCCTCCAGTCAATGAGTTGGAGCCTATTTTCCAACACTCTAACAAATGTTCCCATTTGATCTTCACCCAAGTGCTCACCCATGTTAGAACCATCCCCACAGACTGATATTTTCACCCTGGATAATCATGCTGCTGTAATCCTCCAATCATATTCCTAAACAGAAATTTATCCAGCACTTCAATTTTACAAATTGGTTTTAATTAATGTGGCATTTATTCATAAACTACTTTTACCAAGAGTTATCTCATGTCCATTAATCTGAGAGGAAAGAATTTGTTTGATCCGAATATGGTGGTTTCAGCTTCATTGAAGTTCGATCTAACTACCAACATGTTCATTTTTATTTAATTACTCCAGGGGTTTGTTATTTATCTGCATGTGTACGCGTGTGTGGATGTGAGATTGTGACCTTAATTAACAACAAAACCAGCAGTTCATTAAATGAATACAGAGTGTCAAGCACTGAGAATTATGCATTGATCATCACTGCTCTGATGTTCTTTCTAAGCTGTACCATCTGACATGGCATATATCACCCGCTTCTAATAATAGCCAGTTAATTAGCAGTGTGGTGAGTCTACCTGCATCTTCTTTCAATGTATGTCTGAAGGTTTTCTTCTTAAAAAGAAGGCGATATTGGCATCTTCGTTAAGCTCCTGAGAAAGACATGCAGAGAGCAATTTAAGAACATAGAGAACTGCACACATAGCCTGGAGCTAAATGAAACTGGGATGGCGTAATTGAGCCTTGGCTGTGAACGACCCACACTGGGCTCGCTCTTGCATCATTCTGTGCAGTTTTACGATGGCCTGCTAAAAAAGCAATTACCTGCTTGCTGGCCTGGTTGCTGGGTCCTCAAGGTGTCAGGCAGCTAGTACGGAGGGAAAAACAGGCCGAGGAAAAGTCAGACACCACCGTTCAACAGGGAATTCAGGACGTTCTTTACTCAAAGATGTTCCCGGGACTGGAGGGCTTGCATTATCAGGAGAGAGCGGATCGGCCGGGGCTTTTCTCCCTGCAGTGAAGGAAGCTGAGGGGTGACCCTATAGAGGTGCATAAAACCAGGTTTAAGGTGAGAGGGGAAAGATTTAGAACATAGAACATGGAACACTACAGCACAGTACAGGCCCTTTGGCCCACAATGTTGTGCCAACATTTTATCCTGCTCTAAGATCTATCTAACCCTTCCCTCCCACATAGCTCCCCATTTCTCTATCATTCATGTGTATAGAACAAAGGATACTTTATCTAAAGGAGACTTTTTCACGGAGGGTGGTGGGTGTATGGAACGAGCTGCCAGAGGAAGTGGTAGAGGCGAGTACAACTACAACATTTAAAAGACACTTGGACAGGGAAATGGATAGGAAAGGTTTAAAGGGACATGGGCCAAACACGGACAAATGGGTCTACCTCAGGAAGGCATCTTGGTAGGCATGGATGAGTTGGGCCGAAGGGCCTTGTTCCATTCTGTATAACTCTGTGACTCTTATTCTCACCCAGTTTAGTACTGTTGGCAAACTTCCAAATATCACATCCTGTCTGCTCATCCAAATCATTGACAAATATTAGAATTAGCTGACGTCCAAGCACTGATCCTTCGATGGTCATCAGTTATCACCTGCTACTCAGACAATGACTCATTTGATCCTGCAGTGATGGTATTTGTGGAGCATTCACAAGGGACTGGGGATCGATGTGGCAATGTGGGCTCTTGTGCGCTCACTGGAGAAGGCAGCATAGGTGTTGGGGGGCATTTGATGAGGGAGACCCTGCCAGTGCCGCACTCCCTCAGCAATGCTCCTGGCCATAGAGTCTGTGTGGGGCTTTTGAGTGTCTCTCAGAAGGAAGCGTGTATATCTAGCAGTAGAGACTCGGCAATGTAGGCAGTGGAGAGAGAACCCAGCATGATATGGGAGAGGGCACAGTGTAGTAATTGGTAATTGGTTTATTATTGTCACCTGTAGCAAGATACAGTGAAAAGCTTTTGTCTGCGTGCCATCCAGACAGATCATTCCTTACATAAGTACATTGAGGTAGTACAAATAACGGAAAACAGTTACAGTTACAGAGAAAGTCCAGTGCAAGGGCCACGACAAGGTGGATTGGGATATCAAGGGTTCATCTTTATTGTTCCAGATGTCCATTCAAGAGTCTTATAAAAGTGGGATAGAAGCTGTCCTTGAGCCTGGTGGTACGTGTTCTCGAGCTTTTGTATCTTCTGCCTGACAGGAGAGGGGAGACAGAGTCAGTGGAGGGGAGGCTGGTTTTCATGATAGACTGGGCTGTGTTCACAACTCTGCAGTTTCTTGCCATCTTTGGCAGTGTGGTTGCCGTACCAAGCTGTGATGCACCCGGATAGGATGCTTTCTATGGTACATCTGTTAAAATTGGTGAGCGTCCCTGAGAACATGCCAAATCTCCTTAGTCTTCTGAGTAAGTAGAAGCCCTGGTGAGCTTTCTTGGCCAAAATGGCTACTTGGCTGGACCAGAACAAGTTGTTGGTGATGTTTACACCAAGAAACTTAAAGGTCTCAGCCATCTCCACCTCAGCACCATTGATACAGACAGGGGCGTGTACTCAACCATGCTTCCTGAAGTCAGTGACCAGCTCTTTTGTTTTGCTGACAATGAGGGAGAGGTTGTTGTTTTGACACCATGCCACTCGGCTCTCTACCTCCTTCTTGTACTCCATCTTGTTGTTTGCGATCCGGCCCACTACGGTGGTGTCATCTGCAAACTTATTGATAGAGTTAGAGCAGAATCTGGCCAAGCAGTCGTGAGTGTACAGGGAGTAGAGTAGGGGGCTGAGGACGCAGCCTTGTGGGGCACCAGTGTTGAGAATAATCGCAGTGGAGGTATTGCTGCCTATCCTCACTGATTGCAGTCTGTTGGCCAGGAAGTCAAGGATCCAGTGGCTCCTGTCACAGACTGTAACAGGAAGACCCAGTGTAGATGATGAAGGGACGGACCAGTGTAGACGATGAAGGGACGGACCAGTGTAGACTGTGATGAGAGGGTCCAGGGCAGGCACAGAGGAGAGGGCCCAGTGTAGCTGTGACAGGAGGGCCCACTGGAGGAAGGGTACAGTGTTCCGTTTGTGAACATTTCCTTTTTATGAGTTTTCATTCCTCACTATCTCATTGGGAAGGCAAAGAAGACGCAGTAATAACATTGCCACAGCCAGGGGCGATGTGATCAGGATTTCTGTACCAATCTATCAACTATGTTATTGTTTGCTTTAAAGTGGATTTTGAAAGCCTTACTCTGTACGTCTGCCAATTAATTGAATTGTGTGTAATTCCAAATGGCCTCCTTCTGTGTTAATTTCAATGATTTTATGATTGAATTAGCAATCCAGAGGCTTCTACTAAATATCCTGATACAAAAGATCCAATCCATTCACCATATTTAGAAAAACTAAATTCTGTTGAAAGGATAAATCTGGAGTTAATGAGCTAGTATCAGTAATGGTGACTGTGAAACTACTAGATTATTGCAAGGATCCATCTGGTTCACCAACATCTTTCAGGGGAAGGAAGCTACTGTTCTTATCCAGTCTGGGTATATACGTGACTTCAGACTTACAGCTTACTTAACTTTAATGTAACCTTGGAAACGCAAAGCAAAGTCCTGCAGCTGCTGGGAAAACCCGAAATAAAAACAGACACTGCTGGAAATGCTCATCGAGTTAGGCAACATCTGTGGAGAGGGAAATAGAGCTGATGTTTCAGATCAAAGACTTTTTGTCAGAATTGGGAAAGTTTAGGGATAAAAATAAGTTGAAAAATGTAGAGAAATGGGAGAGAGGAAGAGAGAACAAAAGTGAGGGTATGGACGGGGTATGGCGAGGGAAGAGATTGCTGGGGCATTGACGATAATATTTGCATCCTCTCGAGCCACAGGAGCGGTACCAGAGGATTGGAGGATGGCAAATGTCATTACCCTGTTAAAGAAAGGTAATATGGATAATCCTGGCAATTATAGACCAGTGAGTCTTACATCAGTGGTGGGCAAGCTATTGGAAAGGATTCTTAGGGACAGGATTTACAAGCATTTGGAGAAGCATAGTCTTATTAGGGACAGTCAGCATGGCTTTGTGAGGGGCAGATTGTGCCTCATGAGCCTAATTGAGTTCTTCAAGAAGGTGACAAAACAAATAAATGAAGGTAGGATGGTGAATGTGGTGTATATGGACTTTAGTAAAGCATTTGGCAAGCTTTCCTATGGTAGGCTCATCCAGAAAGTCATGAGGCATGGGATCCATGGAGACTTGGCTGCGTGGATTTGGAATTGGCTTGCCCACAGAAGCCAGGGGGTGGTGGTAGATGGAGACAATTCTGCCTGGAGGTTGGTGACCAGTGGTGTTCTGCAGGGATCTGATCTGGACCCCTGCTCATTGTGATTTTTTTATAAATGACTTGGATGAGGAAGTGGAGGGATGGGTTAGTAAGAGTCTGCGGATGACACAAAGGTTGGAGGGGTTCTGGATAGTGTAGAAAGTTGTCGTAGGTTACAGCAGGATATGAACAGGATGCAGAGTTGGGTAGAGAGGAGGCAGATGGAGTTCAATCCGGAGACGTGTGAAGTGATACACTTTGGAAGAATGAACTTGAAGGCAGAGTACATTGTTAATGACAGGATTCTGAGCAGTGTGTAGGAACAGAGGGAACTTGGGATCCAAGTCCATAGATCAACCATAGAACCATACAGCACAAAACAGGCCCTTCAGCCCACCATGTTGTGCCGTCCATCAAACCACCCTCACACTTTCTAACCCTTTCCTCCCACATATCCCTCTATCTCACATTCCTCCAGGTGCCTATCCAACAAACTCTTGAACCTGTCCAATGTATCTGCCTCCACCACCACCCCAGGCAGTGCATTCCATGCACCAACCACTCTCTGGGTGAAAAACCTCCTCCTGACATCTCCCTGAACCTCCCACCCATAACCTTAAAGCCATGCCCTCTCATCTTGAGCATTGGTGCCCTGGAAAGGAGGCGCTGGCTGTCTACTCTATCTATTCCTCTCAATATTTTATATCCCTCTATCATGTCTCCTCTCATCCTCCTCCTTTCCAGTGAATAAAGCCCTAGCACCTTAAGCCTCTCCTCATATTCCATATGCTCTAATCCCTCAAGGTTGCCACGCAAGTTGATAGGGTGGTTAAGAAGGCTTATGGCATATTGGCCTTCATTAGTCAGGGGATCAAGAGCCGAGAGGTAATGTTGCAGCTCTATAAAACCCTGGTTAGACCACACTGTGTTCAATTCTGGTCGCCTCATTATAGGAAGGATGTGGAAGCTTTAGAGAGGGTGCAGAGGAGATTTACCAGGATGCTGCCTGGATTGGAGAGCATGTCTTATAAGGAAAGATTGTGAGCTAGGGCTTTTCTCTTTGGAGTGACACAGGATGAGACACAACTTGACAGAGGTGTATGAGGTTATGAAGGGCATAGATAGAGTGGACAGCCAGAACCTTTTCCCCAGGGCAGCAATGGCCAATACCAAAGGACATCAGTTTAAGGTCAGGGGAGGAAAGTTTAAGGGAGATGTCAGAGGTAGGGTCTTTACACAGAGAGTGGTGGGTGCCTGGAACACACTGCCGGGGGTGGTGGTGGAGGCTGATACAACAGGGACAGTTAAAAGGATCTCCTTGTGACAGCATGGACTTCCCCCCGGGTGCTCCGGTTTCCTCCCACATCCCAATGACATGCAGGTTGGCAGGTTAATTGCCCACTGTAAATTGCCGCCAGTGTATAGGTGAGGGGTGGAATCTGGGGGATTTGATGGGAATGTGGAATTAGTGTAAATGGGTGGTTGATGGTTGGCATGGACAGGTTTCCGTGCCGTATCTCTCTATGACTCTATTGTTGTAAAAGTCCATCTGTTCTCGAATGCCCTGAGAGGGGAACCTACCTAACCTGGTCTGGCCACCTGCCAGAGGAAGTGGTAGAGACAGGTACAATTACATAATTTAAAAGGCATTTGGACAGGTTCATAGATAGGAAAGGTTTAGACAGATATGGGCTCAACCTAGGCAAATGGAACTAGATCAGTTAGGCAACTTGATCAGCACAGATGAGTTGGGCCTAAGGGCCTTTTTTCTTGCTGTATAGCTCAATGTGTGATCCTGAAATAGCAGAGCAAGTCATCCTCATCTGTTCTTGAGCCTGGTGGTACGTGTTCTCAACCTTTTGTATCTTCTGCCCGCTGGGAGGGGGGAGAAGAGAGAATGACCAGGGTGGGAGGGGTCCTTGATTATGTTGGTTGCTTTCCTGAAGCAGCAGGAAGTGTAGACAGAGCCCATGGAGGGGAGGCTGGTGTCGATGATGCACTGGGCTGTGTCCACAACTCTCTGCAGTCTCTTGCGGTCCCCGGGCAGAGCAGTTGCCGTACCAAGACGCGATGCATTCAGATAAGATGCTTTCTATAGTGCATTGATAAAAATTGGTGAAGGTCAAAGGGGACATGCTGATTTTTTTTAGCCTCCTGAGGAAGTAGAGGCGCTGGTGAGCTTTTCTGGCCGTGGGCATTGTGGTGATAACCATCTTTACTCCTCGGTTCTGCTTTGTCATTCAACAAGATCACGCTTAATGCTCTCATTTTCTCATTTAATCCTAACATCCTTTGATTCCTTCACTGTTGAGAGATCCACTGTTCGAAGTCAATCGTTCTCAAAGACTATCGGAGAAGAGAATTCAAAAATTACAGACTTCTGTCATTGGAGGGGAGGCTGTTTTTCTGATACACTGGCTGTTCACAACTCTCTGCAATTTCTCTGGTCTTCCCAGCACTGAAAAATAAATTTTAAGAAATATAACACTTGGGTCCCTGTCAACATTCTGATAATATCTGGTGCAATCCCACCACAACCAAAGTCTCCACCTTAAGATGTAGAACACAGAATTGCCCAAGGCATTGCAGATGTGGTCTTTTGAGGGCTATACATTGGTTGTAAACCTGCCGCTAAATATCCTGATTAATGGATACACAGATTAATGTACTGCTGGAGAGACAAAGGACTGCAGATGCTGTGGAATCTGGATGAAAAACACTATGATGCTGGAGGAACTCAGCAGGCCAGGCAGCATTTGTGGAGAAGAGCAAGTGGTCAACTTTTCGAGTCAGGACCCTTCTTCTTCGGGTCAAGAGGCACAGTTGTCAAGTGACTAAACTAGCAATCGGAGTTCTAGGCCAGTGGCATGAGTTTAAACTTCACCATGACAACTGGGGAATTAAAATTCAAGTAGTTAAATAAATCAGGGATGATTAAAGTAAAATCTGCCCTCAGGAAATGGTCATTGCAAAGTTGTTAAAACCTACCTGGATCTCTGATGTCCTGCAGAATGGAAAATCTGCTGGCCTACAGGTCATTGTTGTGAACAGGGGAATATATAACAATTAATTTAATAAACTGTCTTTCACATCCCTTTAACAGCACACAAAACGCTTTTTGAAATGTATTTGCTCTGGTAGTAGAGGGAAATGGCAGCTGATTTGTACACAGCAAGATTCCACCAACAGCATCACAGGAGGAAGCAGTTAATCTGTCTGTTGCTATGTCGATAGGATCGGTCTGAGAGGACAGGTGTCATCAAGGCAGGAAAGTGACACTGAGGTAAAAGATCATCCATGATCTTTCTGAATGGTGGAACTGGTAATTCGTAAAATTTAATATTGTCACGTGTACCGAGATACAGTGAAAAGTTTTTGTTTGTGTTCCATCCAGACAGATCATTCCGTACATAAGTACATCGAGGTAGTACAAAAGGAAAACAGAATGCAGAATATGGTGTTACAGTTACAGAGAAAGTGCAATGCAGGCAGACAATAAGGTGCAAGGGCCATGGCGAAGTATATTGGGAGATCAAGAGTTCATCTTTCAGTATATGAGACTCTGATAACTGCAGGATAGAAGCTGTCCTTGAGCCTGGTGGTACATGCCTTCACGCTTTTGTATCTTCTGCCCAATGGGAGGGGTCTTTGATTATGTTGTCTGCTTTCCTGAGGCAGCGGGAAGAGTAGACAGAGTCCATGGAGGGGAGGCTGGTTTCCGTGATGTGCTGGGCTGTGTCCATAACTCTCTGCAGTTTCTTGAGGTCTCTGGCGGAGCAGTTGCCATCCCAAGCCATGATGCATCCGGATTCCAGGAGTTCCAAGAAGAAGTGAGAGCTGTACCTAGCCAGAGTTATAGGGTGTAATATAATGTGGATTGGCTGTGATGTGGGGAGTGTTAGCACAATGTACTGTCTGAAAAAAAAAGTTCCATGACCAACACACATTATCTTAGTGGCCATTTTGTTGCCTGCCATTGAAACCAGGTACTAGTCCTTATTTCTTATAAAGATTTTAACGTGTTCTGAAGTTTACTTATGTAACTGTGAGTTGTTAATGTGGATTAATGGAGCAGACTCTAGGACATAAGGGGACAGACTCCAGTTTGATCACTGATGTGTACCACAGCTAGCAGGAAAATACTTATTCATGGTGAAGGCAGTGTCAGAAGTTTGTTCCTATTGAGATTAATAAGGAAAACTCTTGCAATCTTGCTCTGTAATGTAATATTAGCAGTGCGGGTAAAAAGAACAGCTTTTCTTGTGGCAAAACCATAGAACAATACAGCACAATACAGGCCCTTCGGCCCACCATGTTGTGCCGACCTTCAAACCACACCTAAGACTATCTAACCCCTTCCTCCCACATATCCCTCTAAACTCCTCCATATGCTTATCTAACAATCTCTTGAACTTGACCAATGTATCAGCCTCCACCACCACCCCAGGCAGCGCATTCCATGCACCAACCACTCTCTGGGTGAAAAACCTACCTCTGACGTCTCCCTTGAACTCCCCACCCATTACCTTAAAGTTATGTATTGAACATTGGTTCCCTGGGAAAGAGGCACTGGCTGTCCACCTTATCTATTCCTCTCAATATTTTTTACACCTCTATCATGTCTCCCCTCATCGTCCTTCTCTCCAATGAGTAAAACCCTAGCTCCTTTAGTCTCTCCTCATAATCCATACTCTCTAATCCAGGCAGCATACTGGTAAATCTCCTCTGCACCCTTTCCAAAGCCTCCACATCCTTCCTATAATGAGGCGACCAGAACTGGACACAGTACTCCAAGTGTGGTCTAACCAGAGTTTTGTAAAGCTGCATCATTACTTCGTGGCTCTTAAACTCAATCCTGTGAATTATAAACGCTAACATCCCATAAGCTTTCTTAACTACCTTATCCACCCGTGAGGCAACTTTCAGTGATCTATGGATATGAACCCCCAGATCCCTCTGCTCCTCCACACTGCCCAGAATCTTGCCATTAACCTTGTACTCCGCTTCGGAGTTTGTCCTTCCAAAGTGTACCACCTCACACTTCTCCGGATTGAACTCTATCTGCCCCTTGTCAGCCCAGATCTGCATCCTATCAATATCCTACTGCAAGCTTCGACAGTCCTCCACACCATCCACAACACCACCGACCTTTGTGTCACCTTCAAACTTGCGAACCCAACCTTCCACCCCCTCATCCAAGTCATTAATAAATATCACAAAAAGCAGAGGTCCCAGAACCGATCCCTGTGGGACACCACTAGTCACAGCCCTCCAATCCGAATGCACTCCCTCCACCACAACCCTCTGCTTTCTACAGGCAAGCCAATTCTGAATCCACACAGCCAAGCCTCCCTGGATCCCTTGGCCTCTGACCTTCTGAAGAAGCCTACCATGTGGAACCTTGTCAAACGCCTTCCTAAATTCCATGTCGACCACATCTACTGCACTACCCTCATCAACCCTCCTGGTCACCTCCTCAAAGAACCTTATCAGGCTTGTGAGGCAAGATCTTGTGAGGCAAGATGCTGGCTGTCCCAATCAGTCCATGATTCTCTAAATGCTCATGGATCCTATCTCTTAGAATCCTTTCTAACAGCTTGCCCACCACAGATGTAAGGCTCACTGGTCTGTAATTCCTTGGACTATCCCTAAGTGCTTTTTTGAAAAAAAAAGCAACCTGCTGGAGAAAGTAAGTGGATCAGAATCTGCGGAGGGAGATGGATGGTCGATGCTTCAGGTTGAACCCCTGCTCAGGACCGAGAGTGTAGAGGGGAGATGGCCTGGATAAAGAGTTGAGAGAGAGGGCTGAGAGAGGGGCCAGGGGGTGATAGGTGGAACCAGGTGGGGAAGGAGGAGGGGTGGAGTTGAGAGACAGCAGTGGTGGGTGATAGAAGGAGAGAGGATGAGGTGCAGATGGAGCCAGGGAAGGAGAGGGGAAGAGGGAGACGATGAGGAGACACCAAAGGCTGTAGCTGTTAAATCTGACACGCAAGCAAGGTCATAGACTGATAGAGTAATACAGACACGGGAGCATGCCAACTCGTCCATGACGACAAAGTTGTCTACCTGAGCTAGTCCCATTTGCTGGTCTTTGGCTCATATCGCTCTAAACCTTTCCTATCGAGGAAGGTGATGTGGAACCAGTTAAGGGAAGGATGTTGGACAGATGGATGTAGTTAGGGAGGGGATGGGCGACCCGGTAGTTTAAAGTGTCCGGCTACACAGGAGACACAAGAGACTGCAGACGCCGGAATCTGGAGCTACACACAAAGCGCTGGAGGAACTCAACGGGTCGGGCAGCATCTGTGGAGGGAAATGGACAGTCGACGTTTCTGGCCGAGACCCTTCATCTGGACAGTGTGTGGGTGATGAGCAGATAGAACCAGGCAGGGGAGGGGAACGAAACTGGGTAATGGGGGTGATGGGCTGTTGGAAAGGGGGTGAGAAAACAGAGGTGGATGAAAAGGAGAGAGAGAGAAACAGTGGAGAGTTCAATGTTCGTAGCATTAGGTTGTAGACTGTGGAATATGAACAGCAAACTGCAGGAAAAGTTTAATATTGCTGAGAATACACAATACAACAGGCGTGTCGTGTGAACGGGCCGTTATAAAAACTCACAGAGACTGTCAGAGGCTTTGACGGAGTGCAGAATCTCTTTAGATGTCGGAACAAAAACATTGAGCTGAATGAACAAATAAAGAAAGGCTTGGCCTTATGTGATAACAATGCTGGAAACATTCACCAGGTCAGGCAACATCTGTGGAGAGAGAAACAGATAACGTTTCAGGTCAAAGATCCTTCATCAGAAGTGGAAGACTGACAAAACTAAACTGAAAATCAAAACAAAAAACTCTGGATGCATGAAATCTGAAATAAAAACAGAAAGTTCTCGAAACACTCGGCAGGTCAGTCAGCATCTGTGGGAAGAGAAACAGGTAACGTTTCAGGTTCGAGGCCCTTTATCGGACACGGGAAAGAGAGAAAACAAGGAGACACAAGGACTGCCGATGCTGGAATCTGGCGCAAAAAACAAACTGCTGGAGGATCTCAGTGAGTCAGGCAGCATCTGTGGAGGGAGAGGGATGGTCAAGCTTTCGTCGAGACCCTGCATCAGGATACCCGAAATTTCCTCTTATGAATCTAGGAGCAGAATTGATGGCCCTTCGTTCTGGTTCTCCCTCCATAAACCCTGCCTGAGCTGCTGACCATTCCTGGCATTACATGTTTCATAGAATAATGGGGTTACATAGAACAGAAACAGGCCCTTCGGCCCAACTCATCCATGTTGGCCGAGGTGCCATCCCGAGTTAGTCCCATTTGCCTACACTTCTCCTATATCCCTCTAAACCTTTCCTATCCACATACCTGTCTAAATGTCTTTAACGTTATAATTGTACCGGCCTCCACCACTTCCTCTGGCAGCTCGTTCCACAAACCCACCAACCTCTGCGTGAAAAAGTTGCCCCTCAGATCCCCTTTAAATCCTTCTCCTCTCACCTTAAACCCTCTAGTTTTAGACCTGGGAAAAGACTGTGACCATTCACCTTATCTGTACTCTTCATAATTTTATAAGCTTCAATAAGGTCACCGCTCGCTCCAGGGAAAACACTCCCAGCCTATCCAATCTCCCCTCAAGCCCTCCTGTCCCAGCAATATTCTTGTGAATCTTTGCTGCGCCATCTCTAACTTAATCACATCCTTTCTATAGCTGGGCGACCAGAACTGCACACAATATTCCAGGTGCAGTCTCACCAACATCTGTACAGCTGCAACATGACATCCCTCTGGGCAGGCACGGTAGTGTAGCGGTTAGCATAACGCTATTACAGCACCAGCGACCCAGGTTCAATTCCAGCCGCTGTCTGTAAGGAGTTTGTACGTTCTCCCCGTGTCTGCGTGGGTTTCCTCTGGGAGCTCCGCTTTCCTCCCACATTCCAAAGACGTACGGGTTAGGAAGTTGTGGGCATGCTATGTTGGCGCGGAAGCGTGGCGACACTTAAGATAAGATTTCTTTATTTTTACATGTCCATCGAAACACACAGTGAAATGCATCTTTTGCATAGAGTGTTCTGGGGGCAGCCCACAAGTGTCACCACGCTTCCAGCACCAACACAGCATGCCCACAACTTCCTAACCTGTACATCTTTGGAATGTGGGAGGAAACCCACGCAGACACGGGGAGAACGTACAAACTCCTTACAGACAGCAGTGAGAATTGAAACCGAGTCACTGGCGCTGTAGGAGCGTTATGCTAACCGTTTGTGCTGCCCCCAGAACACTCTACGCAAAAGATGCATTTCACTGTGTGTTTCGATGTACATATATATATATCAATTCTTGAAGTCAATGCTGATCAAGGCAAGTGTGCCACTCACCTTCTGCACCACTTTGTCTACCTGTATTGCTATTTTCAAGGAACTATACCCCTAAGTCTTTCCGTTCAACAGCATTCTCCAGGGATCTGTCAGCTAGGATTTACAGCATTCGAGGTACTTAGCTTTTGTGCAAGTTCACTTGGGATAGTAGTTAGATCTTCTAATTAAGAAGCAATATATATTACACACAGGAGAAATCAGAGAATCATAATTGAAAGTTTTGAGGGCAGTGGACACAGAATGTTTGGAGAAAATGTTACCAGGACCAGATGGGAAGAAACCGAAGGGAAGGAAAGGATTTTTAAGTCAGCAAATTATGTTGATTTGGAACATGGTGCCTGAAAGGGAAGTGGAAATAGATTCAACAGGGGCTTTCCAAAGGGAATTGGACCAGAAATTTGCAGAGATCTGAGACAGAGACGCACAATTCTTTGATACTTTTTGGAAGGGTCAAAGCTCTTGACATCAATGGTGGTCTTTCTGTCATTGTTGGAACGTAGGATGCACAGTATCCAACTTGTGGAGAGCAGGATTTCGCAGAGGTCTGATAATGATCAGATCATTTCACTTTTGGTGATGCTGGCTGAAGAATAGTGTCTTGGTCTAAGTCTTATTCAAAAGATGGTGCCTCCAACAGTATAGCATTCACTCAGTCCCACTCTGGTGTGTTACCCAACCTCATGTGGCACTCATTGGAGTTTGAGAATGGGAATTTGACTCTGAAGAGTTTCTTCAAGGTTCTGGCACACAAGTGTTGGATCGTTTTATCACTTTGTGGGCCCACCTCTCATACAAACCTCAGGAGTTGAAGTAATAATGAACAAAGTAAGCATGTAAGGAGAATGCCAGGGCAAGGCACCATGCTACATACCACCCAGACAATTCCTCCACTTTTCTGACCTCACCCCCTTACCCCCTCTCTCCTAATCCCCTTCTACCTTGCTGTCATCTCCTACATTTCAATCTTTGTCTCTCCCTTCTCTCCCTCATGTGATATGCCTCCCTCTCTCTATTCTCGTTCTAGCTCTCCTAATCTGATTTCTCCCTTTACCCCTTTTCTCTCCCGTCCCTCTTTCTTTTTCCCATCCATCCCTCTTTACCATCTACCATCCCCTTCTACCTTTCTCTCTCTCTCTCTCTCTCTCTCTCTCTCTCTCTCTCTCTCTCTCTCTCTCTCTCTCTCTCTCTCTCTCTCTCTCTCTCTCTCTCTCTCTCTCTCTCTCTCTCGCACACATACATACACTCATAAACCCCCTGGCTCTCTCTATGGGTCTTTGTGCCAATAATATTACTTATGCCACACATCAGTGAACATCAGGGAGCCTCCTTGAATTGTTGTACCTCTGTACCTCTTGCAGGAGATCTGAGAGGGCAAGTATTATCGCGAGTCTATGGTATTATAGCTGACCTGTGTGAGGTTGCATATCTGGATTGGACGCTTGTCTTTGTTTGATGAGGGTAGGGCCAAAGGATTTAGCCCATCTCTGAGCTGAGATGTTGTCATGGCCAAGAGAAGGAGGCATATCACTTGAGGGAGAGAAGGGAGAGACAAAGATTGAAAAGTCATGGCCAAGAGTTCCATTGTCCAGCATGACTTCTGAGAAAACAACTTCAAATGTAATCTACAGGTCCTCCCTGGGTTATGAACTCCAGACTTAGGGACACCTCATATATATATGAACGATAGGTTTGGGACACCGTCGGGATGGATTTACTGGCACTACAGGGCTGCAGATATCTTCTGTCAGGTGGAAACGGGACATTTTCGCGTGCCTTCTCTCCTCACCTACTCGAACTACAGCACTCAGGGGCTGGGTGGAGCCGAGCAGAGCCGGGAGCCCTGAGCAGACTCACTCACTCACTCAGTGAGGCTGGCTGGCAGCTGCTCTCCCCGCACTGCTCGGTCCCCCATCAGCACTGTTTCAGTGACCCTCTCCCGCACATTGTGTCTGTTCACTTCCAACTTACAAACAGTTCTCCGGAACAGAGGTGTATAAGATGATGAGAGGTATTGATCGTGTGGATAGTCAGAGGCTTTTTCCCAGGGCTGAAATGGTGGCCACAAGAGGACACAGGTTTAAGGTGCTGGGGAGTAGGTACAGAGGAGATGTCAGGGGTAAGTTTTTCACTCAGAGAGTGGTGAGTGTGTGGAATGGGCTGCCGGCAACGGTGGTGGAGGCGGATACGATAGGGTCTTTAAGAGACTTTTGGATAGGTACATGGAGCTGAGAAAAATAGAGGGCTATGGGTAAGCCTAGTAATTTCTAAGGTGGGGACATGTTCGGTACAACTTTGTGGGCCGAAGGGCCTGTATGTGCTGTAGGTTTTCTATGTTCTATGTTCTATGTGACAGAACCCTGTTGTAACCTGGGGACTGCCTGCAGTACTATACAAATTGTAGTTGCTAAGGTTACATGAATCAAACCGCAGTAACACAGCGAGAGACATACAATTTTAACAACAAAAGCAGAATGCAGTCTCCAAGAAATCCTCTTGTTCAGCAAACAGCCAGTGTATGCAATGTGGATGAATTTCAATGAAAAATATTGGGGAAGGAATTCCAGGGATACACCACATAGATTATAAAGTCTGTAGGGACTTTGGATGTTTGCTGTATAACAGAAGCACATCATTCACACATGTGGTCCTAACCAGATCTCCCCATGAGTAAACACTACTCACAGCCAAACCATTCTCTGGTTTGATTGGAACCACCCGCATCCCTCTTTTGAAGGTAATCTTCACTCTGTCTTGTAGATTTAAAATCTGACCGCAAGACTGAGTTCAACACAGAACAATTCTCCCACTGAAATATCCTCAAGACTAAAATTTTGCTTCTTTGCTTGTAATTCATGGGATCAGCCATCGGGCAGAAGATACAAAAGCCTGAGAGCACGTACCACCAGGCTCAAGGACAGCTTCTATCCTGCTATTATAAGACTATTGAATGGTCCCCTAGTATGATAAAATGGACTCTTGACCTCACAATCTACCTCGTTATGGCCTTGCACCTTATTGTCTGCCTGCACTGCCCTTTCTCTGTAACTGTAACACTTTATTCTGCATTCTGTTATCGTTTTCCCTTGTACTACATCAATGCACTGTTATGATGGATCTGTATGGATGGCATGCAAAACAAAGTTTTTGACTGTACCTCAGTATATGTGACGGTAATAAACCAATTTACCCCATGAGTAAACACTACTTGCTGCCAAACCATTCTCTGGTTTCACTGGAACCGCCCGCACCCCTCTTTTGAAGGTAATCTTCACTATGTCTTGTCGATTTAAAGTCTGACCGCAAGACTGCGTTCAACACACAATTCTCCCACTGAAACATCCTCTCAGTCAAAAGGTTGTGTCCCTGCTTGTAATTCATGGGATTTGCCAGATAAGCCCAGTGGTAGCCAATGGCAATCAATACTTGCCCAGTGCCACTCCTGTCACTTCTGTCCTCACTGTCCCACATTATGTACAGTCAGATAGCCACATAGTCACACAGCACAGAAACAGGCCACCCTGCTCACGGCGACCATCAAGTGCTCATCTTAAGTGTTGTGAGAATCTTTGCCTCCAACACCTCTCAGGCAGGGCTGCAACTGCTCTCTGGGCTGAAACAATCCTTCCTCAGAACCCTTCAACACCACCTACCCCTTACCTTAAACCAATGCCCTCCAGCTTTAGACATCGCTGCCATGGGTAAATGCCTCTCACTATCTCACCCATGCCTGCCCCTCATAATTCGGTACACCTCTATCAGGCCCACCCCTCAGCCTCCTCTGTGCCAAGGGAAAATAGACCCAGTCGATCCTGTCTTGAATTTCCATGAGAATTGTTGGGAAAAGGATTCTAGGGATATACCGTGCAAATGGCAAAGCCGGACATCTCAGAGAGAGAGTCTTAGAACAATACAGCACGGACACAGGCCCCTCGGCCCAACCAGTCCATGCCGACCACGGTGCCCACCCAGTTTGCCCCAATTTCCTGCGTTTGGCCCATTATCTCTCCAAGCCCCACCCCTCCATGTACCTATCCAAGTTCTTCTTAAATGATACTGTTGTACCTGCCTCACCCACTTCCTCTGGCAGCTCGTTCCATATACTCACCACCCTCTGTGTGAAAAGTTGCCCCTCAGGCCCCTTTTAAATCTTTCCCCCCTCACCCTAACTCTATGCCCCGTAATTTTGGACTTCCCTACCCTGGAAAAAGACTGTTATCTATTTTAAACATTTCTATAAGGTCGCCCCTCATTCTCCTACATTCCAGGGAATAAAGAACTAGCCTGGCCAACCTCTCCCTATAACTCAGACTCTCTAGTCCTGGCAACATCCTCATAAATATTTTCTGCACTCTGTCCAGTTTAACCACGTCTTTCCTATAACAGGGTGACCAAAACTGTGCACAGTGCTCCAGGTACTCAGTGCCCTGACTGATAAAGGCCAGCGTGCTAAATGCCGTTTTCACCACCCTGTCTACTTGCGACACCCCTTTCAATGAACTATGCACTTGTACTCCTAGATCCTTCTGTTCCATTACACACCCCAGTGCCCTACCATTCACAGTATAAGTCCTCTGCTGGTTTGGCTTTCCAAAATGCATCACTTCACACTTGTCTGTCTCCCTTCAAGGAGCTCTGTGTGTCTGGTACACAGCTGGAGCACATCCTTCACACACAGGAGACCTCCCCAAAGTCTAGACTCTGTCCCTGCAGGGGCATAAGATGTACCAAGCCTGCCTTGAGTGTTACTTCAAGGGTTCTTGTCTAAGCAGAACCCAGGGCTGGTGGCTGGGAGCCCACTTTCAGGTAAGTCTTCTAAGTTAAAACCTTATCCCTTAAGATGTTTCTTCCTGGAGACTCCTTACACCAACCCCACCCTCTGTACATGATTATGTCCTCCTCCCACAACCCACCCCCCCCCCCAACCACCCACCAAACTGATTGGTGGACCAACATCTCCCACTATATCAGTTGATCACGAACATGCTACCCAATCTGTGCAGATCCTGGAGGTCCAGGTTTTCCCTCTGGGTTCCACTACACCCCACACTCAGAAGCAATTACAGGGTAAAATGAATGACTGTGGAAGAGCTAATGGGTCAGAGTGAAAAAGATGCAAAATAGACTTATGAGGACATTACCAGGACTGGCGGACTTGAGTTATAAGGAGATGGTAGGTAGACTGGAACATTTTCCCCTGGATGTCGGAGGCTGAGGAGTGACCGTAGAGAAGTTTATAAGATCATGAGGGGTGTAGCTAAAGTAAATAGCCAGAGTCATTGTCCCAGGGTAAGGAAGTCCAAACTAGAAGGCATAGATTGAAGGTGAGAAGATAAAGATTTAATAGGAACCTGAGGGACAACTTTTTCACACAGAAGGCAGTGGGGATGTGGAACGAGCTGCCAGAGGAAGTGGTCGAGGCGGGTACAGTTACAAAGTTTAAAACACACTTGGAGAGGTTCATGGATAGGAAAGGTTTAGAGGAATATGGGCCAAACATGGGCAAATGGGGTTAGCTCAGAAAGGCACATTGGTCAGTATGGATGAGTTGGGCCGAAGGGCCTGTTTCTGTGCTGTATAATTCTATGACTCTACAATGTTGAGGGGGTCGGGTGTGTCTTTGTTCTTGGAATGACGAGTGTGACGGACGTTCTCCCATGACTTCCTCCTGCAGCATCGCTGGGTCTGAGTCATATGTTCACACTAGCTTTTCTCCAGTAGTGTTCACACTCTCTCCACACAGCGAGTACACAAGGAATCTGCCAGAGGACAAGTTAAAATGAATCCTGAGCTCAGCAATTCCGAAATCTCCTCTGGTAATCCAATCAAAACTGAGTGTTGGCAGAGAGCCGCTCAGTTCTTGTGGGAAAAGAGCCCTTTATAAACATTCCCCTGATCAAAGGTTCACTCTGGGCTGGAGAAAAGCAGCAAATATCAGAAGAAAAGAAGAGGCGATTGGTTGGTTTAGATCTCAGCTTGCTGTCATCATTTTTCTACTTTTAAGAAGAAACTGTAGGCAGTAGTTTTGTTATTAGGGGCGATTTATCATTTTCAAAATTGTCAAATAATTTCAAAGTCTATGTGTTTAATAAAAGCGCCTGCGATTTATTACTTGGCCCACTGGCTGTTTCTTTCCTCCTTGCTAATTCATGCTTCAAACTCTGTTCCTGAACCATTAGAACAGGCAGGAGTAAATTTATCACCATTGGAGAATATGTCTGTTGGCTGTAGGCATTCTCATTCCAGGCAGACGGCAGACATTAAACCAAGACCTTGTCTGCTCTCTCAGGTTTAGCATCAAAGCCAAGCTGGGCAATTCTTCCCAGCGCCCCTCAAGTGACATCACTATGACAAACCGAGGCACAAGTTTTTTCTCGGTTGCTGTGCTAAACATTCAGAAAGACGTCGGCATCAAGTTATACTTTGATTCCAGTGAGATCTACCACTAACCACCATGGGTCAGAACAATCTGCAGATAATCCTTTGACCCTCACCAATTTTTATTGATGCACCATAGAAAGCATCCTATCCAGATGCATCACGGCTTGGTATGGCAACTGATCTGCCCAGGACCGCAAGAAACTGCAGAGAGTTGTGGACACAGCCCAGCGTATCACAAAAACCAGCCTCCCCTCCATAGACTGTGTCTATACTTCTCGCTGCCTCGGTAAAGTAGCTAACATAATCAAAGACCCCACCCACCCCAGACATTCTCTCTTCTCCCCCCTCCCATCAGGCAGAAGATACAAAAGCCTGAAAGCATGTACCGCCAGGCTCAAGGACAGCTTCTATCCCTCTGTTATAGGACTATTGAATGGTCCCCTAGTACATAACATGGACTCTTGACCTCACAATCTACCTCGTTATGACCTTGCACTTTATTGTCTGTCTGCACTGCACTTTCTCTGTAAGTGTAGTACTTTATTCTGCATTCTGTTATTGTTTTCCCTTGTACTACCTCAATGTACTGTTGTAATGAAATGATCTGTATGGATGGCATGCAAGGCAAAGTTTTTCACTGTACCTCGGTACATGTGACAATAATAGATCAATTCCATTTCCAATTCCAGTGCTCTTGTACACACTGGTACAGTTGGTAGAGTCACTGCCTCACAGCTCCAGTAACCCAGGTTCAATCCTGACCTCCAGTGCTGTTGGTGTGGAGTTTGCACGTTCTGCCTCTGGTCACATGGGTTTCCCCTGGGTGCTCCTGTTCCCTCCCACATCCCAAAGACATGCGGGTCAGTGCATTAATTAGCTGCTCTAAGTTCCCCCTTGTGTGTCAGTGAGTAGTAGACTCTGGGGGGAGTTGATGGGAATCTGGGAAGGAAAAAAGATGGGGTTAGTGTGGATTACTGTAAATGGGTGGTTGAGGGTAGGTACAGGTTTAGTGGGCTGAAGGGCCTGTGTCTGTGCTGTATCTTTCTGTAACAATGGGTGCCAGTGCAGGAAACCATTCACCGCTCTACTGTATGCAAGGAAAAACAAGCTGGGTTGTGTTATTGTCAAGTGCACAACTACGGTGAGGTCTATCCTACTATGATAAGACCATTGAACGGTTCCCTTAAACAACGCTATGGACTCTTGACCTCACAATCTACCTTGTTATGACCTTGCACCTTATTGTCTACCTGCACTGCACTTCCCTGTAGGTGTGACACTTTACTCTGTATTCTGTTATTGTTTTTACCCTGTACTACCTCAATGCACTGTGTAATGAATTGATCTGTATGAACGGTATGCAAGACAAATTTTTCACTGTACCTCGTTACAAGTGACAATAATAAACCAATACCAATGTCAATTAGTATTTACCCTATCTATGCCTCCCATAATTTTATAAACCTCTATCAGGTCTTCCCTTAGCCTCTGATTACCCAGAGAAAACAACCCACATTTGTCCAACCTCTCATTATAGCTACTGCTCTTTAATCCAGACAGCATCCTGGTAAACCTCCTCTGCACCCTCTCCAAAGCCTTCACATCCTCCCTGTAATGGGGCAACCAGAACGTCATGCAGTACTCCAAGTGTGGTCTAACCAAAATTTTATACAGCAGCAACATGACTTCCCAACTTTAATACTCAATGCCCCGACTGATCAAGGCAAGTATACCGTACGCCTCCTTTACCACCCGATTTACTTGTGTTGCCACTTTCAGGGAGCTATGGATTGCACCTCAATTTCCTTCTGTACATCAGTGCTTCTAAGGGTCCTTTACTGCATATTTTTTAAGATAAGATTTCTTTATTAGTCACATGCACATCGAAACACACAGTGAAATGCATCTTTTGTGTAGAGTATTCTGGGGACAGCCCGTAAGTGTCGCCACGCTTCCAGTGCCAACATAGCATGCCCACAACTTCCTAACCTGTATGTCTTTGGAATGTGGGAAGAAACCGGAGCACCTGGAGGAAACCCACGCAGACACAGGGAAAACGTACAAACTCCTTACAGAGAGTGGCCAGAATTGAACCCGGGTCGCTGGCGCTGTAATAGCGTTACGCTAACCGCTACACTACCGTGCCTGCCCAAATGTCATAAGTCACATTAGCCTGGATTAAACTCCATTTGCCATTTCCCTGCCCACATTTCCAACTACTCTATATCGGGCAGAATCATTTGACAACCTTCTTGAAGATGGTCACCATGATCTACACCCAGTGTCTCAAACTACTAGAGTGGAATCACCAAGGCGAACTCTGTAACACCCTCCAACTCCACTGGAAGCATAATCAGTCCAATGCAAATGCCCTCTCCCAGGTCAACATCCAGAGCACTGACGTCCTAGTTACATACAGTCAGCACTGATGTGCAGGGCATGTTGTTCACACTCCTGGCACCAAACTCCCAAAACAGACACTATTCCAAGCTCCTTGGTGAACGTCTTCTGCACCTTCTCCAAAGCCTTCACATCCTTCCTATAGTGGGGTGACTAGAACTGCACAGAATACTCCAGACGTGACCAAACCAAAGTCTGATACAACTGCAACATGATTCCCGACTTCTATGCTCAATGCCCTGACTGATGAAGGCAAGCGTGCTGTCCGCTTTCTCTACCACCCAACCTACTTGTGTTGCCACTTTCAGGGAGCTATGGGCTTGCACCCCAAGTTCCCTCTGCATCAGTGCTTGATGTACAGAGGGATCTGAGATTATCTGTCATCATCACTGTTGATAGTCATCAAGGACTTTGAACAGATCTGTCAGCTAACTGTAGTAACCTCTTGTGCATTGTTTCAGCTGGGAACGATCAAGAGTTTAATGAAGTTTTAGTACAGCTTCCTGGCTCTCAAATTCTTTCATATTCTGTGCTGCTGTTTATAAATCCCAGGACCCCACAGCCTTTATTAACTGCTTTGTTAAACTCTTACTTCTAAAGCTTTGCACTTAAATATCCTCACAGCTCTATTTTTGATACCACTTGAGCTCCTTATTCTTCTGATATCCCCGCAGAATTTACTGATGTCCTCGCGTTCCATGCCACCTGAAAATTATGAAATTTTGCCTTAATCTCCCAATCCTGGTCATTACTTATGTACACAGTAGCAGCAGCCCATAGACTGACCCTTGGGGACCTCTGTTTTCTCCCTCCCTCCTCTCTGAACTGCAGATGGTCTCTGGAGCTCTCCGTTTCCAATCCCTCCACTAATCCTGTGCCCAGTGCTAATACTGCTGGTCTAAACCCTTGATCAAACAAACTGCTGTCTGATCAGCTCACTGCACGGAGCGACCCTTGGGTTGGACAGGGTAAATGGAAAGACTTGGAGAAACGCAGAGAGGTGGGGGAGAGATGGGGTATTGGGGAGACATGGAGTGATGGGGAGAGATGGGGTATTGGGAAGACATGGGGTGATGGGGAGAGATAGGGTATTCGGGAGGGATTTAGGGATATGGAGAGACAGTGTGATGAGGAAACGGGGTAATGGAAGAGACACAGGAGAGGTTATAGTGAGAGGTGAGTAGACAGGGGAGGCAAAGTGAAATGGGAGAGTCAGTGTGAAATGGTGATTCACAAAAAGAGGAACATGACGAAATGGGGAGATGGGGAATGGGGGGGAGATGGGGAATGGGGGGAGATGGGGAATGGGGGGAGATGGGGAATGGGGGGGAGATGGGGAATTGGGGGAGATGGGGAATGTGGGGAGATGGGGAATGGGGGGAGATGGGGAATGGGGGGAGATGGGGAATGGGGGAGATGGGGAATGGGGGGAGATGGGGAATGGGGTAGATTAGGAATGGGGGGGAGATGGGGAATGAGGAGAGATGGGAAATGGGGAGATGGGGAATGGGGGTAGATGGGGAATGGGGGAGATGGGGAATGGGGAGATGGGGAATGGGGGGAGATGGGGAATGGGGAGATGGGGAATGGGGAGAGATGGGGAATGGGGAGAGATGGGGAATGGGGAGAGATGGGAAATGGGGAGATGGGGAATGGGGGGAGATGGGGAATGGGGAGATGGGGAATGGGGAGAGATGGGAAATGGCGAGATGGGGAATGGGGTAGATGAGGAATGGGGAGAGATGGGGAATGGAGAGAGATGGGGAATGGGGTGAGATGGGGAATGGGGGGAGATGGGGAATGGGGTAGATGAGGAATGGGGAGAGATGGGGAATGGAGAGAGATGGGGAATGGGGGGAGATGGGGAATGGGGGGAGATGGGGAATGGGGGAGATGGGGAATGGGGGGAGATGGGGAATGGGGTAGATGAGGAATGGGGGGGAGATGGGGAATGAGGAGAGATGGGAAATGGGGAGATGGGGAATGGGGGGGAGATGGGGAATGGGGGGAGATGGGGAATGGGGGGAGATGGGGAATGGGGGGGAGATGGGGAATGGGGGGATATGGGGAATGGGGGGGAGATGGGGAATGGGGGGAGATGGGGAATGGGGGGAGATGGGAAATGGGGGGGAGATGGGGAATGGGGGGAGATGGGGAATGGGTGAGATGGGGAATGGGGGGAGATGGGGAATGGGGTAGATGAGGAATGGGGGGGAGATGGGGAATGAGGAGAGATGGGAAATGGGGAGATGGGGAATGGGGGTAGATGGGGAATGGGGGAGATGGGGAATGGGGAGATGGGGAATGGGGGGAGATGGGGAATGGGGAGATGGGGAATGGGGAGAGATGGGGAATGGGGAGAGACGGGGAATGGGGAGAGATGGGAAATGGGGAGATGGGGAATGGGGAGATGGGGAATGGGGAGAGATGGGAAATGGTGAGATGGGGAATGGGGTAGATGAGGAATGGGGAGAGATGGGGAATGGAGAGAGATGGGGAATGGGGGGAGATGGGGAATGGGGGGAGATGGGGAATGGGGGGAGATGGGGAATGGGGGAGATGGGGAATGGGGAGAGATGGGGAATGGGGGAGATGGGGAATGGGGGGAGATGGGGAATGGGGGGAGATGGGGAATGGGGGAGATAGGGAATGGGGAGATGGGGAATGGGGGAGATGGGGAATGGGGAGATGGGGAATGGGGGAGATGGGGAATGGGGAGATGGGGAATGGGGGGAGATGGGGAATGGGGGAGATGGGGAATGGGGTAAATGAGGAATGGGGGGGAGATGGGGAATGAGGAGCGATGGGAAATGGGGGGAGATGGGGAATGGGGCAGATGGGGAATGGGGGGAGATGGGGAATGGGGTAGATGAGGAATGGGGGGGAGATGGGGAATGAGGAGAGATGGGAAATGGGGAGATGGGGAATGGGGGGAGATGGGGAATGGGGGGAGATGGGGAATGGGGGGGAGATGGGGAATGGGGGGAGATGGGGAATGGGAGAGAGATGGGGAATGGGGGAGATGGGGAATGGGGGGAGATGGGGAATGGGGGTAGATGGGGAATGGGGGAGATGGGGAATGGGGAGATGGGGAATGGGGGGAGATGGGGAATGGGAGATGGGGAATGGGGAGAGATGGGGAATGGGGAGAGATGGGGAATGGGGAGAGATGGGAAATGGGGAGATGGGGAATGGGGGGAGATGGGGAATGGGGAGATGGGGAATGGGGAGAGATGGGAAATGGCGAGATGGGGAATGGGGTAGATGAGGAATGGGGAGAGATGGGGAATGGAGAGAGATGGGGAATGGGGGGAGATGAGGAATGGGGAGAGATGGGGAATGGGGAGAGATGGGAAATGGGGAGATGGGGAATGGGGGGAGATGGGGAATGGGGAGATGGGGAATGGGGAGAGATGGGAAATGGCGAGATGGGGAATGGGGTAGATGAGGAATGGGGAGAGATGGGGAATGGAGAGAGATGGGGAATGGGGGGAGATGGGGAATGGGGGGAGATGGGGAATGGGGTAGATGAGGAATGGGGAGAGATGGGGAATGGAGAGAGATGGGGAATGGGGGGAGATGGGGAAGGGGGGGAGATGGGGAATGGGGGAGATGGGGAATGGGGGGAGATGGGGAATGGGGTAGATGAGGAATGGGGGGGAGATGGGGAATGAGGAGAGATGGGAAATGGGGAGATGGGGAATGGGGGTAGATGGGGAATGGGGGAGATGGGGAATGGGGAGATGGGGAATGGGGGGAGATGGGGAATGGGGAGATGGGGAATGGGGAGAGATGGGGAATGGGGAGAGACGGGGAATGGGGAGAGATGGGAAATGGGGAGATGGGGAATGGGGAGATGGGGAATGGGGAGAGATGGGAAATGGTGAGATGGGGAATGGGGTAGATGAGGAATGGGGAGAGATGGGGAATGGAGAGAGATGGGGAATGGGGGGAGATGGGGAATGGGGGGAGATGGGGAATGGGGGAGATGGGGAATGGGGGGGAGATGGGGAATGGGGGGAGATGGGGAATGGGGAGAGATGGGGAATGGGGGAGATGGGGAATGGGGGGAGATGGGGAATGGGGGGAGATGGGGAATGGGGGAGATGGGGAATGGGGAGATGGGGAATGGGGGAGATGGGGAATGGGGAGATGGGGAATGGGGGAGATGGGGAATGGGGAGATGGGGAATGGGGGGAGATGGGGAATGGGGGAGATGGGGAATGGGGTAAATGAGGAATGGGGGGGAGATGGGGAATGAGGAGAGATGGGAAATGGGGGGAGATGGGGAATGGGGCAGATGGGGAATGGGGGGAGATGGGGAATGGGGTAGATGAGGAATGGGGGGGAGATGGGGAATGAGGAGAGATGGGAAATGGGGAGATGGGGAATGGGGGGAGATGGGGAATGGGGGGGAGATGGGGAATGGGGGGAGATGGGGAATGGGAGAGAGATGGGGAATGGGGGAGATGGGGAATGGGGGGACATGGGGAATGGGGGTAGATGGGGAATGGGGGAGATGGGGAATGGGGAGATGGGGAATGGGGGGAGATGGGGAATGGGGAGATGGGGAATGGGGAGAGATGGGGAATGGGGAGAGATGGGGAATGGGGAGAGATGGGAAATGGGGAGATGGGGAATGGGGGGAGATGGGGAATGGGGAGATGGGGAATGGGGAGAGATGGGAAATGGCGAGATGGGGAATGGGGTAGATGAGGAATGGGGAGAGATGGGGAATGGAGAGAGATGGGGACTGGGGGGAGATGAGGAATGGGGGGAGATGGGGAATGGGGGGGAGATGGGGAATGGGGGGAGATGGGGAATGGGGAGATGGGGAATGGGGAGAGATGGGGAATGGGGGAGATGGGGAATGGGGGAGATGGGGAATGGGGGGAGATGGGGAATGGGGGGAGATGGGGAATGGGGGGAGATGGGGAATGGGGAGATGGGGAATGGGGGAGATGGGGAATGGGGAGATGGGGAATGGGGGAGATGGGGAATGGGGAGATGGGGAATGGGGGGAGATGGGGAATGGGGCAGATGGGGAATGGGGTAGATGAGGAATGGGGGGGAGATGGGGAATGAGGAGAGATGGGAAATGGGGGGAGATGGGGAATGGGGGAGATGGGGAATGGGGGGAGATGGGGAATGGGGTAGATGAGGAATGGGGGGGAGATGGGGAATGAGGAGAGATGGGAAATGGGGAGATGGGGAATGGGGGGGAGATGGGGAATGGGGGGAGATGGGGAATGGGGTAGATGAGGAATGGGCGGGAGATGGGGAATGAGGAGAGATGGGAAATGGGGGGAGATGGGGAATGGGGGAGATGGGGAATGGGGGGAGATGGGGAATGGGGTAGATGAGGAATGGGGGGGAGATGGGGAATGAGGAGAGATGGGAAATGGGGAGATGGGGAATGGGGGGGAGATGGGGAATGGGGGGAGATGGGGAATGGGGGGGAGATGGGGAATGGGGGGAGTTGGGGAATGGGGGGAGATGGGGAATGGGGGGAGATGGGGAATGGGGGAGATGGGGAATGGGGGGAGATGGGGAATGGGGTAGATGAGGAATGGGGGGGAGATGGGGAATGAGGAGAGATGGGAAATGGGGAGATGGGGAATGGGGGAGATGGGGAATGGGGGGAGATGGGGAATGGGGGTAGATGGGGAATGGGGAGATGGGGAATGGGGAGATGGGAATGGGGGGAGATGGGGAATGGGGAGATGGGGAATGGGGAGAGATGGGGAATGGGGAGAGATGGGGAATGGGGAGAGATGGGAAATGGGGAGATGGGGAATGGGGGGAGATGGGGAATGGGGAGATGGGGAATGGGGAGAGATGGGAAATGGCGAGATGGGGAATGGGGTAGATGAGGAATGGGGAGAGATGGGGAATGGAGAGAGATGGGGAATGGGGGGAGATGAGGAATGGGGAGAGATGGGGAATGGGGAGAGATGGGAAATGGGGAGATGGGGAATGGGGGGAGATGGGGAATGGGGAGATGGGGAATGGGGAGAGATGGGAAATGGCGAGATGGGGAATGGGGTAGATGAGGAATGGGGAGAGATGGGGAATGGAGAGAGATGGGGAATGGGGGGAGATGGGGAATGGGGGGAGATGGGGAATGGGGTAGATGAGGAATGGGGAGAGATGGGGAATGGAGAGAGATGGGGAATGGGGGGAGATGGGGAATGGGGGGAGATGGGGAATGGGGGAGATGGGGAATGGGGGGAGATGGGGAATGGGGTAGATGAGGAATGGGGGGGAGATGGGGAATGAGGAGAGATGGGAAATGGGGAGATGGGGAATGGGGGTAGATGGGGAATGGGGGAGATGGGGAATGGGGAGATGGGGAATGGGGGGAGATGGGGAATGGGGAGATGGGGAATGGGGAGAGATGGGGAATGGGGAGAGACGGGGAATGGGGAGAGATGGGAAATGGGGAGATGGGGAATGGGGAGATGGGGAATGGGGAGAGATGGGAAATGGTGAGATGGGGAATGGGGTAGATGAGGAATGGGGAGAGATGGGGAATGGAGAGAGATGGGGAATGGGGGGAGATGGGGAATGGGGGAGATGGGGAATGGGGGGGAGATGGGGAATGGGGGGGAGATGGGGAATGGGGGGAGATGGGGAATGGGGAGAGATGGGGAATGGGGGAGATGGGGAATGGGGGAGATGGGGAATGGGGGGAGATGGGGAATGGGGGAGATAGGGAATGGGGAGATGGGGAATGGGGGAGATGGGGAATGGGGAGATGGGGAATGGGGGAGATGGGGAATGGGGAGATGGGGAATGGGGGGAGATGGGGAATGGGGGAGATGGGGAATGGGGTAAATGAGGAAGGGGGGGGAGATGGGGAATGAGGAGAGATGGGAAATGGGGGGAGATGGGGAATGGGGCAGATGGGGAATGGGGGGAGATGGGGAATGGGGTAGATGAGGAATGGGGGGGAGATGGGGAATGAGGAGAGATGGGAAATGGGGAGATGGGGAATGGGGGGAGATGGGGAATGGGGGGGAGATGGGGAATGGGGGGAGATGGGGAATGGGAGAGAGATGGGGAATGGGGGAGATGGGGAATGGGGGGACAAGGGGAATGGGGGTAGATGGGGAATGGGGGAGATGGGGAATGGGGAGATGGGGAATGGGGGGAGATGGGGAATGGGGAGATGGGGAATGGGGAGAGATGGGGAATGGGGAGAGATGGGAAATGGGGAGATGGGGAATGGGGGGAGATGGGGAATGGGGAGATGGGGAATGGGGAGAGATGGGAAATGGCGAGATGGGGAATGGGGTAGATGAGGAATGGGGAGAGATGGGGAATGGAGAGAGATGGGGAATGGGGGGAGATGAGGAATGGGGGGAGATGGGGAATGGGGGGGAGATGGGGAATGGGGGGAGATGGGGAATGGGGAGATGGGGAATGGGGAGAGATGGGGAATGGGGGAGATGGGGAATGGGGGAGATGGGGAATTGGGGGAGATGGGGAATGGGGGAGATGGGGAATGGGGGGAGATGGGGAATGGGGAGATGGGGAATGGGGGAGATGGGGAATGGGGAGATGGGGAATGGGGGAGATGGGGAATGGGGAGATGGGGAATGGGGGGAGATGGGGAATGGGGCAGATGGGGAATGGGGTAGATGAGGAATGGGGGGGAGATGGGGAATGAGGAGAGATGGGAAATGGGGGGAGATGGGGAATGGGGGAGATGGGGAATGGGGGGAGATGGGGAATGGGGTAGATGGGGAATGAGGAGAGATGGGAAATGGGGAGATGGGGAATGGGGGGGAGATGGGGAATGGGGGGAGATGGGGAATGGGGTAGATGAGGAATGGGCGGGAGATGGGGAATGAGGAGAGATGGGAAATGGGGGGAGATGGGGAATGGGGGAGATGGGGAATGGGGGAGATGGGGAATGGGGTAGATGAGGAATGGGGGGGAGATGGGGAATGAGGAGAGATGGGAAATGGGGGGAGATGGGGAATGGGGGGGAGATGGGGAATGGGGGGAGATGGGGAATGGGGGGGAGATGGGGAATGGGGGGAGATGGGGAATGGGGGGAGATGGGGAATGGGGGGAGATGGGGAATGGGGGAGATGGGGAATGGGGGGAGATGGGGAATGGGGTAGATGAGGAATGGGGGGGAGATGGGGAATGAGGAGAGATGGGAAATGGGGAGATGGGGAATGGGGGAGATGGGGAATGGGGGGAGATGGGGAATGGGGTAGATGAGGAATGGGGGGGAGATGGGGAATGAGGAGAGATGGGAAATGGGGAGATGGGGAATGGGGGGAGATGGGGAATGGGGGGAGATGGGGAATGGGGGGGGAGATGGGGAATGGGGGGAGATGGGGAATGGGGGGAGATGGGGAATGGGGGGAGATGGGGAATGGGGGGAGATGGGGAATGGGGGGAGATGGGGAATGGGGGGGAGATGGGGAATGGGGGGAGATGGGGAATGGGGGAGATGGGGAATGGGGGGAGATGGGGATTGGGGTAGATGAGGAATGGGGGGAGATGGGGAATGAGGAGAGATGGGAAATGGGGAGATGGGGAATGGGGGTAGATGTGGAATGGGGGAGATGGGGAATGGGGAGATGGGGAATGGGGGGAGATGGGGAATGGGGAGATGGGGAATGGGGAGAGATGGGGAATGGGGAGAGATGGGAAATGGGGAGATGGGGAATGGGGGGAGATGGGGAATGGGGAGATGGGGAATGGGGAGAGATGGGAAATGGCGAGATGGGGAATGGGGTAGAAGAGGAATGGGGAGAGATGGGGAATGGAGAGAGATGGGGAATGGGGGGAGATGGGGAATGGGGGGAGATGGGGAATGGGGGTGAGATGGGGAATGGGGGGAGATGGGGAATGGGGAGATGGGGAATGGGGAGAGATGGGGAATGGGGGAGATGGGGAATGGGGGAGATGTGGAATGGGGGGAGATGGGGAATGGGGAGATGGGGAATGGGGAGATGGGGAATGTGGGAGATGGGGAATGGGGAGATGGGGAATGGGGGGAGATGGGGAATGGGGGAGATGGGGAATGGGGTAGATGAGGAATGGGGGGGAGATGGGGAATGAGGAGAGTTGGGAAATGGGGGGAGATGGGGAATGGGGGAGATGAGGAATGGGGGGGAGATGGGGAATGAGGAGAGATGGGAAATGCGGAGATGGGGAATGGGGGGGAGATGGGGAATGGGGAGATGGGGAATGGGGGGGAGATGGGGAATGGGGGAGATGGGGAATGGGGGGGAGATGGGGAATGGGGGGAGATGGGGAATGGGGGAGATGGGGAATGGGGGGAGATGGGGAATGGGGGAGATGGGGAATGGGGGAGATGGGGAATGGGGGGAGATGGGGAATGGGGTAGATGAGGAATGGGGGGAGATGGGGAATGAGGAGAGATGGGAAATGGGGAGATGGGGAATGGGGGTAGATGGGGAATGGGGGAGATGGGGAATGGGGAGATGGGGAATGGGGGGAGATGGGGAATGGGGAGATGGGGAATGGGGAGAGATGAGGAATGGGGAGAGATGGGGAATGGGGAGAGATGGGAAATGGGGAGATGGGGAATGGGGGAGATGGGGAATGAGGGGAGATGGGGAATGGGGAGAGATGGGGAATGGGGGGAGATGGGGAATGGGGGAGATGGGGAATGGGGGGGAGATGGGAAATGGGGAGATGTGGAATGGGGGGAGACGGGAAATGGGGAGATGGGGAATGGGGGGAGACGGGGAATGGGGGGAGATGGGGAATGGGGGAGATGGGGAATGGGGGGAGATGGGGAATGGGGAGAGATGGGGAATGGGGGAGATGGGGAATGGGGGGAGATGGGGAATGGGTGGAGATGGGGAATGGGGGGAGATGGGGAATGGGGGAGATGGGGAATGGGGGGGATGGGGAATGGGGGGAGATGGGGAACGGGGGAGATGGGGAACGGGGGAGATGGGAAATGGGGAGATGGGGAATTGGGGGAGATGGGGAATGGGGGGAGATGGGGAATGGGGAGAGATGGGGAATGGGGGAGATGGTGAATGGGGGAGATGGGGAATGGGGGGAGATGGGGAATGGGGAGATGGGGAATGGGGGAGATGGGGAATTGGGGAGATGGGGAATGGGGAGAGATGGGGAATGGGGGGAGATGGGGAATGGGGGGAGATGGGGAATGGGGGAGATGGGGAATGGGGGGGAGATGGGAAATGGGGAATGGGGGGAGACGGGGAATGGGGGGAGATGGGGAATGGGGGAGATGGGGAATGGGGAGATGGGGAATGGGGGAGATGGGGAATGGGGGGAGGTGGGGAATGGGGGAGATGTGGAATGGGGAGAGATGGGGAATGGGGGAGATGGGGAATGGGGGGGAGATGGGAAATGGGGAGATGGGGAATGGGGGGGAGATGGGGAATGGGGGAGATGGGGAATGGGGGAGATGGGGAATGGGGGGAGATGGGGAATGGGGGGAGATGGGGAATGGGGAGAGATCGGGAATGGGGGAGATGGGGAATGGGGGGAGATGGGGAATGGGGGAGATGGGGAATGGGGAGATGGGGAATGGGGGAGATGGGGAATGGGGAGATGGGGAATGGGGGGAGATGGGGAATGGGGAGATGGGGAATGGGGGAGATGGGGAATGGGGAGATGGGGAATGGGGGAGATGGGGAATGGGGGAAGATGGGAAATGGGGAATGGGGGGGAGATGGGGAATGGGGGGAGATGGGGAATGGGGGGAGATGGGGAATGGGGAGAGATGGGGAATGGGGGGAGATGGGGAATGGGGGAGATGGCGAATGGGGGGGAGATGGGAAATGGGGAGATGGGGAATGGGGGGAGATGGGGAATGGGGGAGATGGGGAATGGGGGAGATGGGGAATGGGGGGAGTTGGGGAATGGGGGAGATGGGGAATGGGGGGAGATGGGGAATGGGGAGAGATGGGGAATGGGGGAGATGGGGAATGGGGTAGATGGGGAATGGGGGGAGATGGGGAATGGGGAGATGGGGAATGGGGAGAGATGGGGAATGGGGGGAGATGGGGAATGGGGGGAGATGGGGAATGGGGGGGAGATGGTGAACGGGGAGAGATGGGGAATGGGGGGAGATGGGGAATGGGGGGAGATGGGGAATGGGGGGATGGGGAATGGGGGGAGATGGGGAACGGGGGAGGTGGGGAACGGGGGAGATGTGGAATGGGGGGAGATTGGGAATGGGGGGAGATGGGGAATGGGGAGGATGGGGAATGGGGGAGATGGGGAATGGGGGGAGATGGGGAATGGGGGGAGATGGGGAATGGGGGGGATGGGGAATGGGTGAGATGGGGAATGGGGAGAATGGGAATGGGGAGATTGGGAATGGGGGGAGCTGGGGAATGGGGGGAGATGGGGAATGGGGAGATGGGGAATGGGGGAGAGATGGGGAATGGGGGGAGATGGGGAATGGGGGGGAGATGGGGAATTGGGGGAGATGGGGAATGGGGGGAGATGGGGAATGGGGGGAGATGGGGAATGGGGAGATGGGGAATGGGGGGAGATGGGGAATGGGGGGAGATGGGGAATCTAGAACCTGAGGTTACTAGTGGAGACATAGTTTATAGGGCGAGACACAGGTAAACGGAGGGGGACCAGAGTAACGACAGAGACCCACTGGCTTTCACACCATATATCTCAGCTTCAACATGTTGAAGGAAGCATAGAATTCGATCCATCTGACTGGGTCTTTGCAACTGTGCACTTGGAAAGTCCTTGTGTTATTTGTCAATGTTGAGTTCTGCAATCCCCCAGTGCTCAGTGTTTAAAGAGGCAACAGTAACCCCTCTGCCCATTAAGCAGCCATCACCATTATTCATTTTCTTTGTCTGGAATCCTCTCTCTGTGATTGTTTAGGGTTGAGCTGAACATATGGCAGTGGTGTGATACTCTGCATCAGAGATCTACAGCGCTGTAACTATTATTGCAGCTTTATGAAAAATTGGCATCTTATTTTATCAAAAACATGTTTCAGATAAATTATAGGGCATTGTTTTCAATAACATGCCTTGGCCCGAGGGCGAACGTTTGTCCCTGCAGCGTCTGTAAGTTTATTTGCATCTGAGATTTTTTTTCCAGCTGCAGACCTGATTACAGTCAATGTACATTTTATTCGGTTACAGGATGTGAGGGCTGTTTGCCAGACTCACTTTTACTGCTCACTGATGGCAGTTCATAGAGTTGTATTTCTGGGTGAATCTCAGAAGATAGAACAGTGCAGTGCCGGAACAGGCCCTTCGGCCCACCATGTCTGCGCTGACCATGATGCTAATCTAAACTAATCCCATCTGTGTGCACACAGTCGGTTTCCTTCCATTCCCTGCCTGTTCACGTGTCTGTCTATATGCCTCGTAAATGTTGCTATTGTATCTGCATCCACCACTTCCCCCGTAGCCTATTCTAGGCACCCGCCACTCTCTGTGTAAAAATCATCACATAAATCTCCTTTAAACTTTCCTCTCTCACATTAAAGTTATGCCTTCTAGTATTTGAATTGAATTGAATTGAATTGGTTTATTATTGTCACGTGTACTGAAGACAGTGAAAAACTTGTCTTGCATACCATTCATGTGGATCAATTCATTACACAGTGTATTGAGGTAGTACAAGGGAAAACAATAACAGAATGCAGAGTAAAGTGTCACAGTTACAGGGAAGTGTAGTGCAGGAAGACAATAAGGTGCAAGGCCATAACGAGGTAGATTGTGAGGTCAAGAGTCCATCTTATCATACTAGGGGACTGTTCAATAGTCTTATAACAGCAGGATAGAAGCTGTTCTTGACCCTGGTGGTACATGCTTTCAGGCTTTTGTATCTTCTGTGGAATGGGAGGGGGAGAATCCTCCCATTTCAGTTTCTGTTTGCATGCAGGTAGAAGGAGCACAGCCTGATTCACCAAAGTGAGGGCGAGGGGTGGCTCAGAAAGCATCGTTGATAGTTGTATAGCAATGGTCAAGGGTGTTTGGGCCCCTGGTGGGATAGGAGGCATGCTGGTAGTAATTTGGTAACACACTCTTGAACATGGCCTGATTGAAGTTACCTTCAATGATGAAGAGGTCCTCAGGGTATCCTGTTTCAAGGCTGTTGATCACGGAATATAGTTCATAGAACACAGAACAGTACAGCACAGAACAGGCCCTTCAGTCCACAATGTTATGCTGACAATACTAATCCCTCCTACCTATGGAATGCCCATATCCCTCTATTTTCCTCACATTCATGTGCCCATCCAAGCCCCTTTTAAAAGCCCCCAATGAATTTGGCTCCACCACCCTATCAGGCAACGCATTCCAGGCATCCACCGCTCTCTGAGTAATAAACGAACCCCTCACGTCTCTTCTGAATCGTCCCCCTCTCGCCTTAAATGCATGCCCTCTGGCATTGGATCGCTCAATAAAGTGAAAAAGATATTGCTTGTCCACCCTATCAATACCTCAATATAGGAACTCTATGACCACTTTGACCCCTTTCACTGCAATGGATATTTTTTTGTTTTAATTCTGTTCTTTCCTGTAAAAATTGTGTATAATTCATGTTTAATTTATGTTATTCTTGTCAATGTATCTGATGCTCTGTGCCTGTGATGCTGCTGCAAGTAAGTTTTTCATTGCACCTGTGCACACATGGACTTGTGCATGTGGCAATAAACTTGCCTTTGACAAAAATGCAATATGTTACACTCGTCTGGATTAAACTCCATCTGCCATTTCTCCACCTAATTTTCCAACTGATCTCTATCCTGCTGTATCCTTTGACAAGCATCGTCACTCTTCACAACTCCACCAATTTTCATGTCATCTGCAACCTACAAATCAGAGCACCTACATCTTCACCCAAATCACTTATATGTATCCCAAACGACAGAGGTCCCAGCACTGATCCTTGTGGAACACCACTGGTCACAGACCTCTGGACAGAAAAAGTCTTCTGGAGACACACGAGACTGCAGATGCTGGAATCTGGAGCAGCGCATAAAAAGTTGGAGGAACTCAGCGGGTCAGGCAGCATCTGTGGAGGGAAATGGGCAGTCGGCGTTTCAGGTTGAGACCCTTCAAATTCTTCTGCTGAGATCTGCCTTTACTGGGAGCAGGTCGTAGCAGAGACTTCCACAGGGGACATCTGCCCTGGAGCACTCCCCATGGACTTCAGCAGAGTACGCCAACATCCACAGGTCTCCCAGCTCTCAGACTGGGAATTTCTGCCCCCAACCCCAAGCTTACCTGACGGAAGCACAATGTTCCTCTTAAGATCGATGGGAGAAATGAGCTACTGGGGGAAAGATAAGAAACACTTTTACATTTTGTTTTATTAAGTTGGTTTAAATGTTAAATGACAAGCACAGTAGTGTAGCGGTTAGCATAACGCTTTACAGCGCCAGAGACCCGGGTTCAATTCCGGCCGCTGTCTGTAAGGAGTTTGTACGTTGTCCCCGTGTCTGTGTGGGTTTTCTCCAGGTGCTCCGGTTTCCTCCCACATTCCAAAGACGTACGGGTTAGGAAGTTGTGGGCATGTTATGTTGGCGCCGGAAGTGTGGCGACACTTGCGGGCTGCCCCCAGAACACTCTACACAAAAGATGCATTTCACTGTGTGTTTTGATGTACATGTGACTAATAAAGATATCTTATCTATTAATATAAGAGTGTGCATGTTTATGTGGGCATGTGTATGTGCATGTATGTGTGTTTGCATCCATATGTACATGTCCATAAGTATACACATGTGCATGTGTGTATGTGTGCATGCAACATGTGTGTATATGCATTGTGCACGTGTTTATGTTTGTGTGAGTGCAAGTGTGAGCTTACGTGTGTAAAGATGCATGCATGTGTGTGAGTATGCACATGTATCCATGTTGTGTATGGGTGTCTGTGCGCATGCATGCTTGTGTGGATACAGCGTGTGTGTGTGTGTGTGTGTGTGTGTGTGTGTGCATGTGTGCTTGTGTCTGCATAATGTGTATATACTTGTGCTTAGTCAACTGCAGCAGATTTTTTAAGAATATTATTTGTTTTCAACAGGACCCATGTGATTTTAAATATCCTTGACATTCCGAAGCATTCATTTGCAGTGACAGCTTTGACAACAGGTGAGCCTCAGGGAGGGGGGCGCAGGGAGGAGGAGTGGGGGGGGAGCCTCGACAACTGTCGGACTGGTAGAACGATGTGGCTGTCTGCTCACACCGGGAAAGACTCTTTGCTGCCTGGGGGCTGTGCCAGTGAGCTGGGAGCTTGAGCAGGACTGTACCCAGGACTGTGCTGGAGGAAGCATTGGAAAATCTGCCTGGTTAACTCTGTTTCTGTCACCGCAGAGGCTGGCTGACCTGCTGAGCACTTCCAGCCCCTTCTGACTTATTGGCTCTCCCTAACTGCAGCTTAAGTCAGAGGTCAGTTTGCATTTTGGGTGGTCATTGAGTGTCAACTGCCCTACCTTCAGGATACGGCTCATAGGGGCAAACAGAGCAAGGACAGCCATTTTGATTCTCTAAAGGGCAATTGTGAGACCCTTAGATCTTTACAACAACCCAGCAGTTGCACGGTCTTTATTGAGAGAGGGTGAAGCACCAGAGGAAAGAAGTCTTGCCCCAACTTCACACTATTGAGACCACACTGGATTGTGTGGACAGTTTTTGTCTCCTTGTTGGAGGAGGGATTTGTTTACCTTGGAGGACATTGTGAAGGTTCGTGAGGTTGATTCCTGAAATGAAGGTGTTGTCTGTTGAGGAAAGGTTGGGCCCATACTCATTGGAGTTTCGAAGATTGAGATGTGATCTTATTGAGACATTGGTTTCTGAGGAGGGTTGGCAAGGTGGATGTTGAGAAGATGGGGAAAATCTAGAACTAGGGGTCTAGTTTCAGGATAAGAGGTTGCCCATTTAAGATGGTGATGGGTAGGACTTACTTTTTTCTTAGAATCTTTGAAATTGTCTCCCCAAGAAAGCAATGTAGGGGGAGTCACTGACTATATTCAAGGTTGCATTAAATGCAATTCCATGCTAGAGGGGAATCAGGATTCGGGAAAAACCATCAGGTAAGTAAAGCTGAAGTCCAGATCAGAACAGAGGGGCTGAATGGCCAACTCCTTCTCTGATACTTAATGACCTTATGATCTCCATTGCACATCTTAACCTTCTTAATTCCAAATGTATTTAGTTGCCTGAATTCATATCTAGAATTGGAATATAGTACTTTGAATCCATGTTCTTGGTAAATTCTCCAGGCCTCTCAATCACTAATCAATCCAGTAGTTGATCCCAAGCATCTGTTCCCAGTGAAGAGCATTCACACAAAGAGATCTGGAGTACTCCTTTTCCAGAGGAAAGTGGACCTCCTGATTGTATCTTTCCCTATATTTATAGCCCTCCCAGTTTCTTCATCTCAGTTATAAATCTATTTTCCACCTTCTCCAAAGCCTCGAGGTCAATTTATCACAGAATCATAGACATAGAATGTCAGGAGGTGCTGCTTACAGTCACAGAGAGACACAGCACAGAAACAGGCCCTTCAGCCCGCTGAGTCTGTGCAGAACATCAAGGACCTTCTTACACCAATCTGACACTAATCCCACGTTTTTCTCCCCACATTCCCATCAACTCTCCCTCAGATTCTACCACTCACCCACACACTAGGGGCAATTTACAGTGGCCAATTAACCCCACCGACCCACACGTTTGTGGGATGCGGGACGAAACTGTTGCAGGCAGATGTGAGGTTTAGATTGGTATTGGTATTGGTTTAGTATTGTCACATGTACCAAGATACAATGAAAAGCTTTTGTTTGCGTGCCATCCAGACAGATCATTCCGTACACAAGTTATACACAGAAGGAGGATATTTAGTATAAATTGGCATCGATTGGCACAACATCGTGGGCCGAATGTCCTGTTCGATGCTGGACTGTTCTATGTTCTATAAGTACATTGAAGTAGTAAAAAGAAAGCAGAATGCAGAATATAGTGTTACAGTTACAGAGTATGTGCAATGCAGGTGGACAATAAGGTGTAAGGGCCACGACAAGGTAGATTGGGAGATCAAGAGTTCAATTGTTCATCCTTCACATACGAGAGTCTGATAACAGGGGGATAGAAGCTGCTTTCAAGATTTTGTATCTTCTGCCTGACGGGAGAAGAGAAAATGACCAGGGCGGTGAGGATGGTATAATGGTCAGCACAGATATCATGGGCCGAAGGGCCTGTTCCTATGCTGCACTGTTCTCCTGTTCACCCAGAGGAGACGTCGCCACAGGGAGAACGGGCAAACTCCACCCTGACAGCGGCGGAGGTCAGGATCGAACCCGGGTCTCCGGATCTGTGAGGCAGTGGCTCTACCCACTGTTGCCACTGTGTCACTCTTGACCTTTGGATTTTCCTCTACTCCCCCAAGCAACCGTCCAATAATGCCACCCTTTCCTGCTTTCCCTCAGCCCAAAATCCCATAACCTTCACATATCCACACAATTCCCCTTTGAAGGTTCCTTCCCTGAAGCAGTTTATTATGAATGACATATGTCATGAAATGTGTTGTTTTGCGGCAGCAGTACAGTGCAGGACATAAAAATTACTCTAAGTTACATAAATACATAAATACATACATACATACATACATACATACATAAATAAATAAATAAATAAATAAATAAATAAATAAATAAATGGTACAAAAGAGGAATAATGAGGTAGTGTTCATGGGTTCATGGACTGTTCAGAAATCTGATGGCAGAGGGGAAGAAGCTGCTCCTGAATCGTTGAGTGTGGGTCTTCAGGCTCCTGTACCTCCTCCCCGATGGTAGTAACGAGAAGAGGGCGTGTCCCAGGTGGTGAGGGTCCTCAATGATGGACGCCGCCTTCTTGAGGCGCCGCCTTCTTGAGGCACCGCCTCCTGAAGATGTCCTCAATGGTGGGGAGGGTTGTGCCCGTGGTGGAGCTGGCTGAGTCTACAACCCTCTGCAGCCTCTTGCGATCCTGTACATTGGAGCCTCCGTACCAGGCAATGATGCAACCATTAGAATGCTCTCCACTGTGCATCTAAAGAAATCTGCAGGAGTATTTGGTGACATACCAAATCTCCTCAAACTCCTAATAAAGTAGAGCCGCTGGCCTGCGTCCTTCATGATTACATCAATGTGTTGGGCCCAGAATAGATCCTGTGAGATGTTGACGCCCAGGAACTTGAAGCTGCTCATCATTTCCACCGCTGACCCCTCAATGAGGACTGGTGTGTGTTCTCCCGACTTCCCCTTCCTGACGTCCACAATCAAATCCTTGGTCTTGCTGACGTTGAGTCAGAGGTTGTTGTTGCGACACCACTCAACCAGCCCGATCTGTCTCACTCCTGTACGCCTCCTCGTCGTCGAGATTAGGTGTCATTAGCTTAATTAGCTCAGCACAACATCGTGGGCTGAAGGGCCTGTTCCTGTGCTGTACTGTTCTGTGTTCTATGTTCTATGTAAGTGAGATGACTAAAATCATTCACTTCTGTACCAAAGCAGAACAGAAGGAAATAGGACCAGGAGTAGGCCACTCGGCCCCTCAATCCTGCCCCACCATTCGAGACAATCATGGGTGAATTTCTCCAGGCCACAGCTCCTCTTCTGTGCCAGTTCCCCATAGCCCTCAATTCCCTGATCTTTCAAAAATTTATCCACCTCTGATCCAACCTCCACAACCTTCCGGGATAGAGAATTCCGGAGATTCACTGCCCTCCACAAGAAGAAATTCCTAAACTCCTGTTGTGGCACTGCGGCACAGCTAGTGGAGCTGCTGGCTCACAGCTCTGGTGTTCCAGGTTCAATCCTGACCTCGGCTGTGGTCTGTGTAGATTTGCTTGGGTTTGTCACCTTGTGACCGCATGGGTTTCCTCTGGGTGCTCTGGTTTCCTCCCACATCCCAAAGACGTGCGGGACGGTAGGCTAATTGGCCGCTGTAAGTCGGCCTGGTGTGTAGGTAGGTGGTAGAATCTGCAGGGAGTTGATGGGAATGTGGGGGTAGTGTAAATGGGTGTCTGATGGTAAGCATCTGCAAAATACACTGCAATTACTTGCCCAGGCTCTCCTTTAGGGTGAGACAGTGGTAGAGCTGCTACCTCTTGGTGCCAGAGACCTGGGTTCGATCCTGACCTTGGGCGCTGTCTGTGTGGAGTTTGCATGTTCTCCCTGAAACTGTGTAGGTTTCCCCCCGGGTGCTCCAGTTTCCTCCCACATCCCAAAGACATGCAGGTCGGTAGGTTAATTGGCCGCTGTAAATTGCCCCTGGTGTGTAGGTGAGGAGTAGAATCTGAGGGGAGTTATTGTGAATGTGGGGGAATAAAATGTACTCAGGTAGAATTGGTATAAAAATAAGTGGCCAATGTTTGGGACAGACTTAGAACGTAGAACATAGAACATAGAACACAGAACACTACAGCACAGTACAGGCCCTTCGGCCCACGACGTTGTGCCGACATTTTATCCTGCTCTAAGATCTATCTAACCCTTCCCTCCCACATAGCCCTCCATTTCTCTATCATTCATGTGCCTATCTAAGAGTCTCTTAAATGTCCCTAATGCATCTGCCCCCACAATCTCTGCCAGCAGTGCGTTCCACACACCCACCACTCTCTGTGTAAAAAACTTACCTCTGACATCCCCCCATACCTTCCTCCAATCACCTTAAAATTATGTCCCCTCGTGTTAGCCATCGGCAAGTAGAAGGGTCTCTTTCTGAGCTGTATCTCTTTCTGATCTTGACCTCAGACTTATATGACTGCCTCCTTATCCGGTAACCATGTTCCCTTATTCAAGACTCTCCCACTGGTAGAAACATCTTGATATCTGCACGGTCATTCCCCTTATATATTTCAATAAGACATTTGGAAGTGGCTGAGGCAGGCACAATAACATTTGAAAGACGTTTGAACAAGTTCATGGATAGTTCAAGTTCAAATTCAAGTTCATTGTCATGGGCATACATAAGGTAAGATTTCTTTATTAGTCACATGTACATCGAAACACACAGTGAAATGCGTCTTTTTGCATAGAGTGTTCTGGGGGCAGCCCACAAGTGTCGCCATGCTTCCAGTGCCAACATAGCATGCCCACAGCTTCCTAACCCGTACGTCTTTGGAATGTGAGAGGAAATCGGAGCACCGGGAGGAAACCCACGCAGACACGGGGAGAATGTACAAACTCCTTACAGGCAGTGGCAGGAATTGAACCTGGGTCGCTGGCGCTGTAATAGCATTACGCTAAACGCTACACTACCATGCCTGCCCAACCCAGGGTATAAATGCCATGAAAATTTGGATTTGTAGCAGCAGCACAGTGCATAATAAATGTGACAAACATAAACTTAAATTAACATAAATTACATAAAACTCACATGACAAAATAAAGAAATGTAAACATAACAACATGAGTGCAAGTTGAGAGAGATATACTCTAGGAAAGGTTTAGAGGGATATGGGACAAACACAGACAAATGGGACGAGTTTAGGTGGGCACCATGGTCGGCACGGACCAGTTGGGCCGAAGGGCCTGTTTCTATACTGTATGACTCTCTGACTCTGTGACTCTATAAGACCACCCCTGAACTCTAAACTCTAGCTTCTGTAGTCTTACATGATAGGACAACCCTCTCTTCCCAGGAATTAGCCTCGTGAATCTCTTCTGGACTGTGTCCAATGCTACCATATCCCTTCTTAAGTAAGGAGGCCAAACTGCAGTTTGTCCATAACAGTGACAGATCTCACAGAGCTTGTCCAGTTTAACTAACCTGAAGTGAAATGTTAGAAAGGTGACTTAGTTCAGCAAACTGCAAGTTCTCCTGGAATTCAGAAGAATGAATTGCCGGCTGACGTGTCAGATACAAGAAACCTTTTTGTGCTTAGCAGTGACTTCAAAATGGTTCTGTGTGCTGTGATGTTGTAAATTATGATTTGGAGCTACAAATTTCCAGGTGTTCGAAATTATATCATGCCGTCTGAAGGCTGTAAATTAATTTAATTCACTGTGACTACAAGAGGAGGATTCCTTCCTCTCTTTTCTAATTTAGGTTTCACACTAGCAATAAGAGACCTTGAAGCAAGCCAATAATTGAGCAGGTGTTGCTGATGTCAATGAGACTTAAAGTCAAATTGTTTGCAAATATAAAACTTAAATCTCCTCCAAAACTAATTCAGTGTTTATACCTTTTGTTAAAAAGATTTTTTTATGAAGTTCTTTGAAACTGTGAAGTATAATTATAGTTAGCTTCTCCTCAATAAGAATGTCTCACTCCTTTGCAATTGGCATTACCTATGCCAACTCCCCCAGCATCAATATGCTGCGATGGCAGTCCCCATTTTTCAGAAACATAATTGGAGCAGCCACAAAATACCAAGCAAGTCAGAGGCTGGTTATCCTGCAGCATGTTCTTAGGAGGTTAAAGAGGTTCAGTATGTCACCAAACACTCCAACAAACCTCTACAGATGTAGAAACATAGAAACATAGAAAACCTACAGCACAGTTCAGGCCCTTCGGCCCACAAAGCTGTGCCGAACATGTCCCTACCCTAGAAATTACTAGGCTTACCCATAGCCATCTATTTTTCTCAGCTCCATGGACCTATCCAACAGTCTCTTAAAAGACCCTATCGTATCCGCCTCCACCACCGTTGCCGGCAGCCCATTCCACACACTCACCACTCTCTGAGTAAAAAACTTACCCCTGACATCTCCTCTGTACCTACTCCCCAGCACCTTAAACCGGTGTCCTCTTGTGGCAACCATTTCAGCCCTGGGGAAAAGCCTCTGACTATCTACCTGATCAATGCCTCTCATCATCTTATACACCTCTATCAGGCACCCCCCCCATCCTCCGTCGCTCCAAGGAGAAAGGCCGAGTTCCCTCAACCTATTTTCATAATGCATGCTCCCCAATCCAGGCAGCATCCTTGTAAATCTCCTCTGTACCCTTTCTAAGGCTTCCACATCCTTCCTGTAGTAGTCCTGTAGTACTTCTGAAAGTTTCCTGACTGGTTGCATCATGATCTGGTACGGCAATTGGAATGCGCAGGAATGTAGGAAGCTGCAGAGAGTAGTGGACTCAGCCCAATACATCACGGGCACATCCCTCCCCACCATCAGGAGTATCTACAGGAGGCGCTGCCTCAAGAAGGCAACATCCATCATCAAGGATCCCCACCATCCGGGCCATGCCATCTTCTCGCAGCTCCCATCAGGCAGGAGGTACAGAAGCCTGAAGTCCCACACCACCAGGTTCAAGAACAGCTACTTCCCTTCAACCATTCAGTTCTTGAACCAACCTGCACAATGTTAATCATTACCTCAGTACAACAACACTATGACCACTTTGACCACTTTGCACTACAATGGACTTTTTTTTGTTCTAATTGTGTTCTTTCTTGTACAATTTTGGATCATTATGCTGTTAATTTATGTTTGTTTTGTGAATATTGTGTCTCTAATGCTATGTGCCTGTGATGCTGCTGCAAGTAAGTTTTTCATTGCACCTGTGCACACATGTACTTGTGCATGTGGCAATAAACTTGGCCTTTTTGACTTTGACTTCAAGTGACTCACCTTCTAACACACCAAAACTGTTCCACCATATGCAAGGCATATATCAGGAGTGTGATAGAATACTTCATATTCAGATTCAGATTCATTTATTGTCATACACACTGGGGTGCAATAAAGTTCCTTGCTCGTGTGAAGCTCAGAGAGTAAACAGTATACTTGGTAATAATAAATACAGCGACAAATGCAAAACAGCAAAATGTTGCAGAGATTGTAGTGCAGACTGAGGTAGTGCAAACAGAAATGCTAAAGTGACAATAACGGAAGAGGTAGAATTAAGGATTCGAGAACATGGCAGCACCACCAGGCAGGGAATGTGAGAGAGGTGACTGGTTCAGGAGCCTGACAACAGTGCAGAAGGAGCTGTTCCTGGGTCCCCGGTGGGGGTCTCTCTAAGCGGGAGTCCTCCCACTGTACATCAGGGACCTGGGGTGGAGGGTGTTGCACCGGGCCGTGCCGTGCAACCGATTCTTGAGCCGGTTTACTGACACCCCTGTCACTTCTGCGGCCAGGAGGAGACGGTGTACCACGCGTGCGCGGAGTGCGAGAGGTTGCAGCCCCTCTTCGAGTATCTGCGGGGGCTGCTGCTGAAGTCCTGGCTGCACTTCAGCCCGGCGCTGTTGGTCTACGGGCACCCGGTGCGGCGCGGGGAGGGGCGCGAGGCGGATCTCCTGGTGGGTCTCCTGCTGGGCCTGGCCGAGCTGGCCATCCACGGGACGCGGCGGCGGGTGGCCGAGGGTACCGGCAGGTCGGCCTGCCTGCCCGTCTTCCGCGCTTACGTGCACGCACGGGTGCGTTTAGAGAGGGAGCACGCAGTTTCCGTGGGCACCCTAGCCGAGTTCCGCGTTAGGTGGGCCCCTCAGGGGATCGCGTGTGTCGTGGACGGTACGAACGTGATTCTTATTTGAAGTGTCGCGTGTCACGTTGACGGGTGTAGCGTCGCGTGTGTGTTTCATTAGTATTAGTTTGCATTCTCTACCGAAGTATGTCGTTGCGTAGTTTCTTCTTTTCTGTATTAGATGTAGTGTATTGACACTGGTTGTCTTTTGTAGTGCTTTTAGTGAATAAACATTTATTAAAAAAAAAGGGAGCTGTTCCTGAGTCTGGACGTCCGGGCTTTCAAACTCCTGTATCTTCTCCCAGAAAAGGGAAAAAGTAATGTCCAAGGGTGAGAGGTATCCCTGACGATACCGTCAGCCTTCTTGAAGCAACGCACCATGCAGATGGACTGGATGGAAGGAAGTGATGACCCCGTGACGGACTGGGCAGTGCTTACCGCTCTCTGCGGGCCCCATCGGTCCAGAGCAGTTGCCATATCAGGCTGAGGTGCAACCCCTATACTTTCAAGAGTGAATCTGTAAAAGTTCAGGAGAATACTTGTGGACAAGCTGAATCTTCTCAGACCCCACTTGCCTGGATGAGTGCCACTCCCAAAAACTTTCAAGAAGCTTGACACCATCCAGGACAAAGAAGCCCTCTTGACTGGCACTCCGTCTGCACCCAAAACATTCATTCCCTCCACCACTGGCACACAGTGGCTGCAGCATGTACCGTCTACAAAATCCAGTGACTCGTCCAGGCTCCTCCAACAGCACCTTCCAAACCTATGACCTCTACGACCAAGAAGGACAAGGGCAGCAGATACATGGGAACACCACTGCCTGCAGGTTCCTCCTCCAAGTCACACATCACCCTTATTTAGTAAGGTATCAGCGTTCCATAATCATTACCTAAATTTTCCACCATTCAGTAAGTTAGTTAGTAGGTCAGTCAGCATCTGTGCAGAGAGAAACAGAGTTAATGTTTCAGGTTGAGAACCTCTCATCAGATCTGGAAAAATGAGGAATTACTTGTGTTCCAGAGAAAGGGAGGGCGGATGGGACCAAAGGGAATGTCTGGGATTGAATGGAGACCGAGGTTGTCCTGTTGACATAACTGCTTTCAGTGCCACCTGGTTCATAAACTAATGAGAGCAGTTAGACAGAGAATAAAACCCCGTAACTCTGTGCAGGAATTGTAAGAGGGAAAACACCCTCCCTCAGCCAGCACCACCAGCCGGTATCATTCGGATTCTCTTGATCGCGCTCCCACTGCACTTTCCATTCAACTGAAAACACACCATCCTTCACTCCTCCTCAGCCCAACAATCATCTACTGGCCCCTGTCTCACCGCTCCCTCTCTCCTCTTCATACTCACCATCTCGCCTTTCCACTCGTAGTCCTGATACTCTATGACTCCATCCCTTTGGTCCAGAAGAGGTTTATAAGGGGGAATTTTTTTTATATAAGAGGCAAGTGTTAACTTTCTGCTGGAGGAACAGAGCGGTTTGAGCAGCATCTGCGCAGGGAAAGGAATTGTTGATGTTTTGGGTTGAAACTCGATGTACTCTGTACCAACTACTCAATGCACTCCGTACCAACTCCTCAATGCACTCCGTACCAGCTCCTCAATGCACTCCGTACCAACTCCTCAATGCACTCCGTACCAGCTCCTCAATGCACTCCGTACCAGCTCCTCAATGCACTCCGTACCAACTCTCAATGAACTCCATACCAACTCCTCAATGCACTCCGTACCAGCTCCTCAATGCACTCCGTACCAGCTCCTCAATGCACTCCGTACTAACTCCTCAATGCACTCCGTACCAGCTCCTCAATGCACTCCGTACTAACTCCTCAATGCACTCCGTACCAGCTCCTCAATGCACTCCGTACCAACTCTCAATGAACTCCATACCAACTCCTCAATGCACTCCGTACCAGCTCCTCAATGCACTCCGTACTAACTCCTCAATGCACTCTGTACCAACTCTCTTTTTTTTTAATAATAAACGTTTATTCACTAAAAGCACTACAAAAGACAACCAGTGTCAATACACTACATCTAATACAGAAAAGAAGAAACTACGCAACGACATACTACGGTAGAGAATGCAAACTAATACTAACGAAATACACAAGCGACGCTACACCCGTCAACGCAACACACGACACTTCAAATAAGAATCACGTTCGTACCGTCCACGACACACGCGATCCCCTGAGGGGCCCACAGAGCGCGGAACTCGGCTAGGGTGCTGCACCAACCCTCAATGCACTCTGTACCAACTCCTCAATGCACTCCGTACCAACTCCTCAATGCACTCCGTACCAGCTCCTCAATGCACTCCATACCAACTCCTCAATGCACTTCGTACCAGCTCCTCAATGCACTCCGTACTAACTCCTCAATGCACTCCGTACCAGCTCCTCAATGCACTCCGTACTAACTCCTCAATGCACTCCGTACCAGCTCCTCAATGCACTCCGTACCAGCTCCTCAATGCACTCCGTACCAACTCTCAATGAACTCCATACCAACTCCTCAATGCACTCCGTACCAGCTCCTCAATGCACTCCGTACTAACTCCTCAATGCACTCTGTACCAACTCCTCAATGCACTCCGTACTAACTCCTCAATGCACTCCGTACCAGCTCCTCAATGCACTCCGTACTAACTCCTCAATGCACTCCGTACCAGCTCCTCAATGCACTCCGTACCAACTCTCAATGAACTCCATACCAACTCCTCAATGCACTCCGTACCAGCTCCTCAATGCACTCCGTACTAACTCCTCAATGCACTCTGTACCAACTCTTTTTTTTTAATAATAATCGTTTATTCACTAAAAGCACTACAAAAGACAACCAGTGTCAATACACTACATCTAATACAGAAAAGAAGAAACTACGCAACGACATACTACGGTAGAGAATGCAAACTAATACTAACGAAACACACAAGCGACGCTACACCCGTCAACGCAACACACGACACTTCAAATAAGAATCACATTCGTACCGTCCACGACACATGCGATCCCCTGAGGGGCCCACAGAGCGCGGAACTCGGCTAGGGTGCTGTACCAACCCTCAATGCACTCTGTACCAACTCCTCAATGCACTCCGTACCAACTCCTCAATGCACTCTGTACCAGCTCCTCAATGCACTCCGTACCAACTCCTCAATGCACTTCGTACCAGCTCCTCAATGCACTCCGTACCAACTCCTCAATGCACTCCGTACTAACTCCTCAATGCACTCCGTACCAGCTCCTCAATGCACTCCGTACTAACTCCTCAATGCACTCTGTACCAACTCTCTTTTTTTTTAATAATAAACGTTTATTCACTAAAAGCACTACAAAAGACAACCAGTGTCAATACACTACATCTAATACAGAAAAGAAGAAATTACGCAATGACATACTACGGTAGAGAATGCAAACTAATACTAACGAAACACACAAGCGACGCTACACCCGTCAACGCAACACACGACACTTCAGATAAGAATCACGTTCGTACCGTCCACGACACACGCGATCCCCTGAGGGGCCCACAGAGCGCGGAACTCGGCTAGGGTGCTGTACCAACCCTCAATGCACTCTGTACCAACTCCTCAATGCACTCCATACCAACTCCTCAATGCACTCTGTACCAACTCCTCAATGCACTCCGTACCAGCTCCTCAATGCACTCCGTACCAACTCCTCAATGCACTCCATACTAACTCAGTGTAACTGCACTGTGTAATGAATTGACCTGTACGATCGGTTTACAAGACAAGTTTTTGACTGTACCTCAGTACAAGTGACAATAGTAAACTAATACCAATACCAATACCCTGCAAGAGGACACTGGAGTAGGGTTTCGACCTGAAACGTTGACATTTCCTGCTCCGTCACTGATGCTGCTCGAACCACTGAGTTCCTCCAGCAGTTTGTTTGTTTAAAACACAGTTACTTTCCCATGATCCTAGTTCCAAGGAAATATCATCGACCTGAAACGTTAACTATTTGTTTCTCCACAGATGCTGCCTGACTTGCCGAGTATTCCAAACTTTATTTCAAATTTACAGCATCTGCAGCGATTTGATTTTCAACCATTCAATGTTCGTTGCTGACATGAGCTGCTGTGAATATTTTCTCTCTGGCCAAATCTCAACATCATGTTCTCTGTGCAGTCTCCTTGCAGGGAGGTTTTAATACTGCTATTCAGGAGGGTTTGATCTCATGTGGCGGGGGGTGGGAACCAGAGCAATAGGTCAGAAGGTAGAGAAATTGGTAAATTGATCTATTATTGTCACATGTACTGAGCTCCAGCAAAAAGCTTTGCTTTGCATGCCATCCATACAGATCATTTCATCACATCAGTACATTGAGGTAGTACAAGGGAAAACAATAACAGAATGCAGAATAAAGTGTTGCAGTTACAGAGAAAGTGCAGTGCAGACAGACAATAAGGTGCAAGGCCTAATGGGGTAGATTGTGAGGTCAAGAGTCCATTTTATTGTACTAGGGGACCATTAAATAGTCTTATAACAGAGGGATAGAAGCTGTTCTTGAGCCTGGTGTTACGTGCTTTCAGGCTTTTGTATCTTCTGTCCGATGGGAGGGGGGAGAAGAGAGAATGTCCGGGGTGGGTGGGGTTTTTGATTATGTTGGCTGCTTTCCCGAGGCAGTGAGAAGAGTAGACAGAGTCCATGGAGGGGAGGCTGGTTTCCATGATGTGCTGAGCTGTGTCCACAACTCTCTGCAGTTTCTTGCGGTCACAGGCAGAGCGGTTGCCATACCAAGCCGTGATGAATACAGATAGGAGGCTTTCTATGGTGAATCTATAAGAATTGGTGAGGGTCAATGGGGGCATGCGAATTTCTTTAGCCTCCTGAGGAAGCAAAGGTCCTAGTGCACTTTGTTGGCCATGACATCTATGTGGTTGGACCAGGACAGGCTATTGGTGATGTTCACTCCTAGGAACTTGAAACTCTCGATCTCAGCGCCGTGGATGTGAACAGGAGAATGTGCACCACCACCCCTCCCCTTCCTGAAGTCAATGACCAGCTCTTTTATTTTGCTGACATTGAGGGAAAGGTTGTTGCCATGACACCATGTCACTAGGCTCTCTATCTCCTTCCTGTACTCCAACATCGTTATTTCAGATTTGGCCTACTACGGTGGTGTCATCTGCAAACTTGTAGTTTGAGGAGGAGGTAGGGGTTAGGTCAAGTGAGTTTAATAGGCAGAGCAGGCAGGGCCAGGTTAATGAACGTGGTGGAGCTGGTAGTATGCAAGGAGTATAATGAGTGAGGCAGATGAGCTTAGAGCCTGGATTATTGTGGCCATTGCAGAAACTTGGTTGAGAGGGGGGCAGAACTGGCAGCAAAATGTTCCAGGGTTTAGATGTTTCAGACATGATAGAGAGGGATGAAAAAGAGGTTGGGGGGAGGGTTACATTACTGATCAGGGAGAATGTAAGATCTGCACCTCGAGAGGACGTACTGGAGGGTCCATCGAATGAGGTAAAATGGGAACAGCTCAAGAATAAGAAAGGTGCAATCACTCTGACAGAGTCATACTCTTGTCCTCCCAATAGCCAGTGGGAGATAGATATGCAGGAAGATTACAGAAAGATGTAAAAACAACAGGGTTATTTTAATGGGTGATTGTAACTTTCCAAATATTGACTGAGACTTCCTTGGTGCCAGAGAGTGAGATGGGGCAGAATTTGTCAGGTGCATCCAGGAGAGTTTCTTGAAACAATATGTACACAGTCCAACTTGGAAAGGGGCCATACCAGACCTTGTATTGGGAAATAAGCCTGGCTAGAACATAGAACATAGCACATAGAACATTACAGCACAGTACAGGCCCGTCAGCCCACAATGTTGTGCCGACCTTTTATCCTGTTCTAAGATCTATCTAACCCTTCCCTCCCACATAGCCCTCCATTTCTCTATCATTCATATGTCTATCTAAATGTCCCTAATGTATCTGCCCCCATAACCTCTGCCGGCAGTGCGTTCCACGCACCCACCACTCTCTGTGTAAAAAATTACCCCTGACATCCCCCTTACACCTTCCTCCAATCACCTTAAAATTATGTCCCCTCGTGTTAGCCATCGTCGCCCTGGGAAAAAGTCTCTGACTGTCCACTCGATCTATGCCTCTTATCACCTTGTACACCTCTATCAAGTCACCTCTCATCCTCCTCCTCTCCAAAGAGAAAAGCCCTAGCTCGCTCAACCTATCCTCATAAGACATGCTTTCCAATCCAGGCAACATCCTGGTAAATCAGAGTTTTAATTGGGGAGCATTTTGGGAACAGTTATCCTAACTCTGTAAGTTTTAAGAGAGTTATGGACAAGGATAAGTCTGGCCCTTGGGTGAAGGTGCTAAATTGGGAGAAGGCTAATTGTAACAGGCAGGAGCTGGGGGAAGTAGAAAGGGAGAGGCTGTCTGGCGGCAAATCTACATTTGACATGTGGGAGTCCTTAGGAGGCTAACTGGTTAGGGTTCAGGACCAGCATGTTCTTGTCAGGATGAAAGGTAAAGATGACGAGGTTCAGGAACCTTGGATGGCAAGAACCATTAGCTGAGTCACAAAGAAAAAGGAAGCGTATGTGAGGCTTAAGAAGCTGAAATCAGACAAGACCCTTAAGGACTATAAAGGAAGCAGAAAATAACTTAAATAAGAGATTAGGAGAGTTAAACGGGGCCATGAGATGACCTTGGCAAGTAGGATTAAGGAGAATCCCAGGGCATTTTATACATGTATTAAAAGTAAGAGGATATCTAGGGAAAAGGTAAGTCCACTCAAGGAGAAAGAAAACAATTATGCCTGGGGCCAGAGGAAGTTGGTGAGGTCCTGAATGAGTACTTTGCATCAGTATTCACCAAGGAGAAGGGCCTAGAGTCACAGAGCAATACAGCATGGATACAGGCCCTTCGGCCCAACCAGTCCATGCTGACCGTGGTGCCCACCCAGCTAGTCCCAATTTCCTGCATTTAGCCCATATCCCTGCCCCTCCATGTACCTATCCAAGTGCTTCTTAAGTGATACTGTTGTACCTGCCTCACCCATTTCCTCTGGCAGCTCGTTCTGTACACGCACCACCCTCTGTGTAAAGAAGTTGCCCCTCAGGTCCCTTTTAAATCTTTCCCCATCTCCCTAAACCTATGCCTGCTAGATATGGATTCCCCAGACTCTAACATTCCTGGGGAAAAGACTGTTACTATCCACCTTATCTGTGCCTCTCATAATTTTAAACTCTAAGGTTGCCACACATTCTCCTACGTTCCAAGGAATAAAGATCTAGCCTGACCAACCTCTCCCTATAAGTCAGGCCTTCTCGTCCTGGCGACAACCTTGTAAATCTTTTCTGTACTCCTTCCAGTTTGGTCACATCTTTTCTCTAATAGGCTGACCAAAACTGTGCACAATACTCCAAGTGCAGCCTCACCAATGACTTATTCAACTGCAACATAATATCCCAACTTCTATACTCAATGCCCTGACTGATGAAGGCCAGTGTGCCAAACACCTTTTTCATTGCACTACCTACGATGCTGCTTTCAACGAGCTATGCACTTGTAATCCTTGGTCCCACTGTTCCATTACACTCCCTAGTGCCCTACCACTCACAGTATAAGTCTTACACTGGTTTGACTTTCCAAAATGCATCACCTCACACTTACCTGTATTGAAATCCATTTGCCACTCCTCGGTCCACTTCCCTAACATTTTTACACAGCGGGTGGTAGATATATGGAACCAACTGTGGGAGGAAGTGGGTGAGGCAGGTACATTAGATACATTTAAGAAGTATGTGGACAGGCATATGGATGGCAGGAGATTGGAGGGATATGGGCCAAGTGCTGGGAAATGGGATTAGCTTGAATATACATCTTGGCCGCCATGGACACGTATGAGCCGAAGAGCCTTTCTCCTTGCTGTACAACACTATGGCTCTAAGAAGGAGGAGGTGCCGGCTCTCCTGAAAAATATTAAGGTGGATAAATCCACAGGACCTGATGGGATCTATCCCAGGATACTGAGGGAAGCAAGGAAGGAGACTGCTGGGTCCTTGACCAAGATGTTTGTATCTTCTTTAGCCACAGGCAAGGTGCCAGAAGACTGGAGAATAGCAAACGTTGTTCCTTTGTTTTAGAAGAGCAATGGGACAAACCAGGAAATTATAGGCCTGTGAGCCTCACGTCAGTGGTAGGGAAATTACCGGAGAAGATTCTGAGGGACAGGATTTAGTCGCACTTGGAAAAACATGGACTTATTCGAGAAGGTCAGCATGGCTTTGTGCAGGGGAGGTTCTATCTCACAAATTTGATTAAGTTTTTTGAGGAGATAACAAGAATGAATGACAACAGTAGGACAATGAATGTTGCCTGCATCGACTTTAGTGAAGCATTGGATAAGGTCCCTCATGGTAGGCTGATGCAGGAGATTAAGACCCATAGGATCCATGGTGGGGTTGTGGATAGTGAGGGAGGTTGTCAAAGGATACAGCAGGATATAAATCAGTTGGAAATTTGGGCAGAGAAATGGCAGATGGAGTTTAATATGGACGAGTATGAGGTGGTGCATTTTGGGAGGTCAAATGTATGAGGAACGTATACAGTAAATGGCAGGACCTTGAGGAACATTGAGGGAGCTTGGGGTACAAGTCCAGAGCTCCCTGAAAGTGGCAACACAAGCGGATATGGTGGTAAAGAAGGCGTACGGCATGCTTGCTTTTATTGGTCGGGGCATTGAGTATAACAGTCGGGAAGTCAGGTCGCAGCTGTATAAAGCTTCAGTTCGGCCACATTTGGAGTATAATGGAGTGACCACTTTGCCGAGCACCTGCGTTCCGTCCGCCGTGGCCGTCTGGAGCTCCCGGTTGCCGGCCATTTTATTTCCCCTCCCCATTTCCACAATACCATGTCTGTCCTCGGCGTCCTCCACTGCCAGGGTGAGACTCAATGCAAACTAGAGGAACAGCACCTCATATTCCCCCTGGGCAGTCTACAACCCAATGGCATGAACATTGAATTCTCCACTTTCAGGTAAACTGCTTCCTCTCTGTCCTTGTCTCTCTTCCTTTGATCTCCCCATTTCTTCCTACACCCTTCCCACCCCCATCACCCTGTTTCTTTCCCCTCCCCCCACTCCATCTGTCCATCACCCACACACCCCTCCCACTGGGTCCCCTCCCTCCCACTGTTCCCACCTGCCCTCCCCACCTCCAGGCTCCACCTTCCCCTCCTATCGGATCCCACCATCTGCAGCCCCCTGTCACCCCACCTCTCACCTCCCAGCCTCTGTCGCTGCTCCCACTCCCCCCTCCTCCATCTGCCCATCACCCCCCCTCACCTGGATCCACCCATCACCTGCCAGCTCTTGCTCCACCACTTCCCCTCACCCCTTTATACCGGCCATCTCCCCTCTAGCTCTCAGTCCAGATGAAGCGTCTCAGAACATCGACTGCCCGTTTCCCTCCACAGATGCTGCCTGACCCGCTGAGTTCCACCAGCAGTTTGTTTGTTGCTTTAAGTATTGTGCGCAGTTCTGGTTACCCTATTACGGGAAGGATGTGGAGGCCTTGGAGAGAGTGCAGAAGAGGTTCACCAGGATGCTGCCTGGATTGGAGTGTATTAGCTACAAGGAGATTTTGGACAAACTTGGATTGTTTTCTCTGGAATGTCGGAGGCTAAAGGGTGACCTAATAGAAGTATACAAAATTATGAGAGGCATAGATAGGGTAGACAATCAGAACCTTTGTCCCAAGGGTGGAAATATCAAATACTACAAGGCATAGCTTTAAGGTGAGAGGGGAAAAGTTTAAAGGAGATGTGTGGAGCAAGTTTTTACGCAGAAAGTGATGGGTGTCTGGAACATGCTGCCAGGGAAGGAGGTGGAAGTAGATACAATAGAAATATTTAAGAGGCATTTAGACAGACACATGAATACGCAGGGAACGGAGGGATCTGGACCATGCTCAGGCAGATGGTTTTAGTTCAGTTGGCATCATGGTTGGCACAGACTTGGTGGGCCGAAGGGTCTTTTCCTGTGCTGTACTGTTCCCTTTGTTATATATGTTACGTTGCTCACATTCCCAACTCCAGGCCCCTGATACAGACATTCAACGAAAGTTCCGTCTTGGGAAGAGATTCCCAGACAGAGGAAAGATTCAAAGCCGTGTAGCCCAGACACTTTACTCTGTACTGTTATTGTTTTTACCTGTACTACCTCAATGCACTCTGTACTAACCCAATGTAACTGCACTGTGTAATGAATTGACCTGTATGATCGGTATGCAAGACAAGTTTTTCACTGTACCTCAGTGCAAGTGACAATAATAAACCAATACCAATACCAATACCAATACAAGCCTCTATGAAAAAGTTGCAACATTCTCACTGGCTCCTGGAAATCATCGCCCCCCCACCCTTCAAAACGGAGGAGAAGCATCCGGGAAGATGCAGAGAACTTTAGGTATCCAATAGGAGCACACACAACCCAGAGAAAGCAACAGAAAGAGCACAGAACATTCTCAACTGCCCACCCTCACGTCTCATTAAGCATCTTCTGCCTCTCCTGTGGGAGGTCTGCAGTTCCCATACTGGTCTCGCTGGCCATGCAGAACCACCAGAATGGCAGTGGAAGCAGGTACTCTATGCCTCAGTCAATCAAGGACAAAAGTTTTAAATTGGCCATTGCAGGACCAGGAACTTAAGCGGATCAACAAGGCCAAGGTCACTGTGGATTAACAAGGTCACTGTGAGGATGAGAAAGGATGGAACTACAATTTGAAATAGAGTCACAGAGTCATAGAGCACAGAAACAGGCCCTTTGGCCCAGCTGGTCCACGCCAACCCAGATTCCCACCTAAGCTCATCCCATTCACCTGCGTTTGGCCCACATCCCTCTAAACCTTTCCTATCCATGGACCTGTCCAAGTTATTAGTGTACCTGCATCAACCGCTTCCTCTGGCAGCTCGTTCCATATACCGACCACCCTCTGGATGAAAAAGTTGCCCCTCAGGTTCCCGTTAAACCTCTCCCCTCTCACCTTAAACCTACACCCTCCAGTTCTTGATTCCCCAACCCTGGAAGAAAGACTGAGTGCATTCACCCTGTCTATACCCTCCATGATTTTATACAGCTCTGTAAGGTCACCCCTCATTCTCCTACACTCCTACAGTCCCAGCCTACTCAACCTTGCTCCATAACTCAGTCCCTCGAGTCCTGGCAACATGCTCCTAAATGTCCTCTGCATTCTCCAGCTTAATGACATCAAAACTGAACACAATATTCCAAATGCAGCCTCACCAACATCTTGTACAACTGCAACAGAATGTCCCAACTTCTAAGTGGCCTGACTGATGAAGACCAACGAGCCAAAAGCCTTCTTCACCACTTTGTCTACCTGTGACGCCACTTTCAGGGAACGATGTACTTGTACTTCTCGGTCCCTCTGTTCTACAACACTCCCCAGGGCCCTAATGGTTAGGAAAGAAACTAAAACTCCATAATAGAAGGATTTTTATTATTATGTTGGTGGACCTTACATGTGTTTAAAATGGAAAACTAATCCAATGAACAGCAGGACACCGTGAAATGGAAGTGTTAATTAACCTGAACTCAGGTTAAATTTAATCTCTGTGACAAAGGGAATGTGACCTCTTCAGAATTAAAGCTGTCAGATGTGTGAAATAGGATTATTTTTACAACCATTTTGTGCATTAAAAGTGCAAGCCGTGGATTCTTTTCGATTCTGCTGGCTAATACCATGTTATCAAGTCTAAAAACACACCAACTATCTGTCACCCTGATCAGCATTTATTTGCAAAGGAATTGCATAAATTATTTGTGTCTCGCTGCAGTCTGGAGCTCTCCCATGTTTCCGATGCACTTGCTGTCTACAGAAATTAATGAAATAATATCTACAAATGAGTTATTTATAATCCCAGTCTGTTGAATGAAGGACTGTGGCATTTATTATCTTGGAAAGTATTGAGAAAGGACCTTGAGCGGTTAAGTGGATGGTAAAATGGACGAGTGGTAGCATAACATTGATGTATATTTACAGACCTTTCCAACAATCCTTTTGGAAAACAGACGCAACAGAAAGGTGGGAGCGACATAGATTCTAGTGAGACGCTGAATAATTTATGCTGTTCGGCTCCTGATAGGTACTTCAGATAGTGTAATAAACAGTGGGAAATATTGAAGGAGCAGGGGAGAGGATGACAAACTTACTATCTACCGGAATGGGAAGAAGAAATTGAATGTGATTTAAGCTAATGGAAAAAGGAGACTTGATTGTTTTGTGTACTATGTGGTCGAGCTACATGGGTATAAAATCATGAGGGGCATAGATAGTGTGGACACACTCAGTCTTCTTCCCATAGAAAGGGAACCAAAAACTAGAGGGCATGGGTTTAAGGTGAGAGGAGAAAGATTTAATTGGAACCTGAGGGGTAACCTCCATGAAGAGGGTGGTGTGTATATGGAATGAGCTGCCAGAGAGTGTGATTGAGATAGATAAAATAACAACGTTGAAAAGACGTTTTGATAACTACATGGATAGGAGGGGTTTAGAGGGATATGGGCCAAACGCGGGCAAATGGGACAAGCTTAGGTGTGCACCTTGGTCAGCATGAACGAGTTGGGCCGAAGGGCCTCTTTCCACGCTGTGTTACTCTGACTCAGGAGCAACACAAACGAAGTGCTGGAGGTCAGGCAGCATCCGTGGAGGGAAATAAACAGTCGACGTTTCAGGCCGAGATCCTTCATCAGGACGGGGTCTTCTTCCCTGTCCATCTCACCAATTTCAGAGTCATCTGCAAACTTACTAACCATGCCACCTGAATTCTCATCCGAATCGTTAATATAATTGACCAACAACAGTGGACCCAGCTCCGATCCCTGCAGCACACCTATGGACACAGGCCTCCAGTCTGAAAAACAACCACTTTCACCAACCTCTCTCACCTACCTTCAAGCTAATTTTGTATCCAATTGACTAATTCACTCTGGATCCCATGTGATCTAGCCTTCCAGACAAGCCTACCATGTAGCACCTTGTCAAAGGCCTTGCTAAAGGCTAAAGGATTTTACATATCTCTGTCAGATCCCATCAGAAGCTTCTCAGTTCCAAGGAGTGTAGGAAACTGAGGGCTGATCTTATAGAGGTGTATAAAACCATGAGGAACACAGATAGGGTGAATGCGCACAGGCTTTTTCCCAGGGTTGGGGAATCAAGAACTAGAGGGCATAAGTTTAAGGTGAGAGGGGAGAGATTTAATAGGAACCTGAGGGGCAACTTTTTCCACCCAAAGTGTGGTCCGTATATGAAATGAGCTGCCAGAGGAAGTGGTTCAGGCAGGTATATTAACATTTAAAAGGCACTTGGACAGATACATGAGTTTAGAGGGATATGGGCCAAATGCAGGCAAATGAGACTAGCTTAGAAGGACATCTTGGTCGGCATGGACCAGTTGGGCTGAAGGGCCTGTTTCTGTACTGTATGAGTCTGACTCTATGAGAACAACCTCCATCCCGAACCACAGTCCCTCATCACTTAATTCACTACAGTAAATTTCTTCTGCACCCTCCCTAAAATTTGATTGGGTCACTTACTCACCAATCACTCCTCTGCTGACTGCTGCAAGTCGTTTTACAAAGAATTTGCATTTCATAACTATCCACTGACCTATATTTATCGTGTTGCTGTGGATTCAATCAGGAGTCCTGCTTGCTGACATTCCAAGAAAATCTTCTAAACAGGCTCAGCAGACTGCTACACTTTCAATTGGCTCTGCTTGTTGTGAGGATAAATGCAGGAGCCAGCCAGATGGTCCCCTGAGACTGCTGAAAGTAAACAGACAGAGTAAACAGCATAATCCAAAAACAAAATGTCATCAACATGAAACATTGACTCTGTTTCTCTTTATGTGTTTATTCAGAGAATCTAGACGCCATCGTCAATGCCAGCATTTATTTCCCATCCCAAATTACCCCAGAACTGAGTTAACCATGTTGCAGCCACATATAAGGAGGTTACATACAAGGTATGTACATAAGAAAGTTACATATGCACATAAGTTTAAGGAGGTTCAGCCTGTCATGAGACAGGCTAACAAATTACTACAGAGGTACTGTTGGAAGTATCCTGACCGGTTGCATCATGGTCGGGTACGGCAATTTGAATGCACAGGAACGTAAGAAGCTTCAGAGAGTAGTGGACTCAGCCCAATACATCATGGGCACATCCCTCCCCACTGTCGGTGGTATAGGACCATAGAACCATAGAACAATACAGCACAATACAGGCCCTACGGCCCACCATGTTGTGCTGCCCTTCAATCCACACCTCAAACTATCTAACCCCTTCCTCCCACATATCCCTCTATCTTAAATTCCTCCATATGCTTATCTAACAATCTCTTGAACTTGACCAACGTATCAGCCTCCACCACCACCCCAGGCAGCGCATTCCATGCACCAACCACTCTCTGGGTGCAAAACCTCCCACTGATATCTCCCTTGAACTTCCCACCCATTACCTTAAAGCCATGTCTTCTTGTTCTGAGCATTGGTGCCCTGGGAAACAGGCGCTGGCTGTCCACTCTATCTATTCCTCTTAATATTTTGTACACCTCTATCATGTCTCCCCTCATCCTCCTTCTCTCCAATGAGTAAAGCCCTAGCTCCTTTAGTCTTTCCTCATAATCCATACTCTCTAATCCAGGCAGCATCCTGGTAAATCTCCTCTGCAGGAGGCGCTACAGGAGGCGCTGCCTCAAGTAGGCAACATCTATCATCAAAGATCCCCACGATCCTCGACCCACTGAAATTTGCCTGACACTGAAACAGGTCTATGGCGGACGCCATCTCCCTGGCCCTACACTCATCTCTGGAGCATCTGGACAGTAAAGACACCTATGTTAGACTATTGTTTATTGACTACAGCTCTGCCTTCAATACTATAATTCCAAAGCAAACTCATCACCAAACTCCGAGATCTGGGACTCAACACCTGCCTCTGCAACTGGATCCTTGACTTCCTGACCAACAGACCGCAATCAGTGAGGACAGGCAGCAACACCTCCAGCACAATTATTCTCAACACTGGTGCCCCACAAGGCTGTGTCCTCAGCCCTCTGCTCTACTCACTATATATTCATGACTGTGTGGCCAGATTCTGCTCTAACTCCATCTACAAGTTTGCAGATGTTACCACCATAGTGGGCTGTATCTCAGATAACGATGTCGGAGTACAGGAAGAAGATAGAGAACTTAGTGACATGGTGTCATGACAACAACTTTTCCCTTAATGTCAGCAAAGCAAAAGAGTTGGTCATTGACTTCAGGAAGAGGGGTGGTGCACATGCTCCTGTCTACATCAATGGTGCTGATGTCGAGAGGGTTGGGAGCTTCAAGTTCCTTGGAGTGAACATCACCAATAGCCTGTCCTGGTCCAACCACGTAGATGCCACGGCCAAGAAAGCTCACCAGCACCTCTGCTTCCTCAGGAGGCTAAAGAAATTTGTCATGTCACCCTTGACACTCACCAACTTTTATCGATGCACCATAGAAAGCATCCTATCTGAATGCATCACGGCTTGGTATGGCAACTGCTCTGCCCGGGACCGCAAGAAACTGCAGAGAGTTGTGGACACAGTCCAGCACATCATGGAAAACAGCCTCCCCTCCATGGACTCTATCTAAACCTCTCACTGCCCCAGTAAAGCAGCCAGCATAATCAAAGACCCCATCCACCCCGGACATTCTCTCTTCTCCCCCCTCCCATCGGACAGAAGATACAAAAGCCTGAAAACACATTCCACAAGACTCAAAGACAGCTTCTATCCCACTGTTATAAGACTATTGAATCATCCCCTAGTACGATAAGATGGACTCTTGACCTCACAATCTACCTCATCATGGCCTTTCACCTTATTGTCTGCATGCACTGCACTTTCTCCTTGTATTACCTCAATGCACTGTGCCATGAATTGATCTGTACGAATGGTATGCAAGACAAGTTTATCACTGCACCTCAGTACAACTGACAATAATAAACCAATTCAATTCATTTCATCCAGGCCATGCCATCTTCTCGCAGCTACCATCGGGCAGGAGGTACTGAAGTCCCACGGCACCAGGTTCAAGAACAGTTACTTCCCTTCAACCATTCGGTTCTTGAACCAACTGGTCCAACCCTAATCACTGTGACCAACACTAGTTAGCAACACTGTGACCACTTTGATCACTTTGCACCAAAATGGAGAGTGTTTTTTTTGTTTTAATTGTGTTCTTTCTTTTTAAAATTGTGTTTAATTTATGGTTTTCTTGAGAATGCTGCTTATCTGATGTTATGTGCCTGTGATGCTGCTACAGGTATTTTTTTCATTGCATCTGTGCATACTCTACATGTACTTGTACAGGTGACGATAAACTCGACTTTTTTTTACTTTTAATTGCCAGCCTTGCCAGCCCACAAACCATGAATGAAGAACTTTAAACAGAGTGAACTCACCACTTGAATTGTAGCTCATGAATTGTACAATTGGAAATTCCTGAAAGCAATTGTACTTTCCGAGATTATAAGCATTGTTCTGAAATTCAACAGCTCTATGGGCGATTTAATATTAAGAACATTGGAGTTCATTTGAAAGAAGGGAGCTCTAAGTGCCTTTAGTAAAGTTAAAAATGATAATTGTAGTGGAATGTGGTGCCTGAAACAAGACAAGCTGACCCAATGTAATCAAACTTAGTGTGTCATTTCAGTGAAAGCAGATCTTATATCCTGATCTTCAGCAAATATTTAATCAGGGGCTCTTTTGTCTGAACTGACTGGTTCTGGGATGAATGGTAGACATTAATATTGATGGGTTAAATAACAGTATAGAAACTGACAGTCTGAGCTGCTGCTGTTACTGTAGCTGGTGAAGTGGTGGTCAGAAGAGGGCTCTTGGTGTTCACCAGGGACTGGGACAGATGAGGGCCACGTGGAAATCCGAGTTTTATTTATATTGGTAAATTGGTTTACTATTGTCACATGTACCGAGGTACAGTGAAAAACCTTGTTTTGCATGCCATCCATACAGATCATTTCATCACATCAGTGCATTGAGGTAGTACAAGGGAAAACAATGACAGAATGCAGAATAAAGTGTAACAACTACAGAGAACGTGCAGTGCAGGCAGACAATAAGGTGCAAGGCCATAACGAGGTAGATTCTCAGGTCAAGAGTCTATCTTATTCTACTAGGGGACCATTCAATAGTCTTATAACAGTGAATAGAAGCTGTCCTTGATCCTGGTGCTTTCAGGCTTTTGTATCTTCTGCCCGAATGGAGGGGGGCTGAAGAGAGAATGTCCAGGGTGGGCGGGGTCTTTGATTATGTTGGCTGCTTTGCCAAGGCATTGAGAAATGTAGACGGAGTCCATGGAGGGGAGGCTAGTTTCTATGATGTGCTGAGCTGTGTCCACAACTCTCTGCAGTTTCCTGCAGTCTCGGGCAGAGCAGTTACCATACCAAGCCATGATGCATCCAGATAGTATGCTGTCTATGGTGCATCAATAAAAATTGGTGAGCGTCAAAGGGGTCATGCTGAATTTCTTTAGCTTTTAGAGGAAGTAGAGGCACTGGTGCACTTTCTGGGCTCTGGTATCCATGTGGTTGGACCAGGACAGGTTATTGGTGATGTTCACTCCTAGGAACTTGAAGGTCTCGACTTCAGCACCGTTGATGTAAACAGGAGCATGTGCACTGCCCCCCATGACCAGCTCTTTTGTTGACATTGAGGGAAAGGTTGTTGTCATGACACCATATCACTAAGCTCCCTATCTCCTTACTGTACTGCGACTCATTGTTATTTGATATTCGGCCACTACAGTGATGTCGTCTGCAAACTTGTAGATGGAGTTAAAGCAGAATCTGGCCACGTAGTCATGAGTTTATAGGGAGTAAAGTAGGGGGCTGAGGACGCAGCCTTGTGGGGCACCAGTGTTGAGGTTATGTGAAGAGGAGAAGAAGCAAATGCATGCAGTTTGAAAGGAAGCATGGACCACTGGTGGCTAAAGCAGCAAAGGAGGACAATTGGAATCTCCTGATTCCCTCCCTTGTCATTTTGCCTCCCATATCAAGTTCTGTCAGGTGCAAAGTTAAACCTTCACCCAGCTCCAGTCAATCCCAACTGGCACAGTAGTGTAGTGGTTAGCATAACGCTATTACAGGGCCAGCGACCCTGGTTCAATTCCGGCTGCTGTCTGGAAGGAGTTTTTACGTTCTCCCCATGTCTGCATGGGTTTCCTCTGGGTGCTCCGGTTTCCCCCACATTCAAAAGATGTACAGGTTAGGAAGTTGGGGCATGCTATGTTGGCACCAGAAGCATGGCAACACTTGTAGGCTGCCCGCAGAACGCTCAACGCAAAAGATGTATTTCACTGTGTGTTTCGATGTACATGTAACTAATAAAGATATTTTATCTTATTTTAATTTATCAGCCAATCCCAGCATGACTCAGCCTTGACCAATCCCAATCCAACCCAATGTCAGCCGGTCCAAATCTGTCTCAACCCTGGCCAATCCGAACTCGACCTGACCTCATCCAATCAAAGCCTGACCAAACTAGAGTGCTGTAGCTCAAGCTTCATAGCAAGAACATCCTTCCTCGAGGCCCAAACAGCACTCAAAGTCTCCAGACGGGGTCTCACCAAGACCACGGTTAGCTGCAGCAATATACCTTTGCTTCTATCCTCTCGCAATGAAGGCCAACATACGGCTTGCCTTCCTGACGGCTTCCCGCATCAGAACACTTACTTTCAGTGACTGGTGTACAGGGGCACCCAAGTCTTGACGCGTGTACCTTTTACTGCATCCGTCACCATTCAGATAATAATCTTCGAACTGCACAACTGTCAATGTTAAAGTGCATCGGCATTTCCCCATTCGCCCAACTTGTCAGAGAGTCATACAGCAGTACAGCACGGAAACAGGCCCTTCAGCCCAACACACCCTGGCCAACCATAGTGCCCCACCATGCTAATCCCATTTGTGTAAATCACATTTGTAACCTCTTTGCATTCACCCTACAGCCCACCCCCAACTCTGCGTCATCTGTAAACTTAGAGATGTTACACTTAACTCCGACATCCAAACCATTGACATATATATCTAGTGAATAACTAGGACCCCAACATTGTGCCCGCTGGTGAATGTATAAAGAAAAACTGCAGATCTGGAAATCTGAAATAAAAACTTAAAATGCTGGAAACACTCAGCAGGTCAGGCAGCATCTGTGGAGATAGAAATGGTTAATGTTCTAGGTCTGCCACCCAGAATAGTCTCTGCCTGCTACTGGCGTGTTTATTCGTTTATTCCTTATCTCTGTTTCCCTTCTGTCAATCAGATCTCAATCCAGGCCACCACAGTGACCCCAATACATCGTGCTTTCATTTACCTCACTAGCATCTTATGTGGAACCTTATCGAAAGTCTTTATATTAGATGAAATAAAATTCTAAACTGGTGCCTTGTTTTCCAACAGGTTAAGGCAATTGAGCGGGAACCAAGATTGCCTTTAGGAGGATATTTTCTTTCCTGTGTGTAATACTATGTAGCAGGGAGCTAGATTTATTTGTGGTGGTCTCTAAGGTCTGGTCGATGATGCACAAAATTACTTAATGTTTGGGCAAGTAGCCTCTGTTGTACACATACAAATCGCTCATACTTACACTGATAATGGAGTCAATCTTCCACGTAGAGTTAGCAGTGGTGAACGTTGTCTGCTACCGAGGCAGATCGAAGCACATTGTGGTCAGACCACAGCTAGAATGCTGTGTGTAATTCTGGTCACCACACCATAGGAAGGGGACAATTGCTACAGAGATGGCGCAGAGGAGATTCACCGGGATGTTGTCTGGGATGGAGTGCTTCATTCATGAGGAGAGTGGACATAGAACATAGATCAGTACAGCACAGGAACAGGCCCTTCAGCCCACCATCTCTGTGCTAACCATGATGCCAATTTTAAACTGTACATCTGTCTGTACATAAGATATCTTTATTAGACACATGAACATCGAGACGCACAGTTAAATGGGTCTTTTTTGCGTAGAGTGTTCTGGGGACAGTCCACAAGTGTCGCCACGCTTCCGGCGCCAACATAGCATGCCCACAACTTCCTAACCCATACGTCTTTGGAATGCGGGAGGAAACCGGAGCACCCGGAGGAAACCCACGCAGACACACGGGGAGAACGTACAAACTCCTTGCAGACAGCAGCCAGAATTGAACCCGTGTCGCTGGCGCTGTGATAGCGTTACGCTAACCACTACACTACCGTGTCTGCATGATTCATATCCTCCATTCCTTGCCTGTTCATGTACCTGTCTAAATACCTCAAATGTTGTTATTGTATCTGCTTCCATGAACTCCTCAGACAGCTCGTTCCAGGCACCCACCACTTTCTGCATAAAGAGTGTTCCTTTAAACCTTCCCCCCCCCCCCACTCTAAATCTATGCTCTTCAGTATTTGACATTTCTATCCTGGAAAAATAGATTCTGACTCTCTACCCTATCGATGCCTCTCATAACTTTATAAACTTCTGTCAGATCGCCCCTCAGTCTCTGACGCTCTTGGATAGGCTGTGGATAGGTTGTCTTTTTTATAGAATCACACAGCACAGAAACAGGCCATTTGGGCCAACTCGTCCATGCCGACTGTGTCGCCCAGCGAGCTGGTCCCATCTGCCCGCGTTTGGCCCATAGCCCTCTAAACCTCTCCTGTCCATGGACTTATCTAGATGGCTTTTAAATGTTGCTGATGTGCCCACCTCAAACATTATTTCTGGCTGCTCATTCCAAATACGCACCACCCTTTGTGTGAAGAAGCTGCCCCTGATGTCCCTTTTAAATCTCTCGCCTCTGATCTTAAACCTATCCCCTCTTGTTTTTATCTCACTGTCTTCCCCCCCCCCACCCCCGCCGGAGAAAAAGACTGTGTGCTTTCACCCTGTCTATGCCCCTCATGATCTATACCTCTTTGAGGTCACCCCTCAATCTCCTATGTTCCAGGGAATGAAGTCCTAGTTTACACAACCTCTCCTTGTAACTCAGGCCTCCAAGTCCAGGCAACATCCTGGAAAATCTTTTCCACACTCTTTCTAGTTTAATAACATCTTTCCTATAACAGGGTGACCAAAACTGTGCACAATACACCAAGTGCGAACTCACCAATGTCTTAGATAACTGCAAAATGACTTCCCAATTCCTATACTCAGTGCCCTGACTGATGAAGGCCTGCTTTTCTTTGGAGTGAAGGAAGCTTAGGCAAGACCTGATGGAGGTCTTTCACAAGACCTACATTGTTTTGAACATGTTGTCACTCTCTGACAGCTCCCAGTCACGTGTTGATCAGATAGCCTTGTTACAGCTTACCCTCATGGTCATCCCGGTTTTACCTTGTCAGAAACACCCTCGTCCTCCACCTTCCCTGCAGCTTTAACGAGGTTCTTTGTCTCCGCCCCAGTTCTGAGGAAGAATCAGAGGTGCAAAGGGGAGTCCTGGTGCAGGATTCCCTTAAGGTTAACTTGCAGGTTGAGTCGGTGGTAAAGAAAGCAATGTTAGCATTCATTTCGAGAGGACTAGAATATAAAAGCAAGAATGTACTGCTGAGGCTTTATAAGGCGTCGGTCAGACCACATTTGGAATATTGTGAGCAGTTTTGGGCCCCATATCTAAGGAAGAATGTGCTGGACCTGGTGAGGGTCCAGAGGCTGTTCACAAGAATGATCACAGGAATGAAAGGCTTAACATATGAGGAGTGTTTGATGTCTCTGGGCCTGTACTCGATGGAGTTCAGAAGGATGAAGAATTTCTTTAGCCAGAAGGTGGTAAATCTGTGGAATTCATTGCCACAAGAGGGCTGTGGAGGTCAAGTCATTGGGTGTATATAAGGCGGAGGTCAACAGGTTCTTGATTGGTAAGGAGGTTAAGGGTCATGGAGAGAAGGCGGGAGAATGGGGATGGAGACAGCTATGGAGCAGACTCGATGGGCTGAATGGCCTAATTCTGCTCCTGTATTCAGACTTTGATCTGAAATGTTAACTATTTCTCTTTCTACAGATTCCGCCTGATCTGTTGAGTATTTCTAGCATTTTTAGGTTTTATTTTGATTCCATGCTTTTTAGCTTCTTGTTCAAGCCACTCTGTAATGGAACTTCACTTGCAGGAGACTCTCAACCTGAAAGTGAACCAAGGTTGGAAGTAACATCAATCAGTTCGAGACTTTGGCCACTTCTGTTACACTCTGTTAAACTGGTCCACGGAGGTTGCCTTTATTTGAATACAGTGCATAAACATTTAATTTAGAACTCTCTATCGAATTAACACTCATATTGAATTAACATGAGTGCTTTATTTTAATTGGATACACCAAATTATAAAAAGCTCTAACGTTAGTTGCTATGGTCCGTTGTATTTCTAATTAACCTCATTTTATTTTAGTGGCCGGTATTTTCTGTGTTGCAAAGGTTTCTGGAAAGTGGTTATCAAAGCTGCCTCAAGCATCTTTGCTTAGTGATGCAATGGGATGAGGATTATTTTTCCAAGGGAATCATAAAAAAATAGGAAAAATTTAAAAAAAGAATAATCGAGGTAGAGTTCTGGGATGAATGTATTTCCCTAGGTGAAGAGATTGAGCTTAGAAGAAAGGATACTAATTTTATTGAAGCATTGGTTTATTGGTTTATCATTGTCACGTGTACTGAGATACAGTGAAAAGCTTTTGTTCTGCTTGCCATCCAGACAGATCATCCCATACATCGTGGTAGTAAAAGGGAAAACAGAATGCAGAATATAGTGTTGCAGTTACAGAGAAAGTGCAGTGCAGTTAGACAACTAAAGTGCAAGGGCCACGATGAGTTAGATTGGGTCATCCAGTCCAGATGAAGGATCTTGTTGACTGTCCATTTTCCTCCAATAGATGCTGCCTGACCCGCTGAGTTCCTCCAGCATCTCGTGTCTTGCTGAGATAGATTGGGAGATCAACAGTTCATCGCTTAGTGTATGAGAGGTCTGTTCAAGAATGGGATAGAAGCTGTCATTGAACCTGGTGGTACGTGCTCTCAAGCTTTTGTATCTTCTGCCTGACGGGAGAGGGAGAAGAGACAATGACCGCGGTGGGAGGGGTCCTTGATTATGTTGGCTGCTTTCTTAAGGCAGTGGGAAGTATAGACAGAGTCAATGGAGGGGAGGCTGGTTTGAGTGATGGACTGGGCTGTGTCCACAACTCTCTGCATTTTTTTGCGGTCTTGGGCAGAGCAGTTGCTGTACCAAGCCATGATGCATCCTGATGGATGCTTTCTATGAAGTTTCTCAGGCCCGAAGAATGAGAGGTGGTCTTATTAAAATTTACCAAACTCTGACAGGGCTCAACAGACTGGATGCAGAGGCTGTGCTGCTTCTGGCTGAGATGTCTAGAAACAGAGATCACAGTCTAAGACTTAAGGGGTTGGCCTTCTGGAACTGAGATGAGGAGAAATGAGGAGAAATAGGGCGACACGGTAGCGTAGCAGTTAGCGTGACGCTATTACAGCGCCAGCGACCCAGGTTCAATTCCGGCCGCTGTCTGTAAGGAGTTTGTACGTTCCCCCCATGTCTGCGTGGGTTTCCTCCGGGTGCTCCGGTTTCCTCCCACATTCCAAAGGCGTACGGGTTAGGAAGTTGTGGGCATGCTATGTTGGCGCCGGAAGCGTGGTGACACTTGTGGGCTGTCCCCAGAACGCTCTACGCAAAAGATGCATTTCACTGTGTGTTTCGATGTACATGTGACTAATAAAGATATGTTATATTATGTTCTTATGTTCATTGAGATCTTCACAGGCTGATAGGATGCTTCCCCGGGCTGAGAAGATTTAAACACAGTCTGAGAACAATGAAGAGAAGTTCTTTGGCTCAAAAGGCTGTGACTCTCTGGAGTTCTGTCCAGCAGAGGGACAAGCATCCGCATAGAGATGTAGAGAGTTACAAAGCTGTACAACATGAAAACTTGTCCACACTGACCTAAGTGCCTACCTGAGCTAGTCCCAAAGCCTGTGAGGACAGATTGAGTCACCTGGGACTATACTTGCCAGAATTCAGAAGAATGAGAGGGGATCTTATAGAAACATATAAAATTATGAAAGGGATAGATAAGGTAGAGGCAGGGAGGTTGTTTCCACTGGTAGGTGAGACTAGAACTAGGGATATGGCCTCAAGATTTGAGGGAATAGATTTAGGATGGAGATGAGGAGAGACTGCATCTGGAGTATTGCATTCAGTTCTGGTTGCTCCATTATAGGAAGGGTGTGGAGGCTTTGGAGAAGGTGCAGAAGAGGTTCACAAGGATGCTGCCTGGATTAGAGGGCATGTGTTATGAGGAGAGGTTGGACAAACTTGGGTTGTTTTCTCTGGAACTGTCGGAGGCGGAGGGGAGACCTGATAGAAGTTTATAAGATTATGAGAGGCATAGATAGAGTAGACAGCCAGTGTCTTTTTCCCAGGGTTGAAATGTCTAATACCAGAGGGCATGCATTGAAGGTGAGAGGGGGTAAGTTCAAAGGAGATGTGCTGGGCAAGTTTTTTTACACAGGGAGTGGTGGGTGCCTGGAATGCGCTGCCTGGGGTGGTGGTGGAGGCAGGTACAATAAGGGCATTCAGGAGGCTCTTAGGCACATGATGTGAGGGAAATGGAAGGATATGGACATTGTGTAGGCAGAAGGGATTAGTTTAGCTGGGCATTTGATTACCAATTTAATTAGTTTTGGCACAACATTGTGGGCTGAAGGGCCTGTTCCTGTGCTTTACTGTTCTATGTCTTATCCTTCTAAACCTTTCCTGTCCATATGTCTTTTAAAAATTGGAATTGTACTCACCTCTGGCAGCTCGTTCCATATACCCACCACACTCTGTGTGGAAAACTTCCCCCTTTAAGTCACTGCCCTCTCACCTTACACCTATGCCCTCTAGTTTCCCACCCTGGAAAAACGTCTGTGACCATCTACCTTATCTATGCCTCTTATCCTCATTGAATACCTTGTCATCCTTGTTGAATATATTCAAGACAAGAGCCTTTATTTGATGCTCGGAGAATTGAGTTGTGGGTTAAGAGATCTGAGCATTTGGAGAAGTTGGAGCTGTTGTCCTCAAAGCAAAGAAGATCAAGAGGAGGTTTAAAGGAGCTGATCAAGATCAAGATGTGTTTAGACAGGGGAGAGAGAGGGTAGCTGTTCATATTAGCAGATTGTTCAAGGACCCGGTGGGACAGATTTAAAATGTTGAGCATAAGATATGGAAGTGATGAAAAATGTTGTTCACCTCAGAAACCGGTGATGATCTGGAACTCAATGGCAACAGAGCCATCAAGAAAGAATTTGATAGGCAATTGAGAGAGTAATTTGCAGGACTATGGGAAAAAAGAAAGGGATTGGAACCAAAGTGAATCCTATTTTATTCTCCCCATATTCTCAACACTTCCAATCAGCTTCTACCCCTCACCCACACACCAGGGGCAACTTACATCAGCCAATTAACTGACCAACCCGCACGTCTTTGGGACGTGAGAGGAAACCGGAGCACTCAGGGGAAACCCACCTGGACACAGGGAAAACATCATGCTGACAGTGCTGGAGATTGAGATTGGACCCAAGTCACTGGAGTTGTGAGGCAACTTTTTCCCAGGGCGACAATGGCTAACACAAGGGGACATAATCTTAAGGCGATTGGAGGAAGGTATAAGGGGGATGTCAGGGATAAGTTTTTTACACAGAAAGTGGTGGGTGTGTGGAACGTACTGCTGGCAGAGGTTGTGGGGGCAGATACATTAGGGACACTTAAGAGACTCTTAGATCAACACATGAATGATAGAAAAATAAGGGGCTATGTGGGAGGGAAGGGTTAGACAGATCTTAGAGCAGGATAAAATGTCGGCACAACATTGTGGGCCGAAGGGCCTGTACTGTACTGTAATGTTCTATGTTCTAACAGTCTGACCAGCTACACCACTCTGTTGCTTTGACACAGTGGGAATCTGCTGCTGACAGTTTATTTGCTGTGTTTAACAGTGACGACATGACCTTTGCCCATTGTAAACCTGGGGCCAGGAATTCCAAGTCCCTCTTTGTGTCCCAGGTTGAATTTGCGTAGAAGTGCAAGGTTCCAACCTCACCAATGACCAGATATGTAACATCTCAACAAGAAATACCCAACACCTGCAGCATCCAAGAAAGCAAACCTCTCGATATCCAATAATCTGCAGTGATCTGATTTGACCAGATGCTGATTACTATGTTACAACCTCTCACTTGTGATTTAAGTCCATTGAAGGTATTTTTTTCAAGGTTCAACATTGGTCTTGAATTTATATATTTAATCTTCAACTGAACTTTTATATAAATATAACATGTGTTTTAAGCACATAGTCAAACTCCGACTACCCAGCACACTCGGGACTTGGTGGTGATAGAGCAGTGGATTTTCTGTAACATTATTACTTCACTTTCTTGGATGTTTCATCGCATTACAATGAATTTCCCAGTGATCTCTGTTTAATGGGACCCTGGCCAATTTGGAGAGTGCATGAGAAATGGGACAGTGGTCAGTTGAATAGGAGGGTGGGAACTGGGACCCCGGTGAGTTTGAAGGAGGTGCAGGAACTGGACGCTTGGCAAGAAAGTACACCAGTGCCTATACTTTCTCAGGAGTCTAAATAAATTTGGCATGTCCCCATTGACCCTCACCAATTTTTACAGATGCACCATAGAAAGCATCCTATCTGGATACATCATGGCTTGGTATGACAACTGCTCTGCCCAAAACGGCAAGAGACTGCAGAGAGTTGTGGACACAGCTCAGCACATCACGGAAACCAGCCTCCCCTCCATTGACCCCATCGACAATTCCTGCTGCCTCGGGAAAGCAGCCGACATAATCAAAGATCCCTCCCACCCCAGAAATTCTCTCTTCTTCTCCCTTTCATCAGGTAGAAGATACAAAAGCTTGAGAACATGTACCACCAGGATCAAGGATAGCTTCTATCCCATTGTTATCAGACTCTTGAAAGGACCTTTTGTACAATAAAGATGAACTCTTGGGGTTAGAAGCTGATTAGAAGGTAACAGTGGGATAGAAGCTGTCCTTGAGCCTGGTGGTACATGCTCTCAAGCTTTTGTATTTTCTGGCCGATGGGAGAGGGAAGAAGAGAGAATGTCCAGGGTGGGAAGGGTCTTTGTTTATGCTGGCTGCTTTACTGAGGCAGTGAGAAGTGTGGACAGAGTCCATGGAGGGGAGGCTGGTTTCTGTGATGTGCTGGGCTGTGTCCACAACTCTCTGCAGTTTCTTGCGGTCCCAGGCAGAGCAGTTGCCGTACCAAGCCGTGATGCATCCAGATAGGATGCTTTCTGTGGTGCATCGATAAAAATTGGTGAGGGTCAAAGGGGACATGTCAAATTTCTTTAGCCTCCTAAAGATGCAGAGGCAGTGGTGAGCTTTCTTGGCCGTGGGAGCTGTGATGATAACCACCTTTAATCCTTGGTTCTGATCTGTCATTTAATAAGATCACGCTGAATGCTCTAACTTCCTCTTTCAATCCCTACATCTTTTGATTCCTCCACCGTCAAAGATCTACTGCTCAAAGTCAATCGTTTTCAAAGATTATTGGAGAATTCAAAAATTACGAACCTCTGAGTAACAAAGTTTTGCGACTCAGTCCCAAATGGCCACGACAAGAGGAGCAGCAGCTGTGAAGTGATCAACATTTCGGGTCGAGACCCTGCATCAATTCCTTTCTTCCCACAGATGCTGCTCGACCCGCTGAGTTCCTCTAGCACATTGTTTGTAGCCCCAAATGGCCAACTGTTTATCCTGAGGCTCTATTCTAAAGCAGAATGAGTTGAGGTTTACCCACAGAATAAATGCCAGCATAGAACAGTTGGACTAAAGAGGCTGGAAGTTGTCGGGACCTATCAAATAAAGACGTAAATCCCCCAACTGATCAGATGACAGAGTTAATGCAAGTGGGCTCTTTCCACCTAGGTTAGGAGAGATAAGTACGAGAGGACATGGCTTTAGGGTGAAAGGGGAAAGGTTTAGGGGGAACATTAGAGGGAACTTCTTCACTCAAAGAGTGGCGGGAGTGTGGAATGGGCTGCCATCTGATGTGGTAAGTGTGGGCTCGCTCTTAACTTTTAAGAGTAAATTGGATGGATACATGGATGAGAGAAGGTCCTGAGGGGTATGGGCTGGGGGCAGGTAAATGGGACTAGCAGAATAATGTTTCGGCACAGACTAGAAGGGCCGAATGGCCTGTTTTCCACGCTGTAGTTTTCTATGGTTCTATGGTTCTAAGTTAGCTATCCGTGAGAAGAAAATCAAACTGTTCTCGAGTTCTAAATATATTCATTCTCATTTCTTTAAACATCAGCAAGATCTGATTAATCTCTCTGTGGAGAGATTTCAAAAGGTTACATGAATTGTAAAAAAACAAATCAATTCATTTCGCTTTCCAATACAAATGATGTGGTAAAATTGTGCACTGCAAGCCTGCAAAAGTGCTTATGAAAACCATTTACTGTTGACTTCAATGAAAATTGTTAATTGCAAACTAATTGAATTAACTCAGTATCATTGGAGCTGTATAGATTTCAGCTAATGGCACTGGATCGCTGTTAACTTTGTTTGATCTAAAACGAAGCAAGATTGCATTTATTTTCAGACCAGAAACAACTTCATTTTCATCCTGGCTGAGGTATTGAATGATCTTGTGGCATTTTCTTTCTGCTTCAATCAATAGAGAGAAGCTGCTTCCGTTGGCAAGAGGATTGGTAGCCAGATTTAAGATGCTGGCTAAAACCCAGGGTGGAAGACGAGAAGAATTTATTTTAAATGCAGTGAGCTGTGATCTAGGACACGATGCCTGAGAAGACAGTGCAAACAGGTTCAGTGGACCTTAACCAAAGAGGGTTGGAAAAGTATTTGAAATGGAGGGAAAAAGTCCTCAGTGCTTTGGGTAAAGGACAAAGTGGGATAAATTAGATAGATGTTGGAAGATTTGGACCTACGGAGTGCCTTTCACAACAGCACTTATTAAGAGCAACAAACAGTCTGCTGGAGGAACACAATGGGTCGAGCAACATCTGTGGGAGGAAAGGAATTGTCGACGTTTCAGGTCAAAACCCTGCATCAGCATTAGGTCTCAACCCGAGATGTCGAGAATTCCTTCTCCCCCACAGATGCTGCCTGACCCACTGAGCTCCTCCAGTGGATTGTGTGTTGCTTCTTGTGTCTCTTGTGTTAACACTTATTAAGACATAGAGGAGACCATTTAACCATCAGGTCCATGCCAACACCACGTGGAAGATCCCATCATCCCACTCCCCCCCTCCTTATTACCCTGTAGCCTTGCAACTTATTCTCTCTTACATCCTCAGCTTCCCTTTCATTCAGTTTGCACTCACCTCAGGATGTAATTAACCTACCAGCCACCTTTGGGTTGTGGGAGGAAACCGGAGCACCCGGGGGAAACCCACCCTGTCACAGGGAGAACGTGCAAACTCCACACAGACAGCACCCGAGGGCAGGATTACACCAGGTCCCTGAAGCCACGAGTCATGGAGTCATAAAGAGAAACAGCAGAAAAACAGACCCTACCGTCCACTGAGTCCGCACCGACCACCAAGCACCCATTAACACTCATCCTACACTAATTCCACTTTTTATTCCTCCCACATTCCCATTAACTCCCCCCAGATTCTACCACTCGCCTACACATTGGGGGTAAATTACAGCGGCCAATTAACCCACCAACCTGCATGTTTTAGGAATGTGGGAGAAAACCTTTCTCCCTTTGGGCTGGCCGTGGGCAGGCACGGTAGTGTAGCGGTTAGCGTAACACTATTACAGCGCCAGCGACCCGGGTTCAATTCTGGCTGCTGTCTGTAAGGAGTTTGTACGTTCTCCCCGTGTGTCTGCGTGGGTTTCCTTCAGGTGCTCCAGTTTCCTCCCACATTCCAAAGACGTATGGGTTAGGAAGTTGGGGGCATGCTATGTTGGCGCCGGAAGTGTGGCGACACTTGAGGGCTGCCGCCAGAACACTCTACACAAAAAGATGCATTTCACTGTATGTTTTGATGTACATGTGACTAATAAAGATACCTTAACCTCTTATCTTTTCCTCAAAGTTTAAATCTGTGTCCCCGGTATAAGAATGTAAGAAATAAAGGCAGGAACGTTGGAGGCTGAGGAGCAACCTGATCGAAACCGCATTCACAGGGAGAACGTGCAAACTCCACACAGACAGCACCTGGGTTCAGGATTGAACCTGGGTCTCTGGTGCTGTGAGGCGGCAGCTCTACCACTGGGTCACCCTGACATGCCCCTCACATCTCAATCAATTTACCATACGAGGCATGGTCACTGTTCTAAACACGGAATGAGGCAGCCAATATTTTTGACAGTAAGCTCCCACAAACAGCAATGTAATAATGATCAGATAATTTCACTAAAATTCCTTAGCCCTAAGTTTCCCGTGTCACAACATGTTCAGGTCACGATCGACCTGTGAAGGCAAACTTGGTTGAAATCAAGTTACTTGAAGGACAAACATTGACCACAGGGCTCCAAGTCAAGTTGAGTTGAGTTTATTGTCATATGCACAAGTACATGTGTGCACAGATACAATGAAAAACTTACTTGCAGCAGCATCACAGGCACAGAGCATCAGATAAGCAGCATTCTCAAGAAAAACATAAATTACAGATAATTTATACACAATTTTTACAAGAAAGGACACAATTAGAACAAGAAAAGTCCATTTTAGTGCAAAGTGATCATTAAGTTACTAAACTGTAGTGATTAGAGTCGTGTTGGTTGGTTCTGGAACTGAATGGTTGAAGGGAAGTAGCTGTCTTATGAGGATAAGTTGAGCGAGCTCGGGCTTTTCTCTTTGGAGAGAAGGAGGAGGAGAGGTGACTTGATAGAGGTGTACAAGATGATAAGAGGCATAGATCGAGTGGACAGTCAGAGACTTTTTCCCAGGGTGACAATGACTAACACGAGGGGACATAATTTTAAGATGATTGGAGGAAGGTATAAGGGGGATGTCAGAGGTAATTTTTTTACACAGAGAGTGGTGGGTGCGTAGAACGCACTGCCGGCAGAGGTTGTGGAGGCAGGTACATTGGGGACATATAAGAGACTCTTAGATAGGTACATGAATGATAGAAAAATAGGGGGCTATGTGGAAGGAGAGGGTTAGATAGATCTTGGAGCAGGATAAAATGTCGGCACAACATTGTGGGCCAAAGTACTGTGCTGTAGTGTTCTATGTTCTATGTTCCTGAACCTGGTGGTGTGGGACTTCAGGCTTCTGTACCTCCTGCCCGATGGGAGCTGCGAGAAGCTGGCACGGCCCGGACAGAGAATCTACCTGTTCTTTTTTGAGTTGCTGTTATGAGAATTTCCATACCTATCCAATGAGTTACTGTTTAACCTCTCATCTGAAAGGTGACACCTCCACGATACATCACTCAACATTGGTCTCGATTTTTATGCTCTTGTCTCAAGACTGAGTCTTGAAATCCTAATGTTCTGTGAGAGAGCTGTTCACTGAACCATGGCTAAACCAACAAGCACAAAGACTTCCTTCAGTTTTGTAAGAAATGACGATTCCCTCCAGCACACAAGCTCAGCAAAGGATTTTCCTTGTATGACATTTTAATTTAGAATTTAAACAATAGGCTGCTCCCTAATCATTCACATGCACCAACCTTGAGATTAAATATCAACAATGGAAAGTGAAGTCTTCTAAAGAACGTTGGATCATAAAATAGTTTCAGCATGTCAGGAGCTCATTCTGCCCATCAAGTCCACGCCAACTCCCAGTGAACTCCTTCAGTTCCTCTGCTCTTACCCCACAGCCCTGCATATAGAGTTTAATCCGGGCAAGTGTGAGGTGTTGCACTTTGGGAGGTCAAATGTAAGGGGAAAGTACACAGTTAATGGCAATTCCCTCAACACCACTGATGTGCAGAGGATCTTGGGGTCCAAGTCCGTACCTCCCTGAAAGTGGCTGCACAAGTCAATAGGGTGGTAAAGAAGATGTATGGTGTGCTTGCTAGGGGCATTCAGTATAAGAGTCAGGAAGTAACGTTGCAGTTGTGTAAAACTTGGCTGCATTTGGAGTATTGTGTGCTGTTCTGGTCACCCCATTACAGATGTGGAGGCTTTGGAAAGGGTGCAGAAGAGGTTCACCAGGTTGCTGCCTGGATTAGAGGGTATGAGCTGTAAGGAGAGGTTGGACAAACTTGGATTGCTTTCTCTAGAGCTGTGGAGGCTGAGGGGAGATCTTATAGAGGTTTGTAAGATTATAGAAAGAGTAGACAGCTGGTATCTTTTTCCCAGGGTCGAAATGTCTAATACGAGGGGGCACGCGTTTAAGGTGAGAGGGGGAAAGTTCAAAGGAGATGTGCGGGGCAAGTTTTTTTACACAGAGAGTGGTGGGTGCCTGGAATGTGCTGCCAGGGGTGGTGGTGGAGGCAGACACGATAGAGGCATTTAAGATGCTCTTAGATAGGCACATGAATGTGCAGAGAATGGAGGGATGTGGACATTGTGTAGCTGAAGGGATTAGTTCAATTAGCAATTTAAGTACTAGTTTAATTAGTTCAGCACAACATCATGGGCTGAAGGGCCTGTTCCTGTGCTGCACTGTCACATGTTCTATGTATATCCATATCCTCCCAGCCCCTGCATCTGCTTCCACCACCAGCCCTGGCAGCCCGTTCCAGGCACCCGTCACCCTCTGTGTACAAAACCTGCCCCATACACCTCCTTTAAACATTCCCCCCTCACCTTTGTGGCACTTAATTACAGTTAAAGATTCTCCCCCCCCCCTCAAAGTGACTGCATTAGATGGATTAATAACATACTGGGGACTTTCTAATTAGAAAATGAAATAAGCTGATTGGGAAAACCATGTGATAAATTAGGTGACAGAGATAATGGCTGAAAAAAATGAGCTTCAGGTTGCTGTAATTAATTCTTGGGGATATTACTTTAATCAGGAAGGTTAAGGGTAGATTTAATGGAGGTATTCATGTCTAAGAGAGAATTTGATGGATTGGGCAGGTAGAGACTAATTCCAGTGGCAAGAGGGCCCATAACCAGAGGTTACAGATTGGAAGAAAATCGATGAACTACAGGAAAAGAGTTGTGATATGGACCAAGCTGCTCAAGAGGATAGTGGGAGATTCAGTCAGAACTTTCAAAAGAGGAGAGGATGGACCTGTTAATTAATCTCATTCTTAATAAATTGGTAAATTGGTTTATTATTGTCACATGTACTGAGGTACAGCGAAAAATTTTGTTTTGCATGCTGTCCATACAGATCATTTCATCACATCAGTACATTGAGGTAGTAAAAGGGAAAACAATAACAGAATGTAGAATAAAGTGTCATAGTTACAGAGAAAGTGCAGCGCAGGCAGACAATAAGGTGCAAGGTCATAACAAGGTAGATTGTGAGGTCAAGAGTTTACTCAGGGACCATTCAATAGTCTTATAACACCTGGATAGAAGCTGTCCTCCAGCCTGGCGGTTAGTGCTTTCAGGCTTTTGTATCTTGTGCCTGCTGGGAGGGGGAGAAGAGAGAATGTCCGGGGTGGGTGGGGTCTTTGATTATGTTGGCTGCTTTACCGAGGCAGTGAGAAGTGTAGACAGAGTCCATGGAGGGGAGGCTGGTTTCTGTGATGCGCTGGGCTGTGTCCACAACTCTCTGCAGTTTCTTGCAGTCCTGGGCAGGGCGGTTGCCGTACCAAGCCATGATGCATCCAGATGTGATGCTTTCTATGGGGCATCGATAAAAAATTATTTAAGGTCAAATGGGACATGCCAAATTTCTTTAGCCTCCTGAGGAAGTAAAGGTGCTGGTGAGCTTTCTTGGGCGTGGCATCTACGTGGTTGGACCTATTGGTGAGGATTTCATGGAGGGGAGGCTGGTTTCTGTGACGTGCTGGGCTGTGTCCACAATTCTCTGCAGTTTCTTCCAGTCCTGGCCAGAGCAGTTATAATGACACAGATGGAGGACATTCAGTCCACTGAATCCATGCTGGCTCCCAGGGCAGTAATCCCATCAGTCCTAGGCCCCCTCTCCTCATTTCCCTGTTGCCACTGTAACCTATTCTCTCACCTGTGCCCAGCTACTCCCTTTTGATTCTTTCTACCCCTCACCCACACACTAGGGGCAATTTACAGCAGCCAATTATCCTACCAACCTCTCACCTACATAAGGGCAATTCACAACAGGCAATTAACAGGCAATACACATGAGGGGCATAGATAGGGTGGATGCACACAGTCTTTTCCCCAGGGCAGGGGAACTAAAAACTAGAGGGCAAGGGTTTAAGGTGAGAGGGGAAAGATTTAAGAGGGACCTGAGGGGCAACTTCTTCACTCAGAGGGTGGTGCGTGTGTGGAATGAGTTGCCAGTGGAAGTGGTTGAGACAGGTACAATAACAAATGGGACCAGTTTAGCTGGGCATCTTGGTCAGCATGGATGAGTTGGGCCGAAGAGCCTGTTTCCGTGCTGTGTGACTCTATGACTCTAAGGTCATTGAGTTCCTCTTCTACCGTCCTTCAGACATTGCCTTCCTCATCACTACGACTCACTGGCTTCCTCTGGACATGCCCAATCATTCTCAAAAGTTCCGCCTGTAAAGTTTTGTATTTTTGACATCACTTTCAGAGACATTCCCCTGTCAAGTCTTCCAAGTTACTTGATGCTCAGGAAAATTCCTCCCTGACTTTCTCGGCCATGAAGACTTCACAGACCGTGTGCTATCTGTGAAGGCGCTCCACCTCTCTGATACCAGCCCTGTCCCAGATAGGGATGTCCATAAGATATAGGAGCAGAATTAGGCCATTTGGCTGATTGAGTCCGCTCCATCATTCAATCATGGCTGATTTCTTTTCAACCCCATTCTCCTGCCTTCTCCCCATAACCCTTAACCCCCTTACCAGTCAAGAACCTATCAATCTCTGCCTTAAATACACCCAATGACTTGGCCTCCACAGCCATCTGTGGCAACGAATTCCACAGGTTCACCACCAGCCGCCTGAAGAAATTCCTCCTCACCTCAGTTCTAAAGGGGTGCCCCTTTATTCTGAGGCTGTGCCCTCGGATCCTGGACTATCCCACTGTTGGAAACATTCTCCCCACGTCCACTCTATCCGGGCCTTTCAGTAGCCGCTGGTTTCGATGAGATCCCTTCTTGTTATTGTGAACACCATCGAGTACAGGCCCAGAGACATCAAACGCTTCTCAAGTCAAGGTTGCTTCTGGAAACATGGTGAGAGGCAACACCCTCAGCCACACGCTGCTGAGACTCACTTCTCTGACAGTGAATGCATTTGCAATCCAAGCAGGTCATGGAATGGTAATTACCAACCATCCAAAATTAACTTCAGCAAAACCAATGATTAAACCCTTTGACTGAGAAGCAGTATTTTAAGATTCAGATGTGTGATGCTCTCAAAATATTTGCATTTTTTGGTGCCTTTCACAACCCTATGATATCCCAAAGCACTTCACAACTGATGAAGTACCCTTGAAGTGCAGGCACAGTTGTCACATCAGAAGCACAGCAGCTACTTTGTGCACAGCAAGCTCCCACAAACAGCACTTTTGATTGAGTAGATGTTGATTGGCCAGAATGAGGGGGAATCTCCTGCTTGGCTCCAAGTATTTTTTACATCCAGCTGAGAGAAGGAGCCTTCATTTAACCTCTGGTCTGATCGAGAGTATCTCTGATGTTACAGAGGTTTAGAGAGGGTGCAGAGGAGGTTTACCAGGATGCTGCCTGGATTAGAGAACATGTCTTACGAGGAAAGGTTGAGCGAGCTAGGGCTTTTCACTTTGGAGCGACGGAGGATGAAAGGCGACTTGATAGAGGTGTATAAGATTATGAGAGGCGTAGACAGAGTGGACAGCCAGCATCTTTTCCCCAGGGCGGCAATGGCCAATACCAGAGGACATCGATTTAAGGTGAGTGAAGGAAAGTTTAGGGGAGATGTCAGAGGTAGGTTTTTTACACAGAGAGTGGTGTAAAACGCCTGGAACGCACTGCTGGGAGTGGTGGTAGAGGCTGATATAATGGGGACATTTAAAAGGCTCATAGATAGGCACATGGATGTAAGAAAAATGGAGGGTTATGGGCTGTGCAGGAGGGAACGGTTAGATTGATCATGGAATAGGTTTATATAGGTTGGCACAACATCGTGGGCCGAAGGGCCTGTACTGAAGTGTACTGCTCTGTGTTCCATGTTTATAAAAACATGAGTGGCATTGATAAGGCGAATGGTCACAGTCGTTCTCTCAGGGCAGGGGAGTTCAAAACTTCAGGGTATAGGTTTAAGGTGAGAGGGGAAAGATTTAAAAGGGATCTGAGGGGCAACTTTTTCACAGAGAGGGTGCTGGGTACATGGAACAAGCTGTCAAATAATTGCAGGCCTGAATGTCTAATGCCAGTGGTAGGAAAGCTGTTGGGAAAAAATTCTGAGTCAGATAGAGCAACACAGCACGGATACAGGACCTTTGGCCCAACCAGTCCATGCCGACCACAGTGCCCACCCATCCAGTCCCAACTTCCTGCGTTTGGTCCATATCCCTCCAAGCCCCGCCCCTCCATGTACCTATCCAAGTGCTTCTTAAATGATATTGTTGTACCTGCCTCACCCACTTCCTGAGAATCAGGATTAATTCACACTTGGAAAAGTAGGGATTAATCAATGATAGTCAGCACAGTCTGAAGGATTTAACAGAGGGACTTTGGTGTACAAGTCCAAGGATTCCTCAAGGTGATGGCACAGGTAGATAAAGTGGTGGAGAAGGCATCCAGGAAACTAGCATTCATTGCCGGGACATAGAATACAAGAGCAGGGAGGTTATGGTACAACATTGTAAAATGATGGTTCGGCCACAGCTGGAGTACTGCGTGCAGTTCTGGTCACCACACTACAGGAGGTGACTGCACTGGAGAGGGTGCAGAGGAGACATACCAGGATGTTGTCTGGGATGGAGCATTTCAGTTATGGGGAGACTGGAGAGGCTGGATCTGTTCTCCTGGAGCGGGGGGGGCTGAGGGGGTCCAGGTCAATGAACCAAAAGAAATGATGAGAAACATCAATAGAGCAGATGGGAGGTAACTTTTCCTCAGAGCAGAAGTATCTAAAAGGCGTAGATTTCGGGGAAAGAGTATTAGGTTTAGAGGGGATACGAGGAAGAATTTTTCAGATACAATTACCACATGGTGGGTCAAAGGGTCTGTTACTGTGCTGTACAACTCTATGACTCTAAAACAAGTGGGGGGATGGGATTGCTCTAAAACTTTGGTTAGGCTGCGCTTGGAGAACTGTGTGTAATTCTGGTCTCCCCATTACAGGAGGGATATGGAGTCTTTGGAGAGGGTACAGAAGAGGTTCACCAGGATGCTGCCTGGATTAGAGGGTATGAGCTATAAGGAGAGGTTGGACGAACCTGGGTTGTTTCCTCTGGAGTGTCGGAGGCTGAGGGGAGACCTGATAGCAGTTTATAAAATTATGAGGGGCATAGCTAGGGTAGACAGAAAGAATCTTTTTCCCAGGGTGGAAATGTCAAATACGAGAGAGAGAAAATTTGAAATAGATGTGCAGGACAAGTTTTTTACACAGAAAGCAGTGGGTGCCTGGAACGCACTGCCAGGGGTGGTGGTGGAGACAGATATGACAGTGGGGTTTAACAGGCTGTTAGACAGACACATGAATATGCAGGGATTGGAGGGATGTGGATCATGTGCTGGCAGAAGAGATTTAGTTGAATTTGGCATCATGGTCGGCACAGATATGGTGGGCTAAAGGGCCCATTTCCGTGTTGTGCTGTCCTATGTTCCCAGAGAGCCGGCATAGACTTGATGGGCTGAATGGTCTCTTTCTCTGCTGTAAGGAAATGTGACTATAATGACAGAAGATACCGACTCTCCACAGCAGACCATCGAGAAAACCTGGAGAGTGTTAAAGCTTCCACAGATGTACTGTTGAAAGTGTTCTGACAGGTTCCATCATGGTCTGGGACGGCAATTCAAATACACAGGAATGTAAGAAGCTGCAGAGAGTAGTGGACTCTGCCCAGCACATCACGGGCACACCCCTCCCCACCACCAGTAGTATCTACAGGAGGCACTGCCTCAAGAAGGCAACATCCATCATCAAATATCCCCACCATCCGAGCCATGCCATCTTCTCACAGCTCCCATCAGGCAGGAGGTACAGAAGCCTGAAGTCCCACACCACCAGGTTCAGGAACAGCTACTTCCCTTCAACCATTCACAACCGGCACAACCCTAATCACTACAGTTTATTAAAACTATGACCACTTTGATCATTTTGTTTTTTTCATTCTAGTTCTGTTCCTTCTTGTAAATATTGTTTAATTTATGTCTTTCTTGTGAATGCTGCTTATCTGATGCTCTGTGCCTGTGATGCTGCTGCGAGTAAGTTTTTCATTGCACCTGTGCACACATGGACTTGTGCCTTTGACAATAAACTCGACTTTGGTATAACTGAAGAAATCAGATCTGCACACACACACTAAAACCACAGTCGGTCCCACTCAGGAGAGGATCAGTAACAGGAGACATCCCCATTATAATATCACCTCTCCACACTGGCACAGAATAAGATTTAAGAATGGCACCCAATTTAGTTATTATGCCTCAAAGCAATGTTGCAGTAATGGGGAAGGGAAGGGTAGGGTAGGGATGGCAATGAGCTGGTGACCATTGGTTGTGTACAGAGGGGTTCCTTCTTTTCTGTTGCCACCCGATTTAAAGTGACAGACATATCAAATGTTAAATTGGAAAAAGAGACGTAAAGGCTCAGCCACTGGAGGAACAGCAATTTAAGGCAGTTGGTGGAAGGGCTGAAGGTGAGATGGGCAGGGATTTTTTTTTGTTAGTGAGCAGCGAGTTGTTCTGATCTGGTACATGGTGCCCGAGGGCAGGGGGTGGGGAGGAGGGAGGTCATAAGAGTCATGGAGTCAGACAGCACAGAAACAGGCCCTTTGGCCCAACTGGTCCATGCCGACCAAGATGCCCACCTAAGCTAGTCCCATTTGCCCATGTTTGGCCCATATCTGTCAGAACATTTCCCATCCATGTACCTGTTCAAATGTCTTGTAAATGTTGTTATTGTACCTGCCTCAACTACTTCCTCTGCCAGCTCGTTCCACATACACACCACCCTCTGCTTGAAACCATTGCCCCTTGGGTCTCTTTTAAATCTTTCCCTTCTCACGTCAAACCTATGCTCCCTAGTTTTTGGTTCCCTTTTCCTGGGGAAAAGACATTCCCCTGCCCTTCCAGTTCTGCCCTCTTAGGCATTCTGAGTTCCAGTGCATTAAACATCCCAAGCTGTTTCTCAGGAATCCTATCAAACCGAGTTCTGCACAGAACACCATAAGGAAATGTGAAGGGCAGGTGATTAAACACTTGGTCAATGATGTAGCATTTGAGGAGCATCTTAAGCCACATCTCTGTAGTATCTTTGGTTTAGTTTATTATTGCCACATGTAACGAGATACAGTGAAAAGCTTTTGTTTGCGTACCATCCAGACAGATCATTCCATACATAAGTACATGGAGGCAGTAAAAAGAAAACGGAATCGTGGTGCAAGAGCCACTTCAAGGTAGACTGGGGAATCAAGAATTCATCTTTTAATGTGTGAGAGGTCCATTCAAGACTCTGATAACAGTAGGATACAAACTGTCCTTGAACCTGGTGGTACGTGCTCTCAGACTTTTGTACCTTTTGCTCAATGGGAGGGGAGAGAAGAGAGAATAACTGGGCTGGGAGGGGTACTTGATTATGTTGGCTGCTTTCCCGAGGCAGTGGGAAGTGTGGACGGAGTCATTGGAGGGAAGGCTGGTTTATGTGATGGACTGGGCTGTGTCCACAACTCTCTGTAATTTTTAAAAAAATTTTTTATTTACAGCGTGGTAACAGGCCCTTTCGGCCCAACGAGTCCACGCCGCCCATTTTAAACCCCCATATTAACCTACCCATACATCTTTAGAATGTGGGAGGAAACCTGAGCACCCGGAGGAAACCCACGCAGGCACACAGGGAGAACGTACAAACTCCTTACAGACAGCGACGGGAATCGAACCCCGATCACTGGCGCTGTAATAGCGTTGCGCTAACCGCTACGCCACTGTGCCATCTTGGGCAGAGAAGTCGCCATCCCAAGCTGTGACACACTCGGATAGAATGCTCTCTAGGTGTAACTAAAAAAAAAATTCATAAGAATCATTGGGGAATTGGTAAGGGGCAGCAGGGATTGGTAAGAGCATGTAAAACGTGCAATCAAAAGAAATTCAACAAGCTTTTCTGCAGAGGCAAAGCAGATGGGCTAACTGGTCTCATTCTATGCGGTAAGAAAGAATGAGGTATAAAATATGATGGTCAAAATCTTGCCCAATAAGACTGATTTTAAAGACCATTTGGTGATACACATGGTTGTGAGATACCTATTGTCGATATGATACTTAGGCACAGATTTCCTACGCTTTGGATAAATGTCTAACCTGATTTGGCACAATTAGAGATGTGAACCAGACCAGAGATCCCAGTTATAGCTTTCAGTTCTACACCGCTGAGAGCTATTGTTCCCACATCCTGACATAATCCCACAGTCAGTGTTCCTGATCACTGAGCAGCTACCGCCCCAGACACAAACCAACAATAAATGTCTTTAATATCCTATTTCATTTACCAGGTGGTCTGGTAAAGAAAAGAAACTGAATTTGAGTTTGTTAACTAAATCACTTAACCCGCCATCTCCAGTCATGTAATATTTAAATGTTGTTACTGCACTGGACTCTCTGTGGGTGACACCCACAAAATACATTCTGGTCACTCCCCAGAATTTCTATTACGGTAAACAATTCTTATCTTCGTCTAAATTGAATTTAAATTTAACATTATCTTTTGAAATGCCTTCCATTTGATGTATTTTTTTTGCTAGATCTTCTCTGATAAATGTTGATGGCGGGTAATAATATTTAGAAATCTAAGGTTTCTCTGAAATAGAAAATGATAGTTTTCATCAGGCATGGAAAATAAATTTGTTTGTGTAAAGAATAGTTTTTAAGGTGCAACCATTAACATCAGGACAGGTGTGGAGGCTTTGGAGAGGGTACAGAAGAGGTTCACCAGGATGCTGCCTGGATTAGAGGGTATGAGCTATAAAGAGAGGTTGGACAAACTTGGGTGGTTTTCTCTGGAGCAGCGGAGGCTGAGGGGAGACCTGATAGAGGTTTATAAAGTTAGGTTTCTCCAATTTAGTGCCACCATTCCAGGGCACTGCCAGGGCAATGAGGAGGCGTACAGGAGTGAGATAGATCGGCTGGTTGAGTGGTGTCGCAACAACAACCTCGTGCTCAACATCAGCAAGACCAAGGAATTGACTGTGGACTTCAGGAAGGGGAAGTCGGGAGAACACACACCAGTCCTTATTGAGGGGTCAGCGGTGGAAAGGGTGTGCAGTTTCAAGTTTGTAGGCATCAACATCCGGGACATGCCCTCTTCTCGTTACTACCATCAGGGAAGAGGTACAGGAGCCTGAAGACCCACACTCAACGATTTAGAAACTTTCCCCTCTGCATCAGATTTCTGAACAGTCCATGAACCCATGAACACTACCCCGTTATTCCTCTTTTACACTATTTCTTTATTTGTGTAATTTATAGTAAGTTTATACCTTTGCGCTGTACTGCACTGTACGCAAAACAGCAAATTTCACGTCATATAAGTCAGTGATAATAAATGTGATTCTGATTCTGATTCTGAGATATCTTCACCCAGTCTTTACACCGTTCTTGAAATGTGTCACTGAGACGAGAGGTAACAATGTTATTTTCAATTAATTTTGGTTTTTTTTTTAGTTGAATACTCTTTCTTTAAAGGGTAGCTTTGATCTGAAATAGGATTTGACACAGTTGAGACGTGATTGTATATTTACGTTCTGAATTACAATGAAAGGCACAACCTGCTATTTTGACTAATGAAGTAATATCATCATTACATTTCTTTCATTAGTGCGATCAATTTCATGCAGTTTGTTACCGTTAAACTGTTGCAAATAAGCAACCTTCCTCTCTGACTTGAACCAAATTCATCTGCCATTAAAATGCAGCTGGAAAATGCAAATTACGAGGAGATGAAGGGGAGAATTAGATGGCATCAAATTAAAATCTTTTTGACACATGCAGAGCTTTCACGAGTTCACAGAAACTGTTCAGGAAGAACCTTTCCAATTGTTGAATGGCAGAAGCCCAGAATTTAAGGCTGAAGTCAAAAAAAATCAGAGTAAAATAAATAAAAACAGCTAAATTAATGAATCTGCTCCCTCATCCAGTTTGACAAAGCAAAACAATTCCCAGAAAAAGATGCCAGGAATGAATTAACAGCAGAGATCGGCTCCACAGACACCCACACGAGGACGAGGCTTACTCACCCAACCTCCAGCTTCCCATGAAAGTCCACGAGCGTAAAGAATAAAGAATCAGCGCCACAGTAGAGCCACTGCCTCACAGCTCCAGCGACCCAGGTTCGATCCCGACCTCTGGCGCCGTCTGCACGGAGTTTGCACGTTCTCCCTGTGACTGCGTGGGTTTCCCCCGGGTGCTCCGGTTTCCTCCCACATCTCTAAGTTGTGCAGGATGGTGGGTTAATTGGCTGCTGTTAATTACTCCAAGTGTGCGGGTGGGTAGTAGGAAAATCAGGGGGAGTTAGAACATAGAACAGTACAGCACAGGAACAGGCCTTTCGGCCCACAATGTTATGGCAAGCCAATTAAGCTACTAATTAAACGCCTAACTAAACTAAACCCTTCTGTCCATATCCCTCCATTCACTGCGCATTCATGCGCCGATCTAAGAACCTCTGTCATATCTGCCACCACCCCACCCCTGGCAGCACATTCAAGACACCTACCACTCTCTGTAAAAACACTTACCCCGCACATCTCCTGTGAACTTACCCCCCTCTCACCTTGAATGCATGCTCTCTACTATTAGAAATTTTGACCCTGGAGAAAAAGATACCGGTTGTCTACTCTACCTATGCCTCTCATAATCTTAATAAGCATGTGAGAGACAATTCACTGCAGTGAAATAAGTGGAAGAACGGGATCGATGGGGATACTTTGAGAACTGGCATCGGCATGATGGGCCGAATGGCCTCTTTCTGTGTCAGCAGGAAATACAATATGATGAGCCTTCATGTTCAGGAGCAAAACGAGCTGTACCTGTTGGAGGTATCTGCTCAATTTAGTTCCAGAGAGATAACCTCCAGCCTGCCGACATGGACTCTGCATTCTCCAGCTTCCAATAACTGCTCCCCCTCTGTCTCTTTCTCTGCCCATCACCCACACACCCCTCCCACTGGGTCCCCTCTCCCACTGCTCCCATCTGCCCTCCCCATATCCCTCCCTTCTTCCATGCTCCACCCTTCCCTAGTGGAATGGTGTCATGAAACAACCTTTCCCTCAATGTCAACAAAACAAAAGAGCCGGTCATTGACTTCAGGAAAGGGGGCGGTGTACATGCACCCATTTACATCAATGGTGCTGAGGTCGAGAGGGTTGAGAGCTTCAAGTTCCTGGGAGTGAACATCACCAACAGCCTGTCCTGGTCAAATCATGTAGATGCCACGGCCAAGAAAGCTCACCAGTGCCTCTACTTCCTCAGGAGGCTAAAGAAATTTGGTTTGTCCTCTTTGACACTTACCAACTTTTATCGATGCACCATAGAAAGCCACCTATCTGGATGCATCACGGCTTGGTACGGCAACTGCTCTGCCCTGGACCACAAGAAACTGCAGAGAGTTGTGGACACAGCTCAGCGCATCACAGACACCAGTTTCCCCTCCTTGAACTCTGTTTTTACCTCTCGTTGTCTTGGTGAAGCAACCAACATAATCAAAGACCCCACCCACCCGGGTCATTCTCTCTTCTCTCCTCTTCCATCAGGTAGAAGATACAGGAGCCTAAGGGCACGTACCACCAGCCTTAAGGACATCTTCTACCCCACTGCAATAAGACTACATTTTCTCTGTAGCTGTGACACTTTACTCTTTACTGTTACTGTTTTTACCTGTACTACCTCAATGCACTCTGTACTGACTCAATGTAACTGCACTGTGTAATGAATTGACCTGTGCGATCGGTTTGCAAGACCAGTTTTTCACTGTACCTCGGTACGTGACAATAATAAACCAATACCAATACCAATACCAGTGCCAATGCCAATGCCAATACCAATGCCAATACCAATACCAATACCAATACCAATCAGATTCCATCATCTTCCACCTATCACCTCCCAGCCTCTGTCACTAATCCCACTCTCCCCCTCCTCCATCTGCCTATCAGAGACAAGATTTCTTTATTAGTCAAATGTACATCGAAACACACAGTGAAATGCATCTTTTGCGTAGAGTGTTCTGGGGGGCAGCCCACAAGTGTCGCCGCGCTTCCGGCGCCAACATAGCATGACCACAACTTCCTAACCCGTACGTCTTTGGAATGTGGGAGGAAACCGGGGCACCCGGAGGAAACTCACGCAGACACGTGGAGAACGTACAAACTCCTTACAGACAGTGACTGGAATTGAAGCCGGGTCACTGGCGCTGTAAAGCATTCCACTAACCGCTACACTACCGTGCCCCTCCTCACCTGGATCCACTTATCACCTACCAGATCCTGCCCCATCCCTTCGCTCCACCTTTTTATACTGGCTATCTCCCCTCGATCTCCAAGTCCAGATGAAAGGTCTCAACCCAAATGTCGACTGTCCACTTCCCTCCACAGATGCTGCCTGACTCGCTGAGTTCCTCCAGCAGTTTGTATGTTGCTCCAGATCAGAATCAGAATTATTATCATTGACTTTTCTGACATGACATTTGTTGTTTTGCAGCAGAAGTACAGTGCAAAACATAAAATTACTGTAAGGTATTCTACCGAACCCCCCCCCCCAACCCCCCCAAGTACCCAGTAGCAGCAGAGACACTGAGGAGCAGATCGAGAGGCAGATTTTGGAGGGGTGCAAAAATAACAGGGTTTGTCATGGGTGATTTCATCTTCCCTAATATTGATTGGCACCTCTTTTGCGTAAAGGGGATAGATGGGGCGGAGTTTTAGGTGTGTCCAGGAAGGATTCCTGACACAGTATGTGGACAGGCCGACTAGAGGAGAGGCCATACTGGACCTGGTACTAGGTAATGAGCCTGAATACATTTCAGATCTCTCGGTGGGAGAGCATTTTGGAGACAGCAACCATAACTCTTTGACCTTTACCATAGCCTTGGAGAGGGATAGGAGCAGACCATATGGGGAAGTATTTAATTGAGGCCGGGGCAATTATGCTGCTATTAGGCAGGAACTTGGAAGTGTAAACTGGGAACAGATATTCTTTGGGAAGTGCACCACCGAAATGTGGAGGTTGTTGAGGGAGTACTTGCTTGAGGTTCTGGATAGGTTTGTCCCATTGAGGCAGGGTAAGGATGGTCGAGTGAAGGAACCACGGTTGACAAGAGACGTAGAATATCTTGTCAAGAGGAAGAAAGAAGCTGACCTAAGGTTTAGAAAGCATGAATCAGATAGGGCTTTGGAGAGTTACAAGGTAGCCAGGAAAGAGCTAAAGAATGGACTGGGAAGAGCTAGAAGGGGGCATGAGAAGGCCTTGGCGAGTAGGATCAAGGAAAACCCCAAGGTGTTCTATACATCTGTGAAGAATAGGATGACTGGAGTGAGGGTAGGACCGATCAAGGATAAAAGGGGAAACGTGCCTGGAGTGGGAAGAGGTAGGGGAGATCCTTAGCGAATACTTTGCTTCAGTATTCACCAGAGAGAGAGACCCTGACATTTGTGAGGATGGCGTACAACAGGCTGATGTATGCGAGGGCATGTCGATGTGAGGAAAGAGGATGTGCTGGAACTTTTGAAAAACATTAGGATAGATAAATCACCGGGGCCGGATGGGATATATCCGAGGTTGTTACGGGAAGTGAGGGAAGAGATTGCTCTGCCTTTGGTGATGAGCTTTGCGTCCTCACTGGCCAGAGGAGTAGTGCCAGATGATTGGAGGGTGGCAAATGTTGTTCCTTTGTTTAAGAAAGGGAGTAGGAATAACCCTGGGTATTACAGACCAGTGAGTCTTACTTCAGCGGTGGGCAAATTACTGGAGAAGATTCTTAGAGACAGGATTAATGGGCATTTGGAGAAGCATAGGCTGATTAGGGATAGTCAGCATGGCTTTGTGAAGGGCAGGTCATGCCTCATGAGCCTGATTGAATTCTTTGAGGATGTGACAAAGCACATTGAAGGTAGAGTTGTGGACGTGGTGTACAGGGATTTTAGTAAGGCGTTTGATAAGGCTCCTCATGGAAGGCTCATTCAGAAAGTCAGGAGGCATGGGATCCAGGGAAACTTGGCTTTGTGGATTCAGAATTGGCTCGCTTTTTGAAGACAGTGGGTGGTTGTAGATGGAGTGTATTCTGCCTGGAGGTCAGTGACCAGTGGTGTTCTGCAGGGCTCTGTCTGGGACCCCTGCTCTTTGTTATTTTTATAAATGACTTAGATGAGGATGTGGAAGGGTGGGTTAGTAAGTTTGCAGATGACACAAAGGTTGATGGTATTGTGGATAGTGTAGAAGGTTGCTATCAGTTACAACAGGACATTGTTAGGATGCAGAGCTGGGCTGAGAAGTGGCAGATGAGGTTCAACCCGAATAAGTGTGAAGTGATACACTTCGGGAGATCGAATTTGAGGGAAGAATACAAGGTTAATGGCAGGACTCTTAGCAGTGTGGAGGAACAAAGGGATCTTGGGGTCCACGTCCATAGATCCCTCAAGATTGCTACGCAGGTTGATGGGGTTGTTAAGAAGGCATATGGTGTGTTGGTCTTCATTAGTCGGGGTATTGAGTTCAAGAGTCACGAGGTAATGTTGCAGCTCTATAGAACTCTGGTCAGACCACACTTGGAGTATTGTGTTCAGTTCTGGTCGCCTCGTTATAGGAAGGATGTGGAAGCTTTAGAGAGGGTGCAGAGGAGATTTACCAGGATACTGCCTGGATTGGAGACCATATCTTATGAGGGTAGGTTGAGTGAGCTGGGGCTTTTCTCTTTGGAGAAAAGGAGGATGAGAGGTGACTTGATAGAGGTGTTCAAGATGATAAGAGGCATTGATCGAGTGGACAGGCAGAGACTGTTTCCCAGGGTGAAAATGGCTAACATGAGGAGACATAATTTTGATTGGAGGAAGGTATAGGGGGGATGTCAGAGGTAAGTTTTTTACACAGAGAGTGGTGGGTGTGTGGAATGCACTGCCAGCAGAGGTTGTGGGGACATTTAAGAGACTCTTAGATAGGCACATGAATGATAGAGAAATGGAGGGTTATGTGGGAGGGAAGGGTTAGCTAGATCTTAGAGCAGGATAAAATGTCAACACATCATGGGTCAAAGGGCCTGTACTGTGCCGTGATGTTCTATGTTCTATGTTCTAACTGGGACCCAGCGAGCGAGACACCAAACCATCAGGATTTCCAAACAGTCAGCGAGCAGATTATCAGAGGTTTACTGTATCCATTTGGAATGGCAATGTTATCTTTAGCTGGATCAGTAATTATTATTGGTATTGGTTTATTATTGTTACATGTACTGTGGTACAGTAAAAAGCTTTTGTTTTGCATGCCATCCAGGCAGATTATTTCATACGTTAGTACATCGAGGTAGAACAAAGGAAAAAGAAAACAGAACGCAGAATACAGTGTTAAAGATACAGAGAAAGTGCAGTGCAGGTAGACAATAAGGTGCTAGGGCCATTACGAGGTAGATTGAAAGATCAAGAGTTCATCTTTATCGTACAAGAGGTCCGTTCAAGAGACTTATATGCTGTCCTTGAACCTGGTGGTACATGTTCTCAGGCTTTTGTATCTTCTGCCTGATGGGAGGGGGGGGAAGAGAGAATGACCCTGATTATGCTGGCTGCTTTCCAGAGGCAGCAGTAAGTGTAGACGGAGTCCATGGAAGGGAGGCTGGTTTGCGTGAAGGACTGAGCTACGTTCACAACTCTCTGCAGTTTCTTGCGGTGTCAGACAGAGCAGTTGCCGTAGCAAGCTGTGATGCATCCGGATAGGATGCTTTCTCTGGTGCATCTGTGAAAATTGGTGGGGGTCGTCATGGACATGCTGAATTTCCTTAGCCTCCTGAGGAAGTAGAGGTCTTGGTGTGCTTTCTTGGCCATAGCGTCAATGTGGCTGAACCAGGACAAGTTGTTGGTGATGTTTACACCTCGGAACTTGAAGGTCTCAACCATCTCCACCTCAGCACCATTGATACAGACAGGGGTGTGTGCTCTGTCCATTTCCTGAAGTCAATGTCCAGCTCTTACTCCAGATGTCAACTGCATATCTGCAAACACAATGTATTGGAGAATACCTTGATACAGAATAAATTCTACTTTTTCCAAAGTAATGCCTATTCCAAAATAAAACACAGATATTAATTATGAAGACTTTTTAATAAGCCAGTAAACCAACTGCCTAATGTATGATGTGGTTTATTACATAAGATAATGGAGTGAGCAATGTGTAAAAAGCTCAGTAACTGTCCTTTGTACAAGCGACTTCCACCCCTGGCCTGAGCTGCTGCCTGGTTCATCCTGGATTAGCTGTCAATCCTCCTGTCACAAGGATTGCCTGTCACTCAGTTTAGCTTTGATTTACTTGATTCAATCTCTACTCCAGACACCTGAGCACTGACACTCTGTAGTGCAGTACTGAGGAGGAGGTGCACTGTTGCGATTGGAATTGGAATTGGTTTACTATTGTCACATGTACCAAGATACAGTGAAAAATTTAGTTTTGCATGCCATCCATACATATTTCAAAACATGAGTACATTGCGGTAGTACAAGGGAATAGCTATCACAGAATGCAGGGTTTAGTGTTACAGCTACAGAGAAAGTGCAGTGCAAGCAGACAAAAAGTGCAAGGCCAGTGAAGAGGTAGGTTGTGAGATGTCCGTTCAAGTGTCTTGTAACAGCGGGATAGAAGCTGTCCTTGAGCCTGGTGGTACATGTTCTCAACCTTTTGTATCTTCTGCCCGATGGAGAGGGGAGAAGACAGAATGTCCAGGGTATGAGGGGTCTTTGATTATGCTGGCTGCCTTATGAATGAGATATTAAATTGAGGCCACTCCTGTTGAGGTGAAAGTAGATCCCATTGCACCAGTTTGAGGAAGAGGGGGAATCAATACTTATCTCTCAAGCAACATCACTAAAGTCAATTACCTGGTCACCATCATAACTTGTGGGATATTACTATGCACGACTTTAGCGATTGTGTTTTCTACAATAAAACAAGGCTGGGAAAAGCCTCAACACGTCCTGAAATGTTGAAATGCGAGTCACTCCTGTTACACAAATGCTAATCTATGCAGCAATGTGCACCAGTAACCACAATAAGTTGTATGAACATAATTGTATCATTAGTTTTGGTCTCACTGTAATTCTAACAGTGAACTGCAGTATTATTCATGTAGACTTTAATTAAATTTTAATATACTGAGCAAATCTGTGCTTCTGTAATGAACGTGGTTCATCCTTATTAAGTGTTTAAATAAGCTATTGTGTGCAAAATCCATTCAGTATTCAACCTGGACTTTGGAAAATAACCTTGTCCCACTGAATAAACGTGGCAAAAGCAAGTGAAAAATAAAAAGCTGCAGATGCTGGAAACCTGAAATTAACAAAAACAGAAAATGCTGGAAACACTCAGCAGGTCAGGCAGCGTCGGTGGAAGGAGAAACAGAGTTAACATTTCAGGTTAGTGACCTTTCTATATTTCCCTTTCCTATGTGTGAACGAAGCAATGAAAAATGTTGTCACAGCAAACAAGACGCTGAAGGAACACAGTGGGTCAGGCAGCATCTGTGGAGGGAAATGGGCAGTCAGAGTCTGTTATCACCCATTCCTCCCCACACAACAGCAGGTCTGCACCAGTCTAGGTCTCTCTGGAGACACAAGAGACTGCAGATGCTGGAACCTGGAGCAACAAACAAAAATGGTGGAAGAACTCAGTGGGTCAGGCAGCGTCTGCGGAGGGAAATGGACGGTCAACATTTCAGGTGGAGACCCTTCATCTGGACTGAAAGATAGAGGGCAGATAGCTGGTATAAAGAGGTGAGGGGAAGGGCTGGAGCAAGAGCTGGCAGGTGATGGGTGGATCCAGGTGAGGAGGGGTGATGGGCAGATGGAGGAGGGGGGAGTGGGAACAGCGACAGAGGCTCGGAGGTGAGAGGTGGGGGTGACAGGGGGCTGCAGATGGTGGGATCTGATAGGAGAGGAAGCTGGAGCATAGGACCAAATAAGGGAGGTGGGGAGGGCAGACGGGAGCAGTGGGGGCGGAGGGGACCCAGTGGGAGGGGTGTGCGGGTGATGGGCAGACAGAGTGGGTAGAGGAGGGGAAAAAAATAAGGTGATGGGGGGCCGGTGTGGGTGTAGGAGGACCTGAGTAGATCAGGATGAGACAGAAAAGGAAGGAGAGATGGTGTAGCAGGTGCAGCTTTTGGCTCACAACTCCAGGGACCCGAGTTCAATGCTGACTTCGGGTGCTCTGAGTGTGAAGGCTACATATGGTCTTCCCCAAGGTTCCTTCCACATCCCAAAGTCAGTAGTCCGTTGGCTAATCCACAGTAGTTTATTCACCAGGTAGTTTATTGGCTGCTGTAAATTACCCCTTAATGTTGATGTGGGAAAATATATCAAAGGTGATTTGATGCACCGAGAGTCATAGGAAACAGGCCCTTCAGCCCAACTTATCCCTGCCGACCAAGGTACCTTCCTGAGCTAAGTCCCATTTGCCAGCGTTTGGCCCATATCCCTCTGGACCTTGCCTCTCCATGTACCTGTCCAAATGTCTTTTAAATATTGTAATTGTACCCATGGGAGATGCTTTCAAAGGATCTTAAAGGAGTTTAAGAATTAAAATCAAGTTTATTATCACTGACACATGACGTGAAACTTGTTGTTTTGCGGCAGCAGTACAGTGCAAGACAGAAAAATTACTATAAGTCACAAAATAAATAAATGGTGCAAAAGAGTAATAACGAGGGAGGCGTTCATGGGTTCATGGACCGTTCAGAGATCTGATGACGGAGGGGAAGAAGCTGTTTCTGAATTATTGAGTGTGGGTCTTCAGGCTCCTGTACCTCCTCCCCAATGGTAGTAATGAGAAGAGGGCATGTCCCGGATGGTGAGGGTCCTTAGTGATGGATGCCGTCTTCTGGATGCACCGCCTCTTGAAGATGTACTGTTGGGGAGGACCATGTTGTAACCTTTCATGGATTGAAGGGCTTTGATGCAGCATGGAGGTTCAAAGCCATCAATTCCGTCATCCAGATGTGAAAAGTGAACGCGAAAAGTAGCGGACCCAACACTGACCCTTGGGAAACACCTCTCATCACTGGCAGCCAACCAGAAAAGGCCCCCTTTATTCCCACTCTTTGCCTTCTGCCAGTCAGCCAATCTACTATCCATATTAGTACCTTTCCTGTAATACCATGGGCTCCTTGGTATTGGTATTGGTTTATTATTGTCACTTGTACTGAGGTACAGTGAAAAACTTGTCTTACAAACTAATCGTACAGGTCAATTCATCACACAGTGCAGTTACATTGAGTTAGTACAGAGTGCATTGATGTAGTACAGGTAAAAACAATAACAGTACAGAGTAAGGTGTCACAGCTACAGAGAAAGTGCAGTGCAATAAGGTGCAAGGTCACAACAAGGTAGATCGTGAGATCATAGTCCATCTCATTGTATAAGGGAACTGTTCAATAGTCTTATCACAGTGGGGTAGAAGCTGTCCTTAAGTCTGGTGGTACGTGCCCTCAGTCTCCTGTATCTTCTACCCGATGGAAGATAGGATACCCTATCTTGTTTAGCAGCCTCATGTGTGGCACTTTATCAAAGGCCTTCTGAAAATCCAAGTAAACAACATCCACTGATTCTCCTTTGAAATTCACAGGGCAGTGAAGAAGGTGTTTGGCACACTGGCCTTCATCGGTCAGAGCACTGAGTATAGAATTGAGATGTTATGTTGCGATTGTACAAGATTGTACTTGGAGTATCATGTTCGGTTTCGGTCAGCCTGTTGTAGGAAGGATGTGATTAAACTGAAAAGAAATGCGAAAAAGATTACAGAACATCAAAACATAGAGGCTTTGTTAATGAGTTTAAAGGGGTCTAGAGAATAGAAAGCTGAAAGGTTTGACACTTGGGACATTTTGAGTTACAAGGACCTAAAAAGGAAAGCTTTGTGTATGGATCAGTAGCTTGTAACAGGGGCAGCAAACAATCTGCTGCAGGAATTCAGTGGGTCAAGCAGCATCTGTGGGAAGAAAGGAATTATAGAGTCAGAGAGTTATACAGCACAGAAAAAGGCCCTTCAGCCCATCGTGTCCATGCTGACCAAGATGTATAGTGAGAGAGCCATAAAGCATGGACACAGGTATTCAAGCTAATCCCATTTCCCAGCACTTGGCCCATATCTCTCTAAACTCATCCATATAACTGTCCACATACTTCTTAAATGTATAGGTCGATGAGGCAGAATCAATGGTTGCTAAATCTGGTAAATTAACCATTGAGTATAGGAGTTGGTTCATTATGTTGCAGTTGTATAAGTCGTCGGTGAGGCCGTACTTGGAGTACTGTGTACAGTTTTGGTCACCCTGTTATAGGAAAGACGTGGTTAAACTGGAAAGAGTACAGAGAAGATTTACGAGGATGTCGCCAGGACTCGAGGGCCTGAGTTATAGGGAGAGGCTGGCCAGGTGAGGTCTTTATTCATTCCAACGTTGGAGAATTAGGGGCAACCTTATGGAATATAAAATTATCTGGCATAAATAAAGTGGACAGTAACAGTCTTTTCTCCAGGGTAGGGAAGTCCAAAACTAGGGGGTGTAATTTTAGGGTGAGAGGGGAAAGATTTAAAAGGGACCTTTTTCACACAGAAGAGGGTGAGTATCTGGAACGAGCTGCCAGGGGAAGTGGGTGAGGCAGGTACAACAGTATCATTTAAGAAGCACTTGGATAGGTACGGGAGGGGCGGGGCTTTGAGGGATATGGGCTGAACACAGGAAATTAGGACTAGCTGGGTGGACAATGTGGTAGGTATGGACTGGTTGGGCTGACGGCTCTGTATCCGTGCTGTAATGCTCTCTGACTCTATGACGCAATGGTGCCATACACCATGCATTGGACAAAGCGAATAAACACATAACGGAAAAAGGAACAAGCGTTGATGGGGATAGGGGGAGGAGGAGCGGGGTGGAGAGAGATCACGAGAGCAGAACGACTAGCACAATCCCCTTCTGTGTGTGAACTGTGCTCCATTCCTCGGATTATTTGAATTATGGAATTCTGTGATCCAGGTGAGTTCATGGAAATGTCATCTGGGCAATGTGATCATTCAGTGTCAAAGAAGCAGGTTGTAAAATGTGATTATCAGCCTGAAGATGCGCATGAGAGGTCAGGGAGAAGTGACACAGAGGGAGGTAATTTTATGACCCATTGTTATGGACTATATGACATTTGAATTACATACAGCCCGGTGAAAGGAATGTTTCTTTCCCGTAATCCTTTCCTGAGAAGATACTCACACTTGGGCTTGAGCTGGTCACCAAAGGGATCCAAGATGGAACAGTTGAACGTACACACAAGACAAATAGCACAGAAGCAGGCCATTCAGCCCAACAGGTTAATGCAAATAAACCTCTCCCACCCCTCTTCACCTCACAATTTGAAGGGACTCCTCGTGCCCATTTTGGCTCATCAGTTGGGCAGCTCCTCTTTCAATGAGCCTTAATTTTACTTCATTCAGGGAATGCGGGTGTTGCTGGGAAGGCCAGTAATTCCCAATTGCTCTTGAGAAGGTGGTGGTGATCCTGCTGACATTGGGTGGCCAATCTCCTTCCCCAAGATGCTCCCCACTCCAACAACTCCAGGGTAAAGATGATTCTCTCTAATTCCTTACTGTTGTTTTTTTCGACTGTGGTTTCTCCTGCACAATAGTTGGCAAGTGAATGGTTCCCTGAAAGTGGCGTCGCAGGTAGACAGGGTGGTGAAGAAGGCTTTTGGCACACTGACCTTCATCAGTCAGGGCGTTGCGCATCGAAGTTGGGATGTTCTGTTGCAGTTGTACAGGATGTTGGTGAGGCTGCATTTGGAATATTGTGTTTGTTTTTGGTCACCCTGCTATGGGAAAGATGCCATTAAGCTGAAAAGAGTGCTGAGGAGATTTACGAGGATGTTGCTGGGACTCGAGGGACTGAGTTATGGAGAGAGGTTGAGCAGGTTGGGACTTTATTCATTGGAGCGTAGGAGAATGAGGTGTGATTTTATGGATGTGTTTAAAGTTACGAGGGGCATAGACAGGGTTGAATGCACACAGTCTTTTTCCCAGGGTTGGGGAATCCAGAACTAGAGGGCATAGGTTTTAGGTGAGAGGGGAGAGATTTAATAGGAACCTGAGGGGCAACTTTTTCACCCAGAGGCTGGTCAGTAAATGGAATGAGCTGCCAGAGGAAGTGGTTGAGGCAAGTACAATAACACCCTTTAAAAGTACTTTCACAGGTACATGGATAGGAAAGATTTGGAGGGTTAGGAGCCAAACGTAGTCAAATGAGACTTGTCTAGATGAGCATCTCAGTTGGCATGGACCAGTTGGGCTGAAGGGCCTTTTTCCATGCTGTATGACTCTATAATGCAATGACCCAATAACCTCCGGCCATACCTCTTCCACTGCTCTAACCCCTATCAGAGCCATAGAGTCATACAGCATGAAACAGGGGTGCTTCCCTGAGTAGGTGGCATCTATCATCAAAGATCCTCACCATCTGGGCCATGCCATCTTCTCACTGCTACCATCGGGCAGGAGGTACAGAAGCCTGAAGTCCCACACCACCAGGTTCAGGAACAGCTACTTCACTCAACCATCAGGTTCTTGAACCGACCTGCACAACCTTAACCTTAACTCAGCAAAGGGACACTATGGACCACCTCTTGCACAGCCATGGACTTGCCTTTGATTATGTTTTCTTTTGCACTAAAGTCTTGTTTTGCACTGTCTTTTATTCTTCATTGTCTTGTATAATTTATGTATAACTGATATCCTGTGCATTGTCTGTACCTATGTGCCTGTGATGCTGCTGCAAACAAGTCTTTCATTGTACCTGTACCTCACCGCACTTGTGCACAGGACAATAAACTCAACTTGACTTGATGTAGCAGTGTCACTAAGGTTATGGAAAACCAAAATCTACAGCGATAAAGGTCTCCCTTAGGTAGATCAAGCCTTTTAAAGGGTATAACTTCTGATCTACGGAGATACAAGAGACCACAGATGCTGGAATCTGGAGCAACACACAAAAATGCTGGAGAAACTTAGCAGGTCAGGCAGCATCTTTGGACGGAAATGGAGAGTCGACGTCTTGGGTCGAGACCCTTCACCTGGACCGAAAGATAAAGGGGATATGGCCAGTCTAAAAAGGAGGAGGGAAGAGATGGTGCAAGATCTAGCGGGTGAGATATGCCTGCAGTTGGAATATAATATCCCAGAGAGTTGATCGGAAAAAAAACATGCATTTTTCCTACAGTGCAAGATTAAAGTTAATACTAAAGACATAAAACAAATCAACTGTGTTTAAGAAATAAACATTCCTTCTCTCCACCTCCACAATCTGCAAAACTAAGCCACATGTTCATTTCAAGCCTGCCATTAAAGTTACATTTGTTTAATCAACTGAAACAGATTGTTCTGCCTCGGGGGAAGTTAACTCTATGAATAATTACCAGGTTACTTATTTACTCCCTTTTCCATGAGTTATTCCTGACTATTCATGTTGACTTCAGCTGTACGGGCCGTGTGTTGTAACTCAAGTGTGAGGTTACTCATGTGAGTTTCACGGGTTCAGGAACAAAGCCTTTGGGGTAACAGTCTCTCTCGCCGCTCAGTTTTACACTCTTGCTGCTTTGGATCTGAATCCAGGATTTGATTGAGTAGATAATGAGAAATAACTTCCCTTCGTGTAACTGAAAAACTCTGTAACACCTGAACGGGCCAGGCAGTGTTTGTCTGGAGGGGAACAGAACTAATACTTCAGGTGGGTGACCTATAATCAGAACTGGGACAAATTAGTCGTCAAGTCATACAGCACAGAAACAGGCCCTTTGGCCCAACTGGTCTATGCCATCCGAGATTCCCATCCAAGCTGGTCCCATTTGCCCGCGTTTGGCCCATATCCCTCCAAACCTTTCCTATCCATGTAGGTTGGAGCTTTGGTAGTCGCCAACCTGACGGTGTCGACATTGATTTCTTTAACTTCCGGTAACCCATCCCCTCTTTCCCGCCCTTTATTTCCCTCCTTTGCTTTCCTTCATTCCTGTGGCACTCTTCCCCTCTTCTCTTTCCCCTCTCCCCACCCTCATGACCTGCCCATCCATTCCCCACCTCCTTCCCTTTATTGAATCGTCCACTGCCCTCTCCTACCAGATTCCTTCTTCTTCAGCCCTTTGTCTCTTCTACCCATCACCCCTCAGCTTCTTACATCTCCCCCTCCCCCCCCACCTACCTTCCCCCCTCACCTGGACTCACCTATCCCCCTGCCTGCGTGTGCTCCTCCCCCCTTCCCCCCACCTTCCTATTCTGGCTTCTGCCCTCTTCCTTTCCAGTCCTGATGAAGGGTCTCGACCCGCAATCTCGACTGTTTACTTCTCTCCGTAGATGCTGCCTGACCTGCTGAGTTCCTCCAGCATTTTTTGTGTAATGCTCCAGATTCCAACATCTACAGAATCTCTTGTGTTTCCTATCCAGTGTGTTCTCAGTAACGCAAAAAGACGCATTTCACTGTGTGTTTTGGTGTACATGTGACTAATAAAGAAATATCTTATTTTACCTATATACAGCAGGGTGACCAAAACTGAACACAATATTCCAAACGTGGCCTCACCAACCTCTTGTACAGCTCCAGCATAACATCCCAACTTGTATACTCAGTGCCCTGACTGATGAAGGCCAGCGTGCCAGACGCCTTCTTCACCACCCTGTCTACCTGCAAAGCCACTTCCAGGGAACCATGTACTTGTACTCCTTGGTCCCTCTGTTCTACAATACGCCCCAGGGCCCGACCATTCACTGTTAAAGTCCTACCCTCATTTGTCTTCCCGAAATGCAACACCTCACATTTCTCTGAATTCAGCTCCAATCAGAAAAAGACAGGTTATAAGATGCAGATTTAATCACTGTATGGGTTCTGAACCTACCATATATTGCCAGCTAGATATAAGAAATTATTAAAACACTTGCTGGAAAGGGTGCAGAAAAGATTCACAAGGATGTTACCAGAATTGGAGCCATAAGGAGAGACTCGATTGGCTGAGATTTTTTTCCCTGGAGTATAGGAGGCTGAGGGGTGACCTTATAGAGGTTTATAAAACCATGAGCGGCATAGATTAGGTGAACGATCACAGTCTTTTTCCCAGGGTAGGGGAGTCAACAACTAGAGGGCACAGGTTTAAGGGGAGAGGGGAAAGATTTATAAGAGATCTAAGAGCAACTTTTTCACGCAGAGGGTGGCGGGTATATAGAACGAGCTGCTAGAGGAAGTGGTAGAGGCAGGTGCAAGTGAAACATTTACAAGACATTTGGACAGGTAAAATAAGATAACATGTCTTTATTAGTCACATGTACATCGAAACACACAGTGAAATGCATCCTTTCGCGTAGAGTGTTCTGGGGGGCAGCCCACAAGTGTCGCCACACTTCTGGTGCCAACATAGCATGCCCACAACTTCCTAATCCGTACGTCTTTGGAATGTGGGAGGAAACCGGAGCACCCGGAGGAAACCCACGCAGACACGGGGAGAACGTACAAACTCCTTACAGACAGTGGCCGGAATTGAACACGGGTCGCTGGCACTGTAATAGCATCACGCTAACCGCTACACTACCGTGCCTGCTCTGGTACATGGATAGGAGAGGTTCAGAGGGATATGGGTCAAAAACAGGCAAATGGGACTAGCTCAGGAAGGCACCTTGGTCAGCATGGACAGGTTGGGCCGAAGGAGTGTGAGTGGTTTCCTGTCTTAAAGTTTCTGTCCTAGAATGAAGCACCCACTCTGCAAAGTGAATGTGACAGCAGGCACTGAGAGAGTGAATTCATTTGCTTCTAATGAGCTATCATAGAGAATTTCTTAGTAGATTTCCTCAGCAGAATTTTGCTTTGAACATTCAGTCGCTGCCGATGATTCTTTAAAAGAGCCTGGCTGTGATTTCTCATCTCCTTGTTGTGTTGGGCCCGAGCAAAACAAAGCAGAACTCGCTCTTCATTCAAGCTCAATTTCTTTAAAGAGCAGAAGGGTACAAAGTTCTTTTGAAAGGTTAGCAACCTGAAACATTAACAGCTTCCTTCTCCACTCAGAGAGAGACTCTGACTCTGGTGGGTAAGGATGTGATATACAGAGCCTACAAAACAAAGTTCGACCAACCGTGATGGAGATGGATGCCAGGATATCTGAGGTCTTTTTTCCACATTGTTGTTTAGTCCATCATTAAATAACACACAGATATATTGTAAAGGACTATGCAAAATCCATTGAGAATTTTTACAACTATGCTTTCTGTTCATTAATTGGGTTAGTGAGTTAACCTCCAGGTATCTTGGCCCACGTGACAATAATTAACCAATACCGAGGCATTCCATGGATATGATTACCCAACTTCATTTAACTCTGAGGCAGCCTTTATAACAGGCAACCAAAAAGGTTGTTCCAGACAGGAGACCTTTACTAAGGGACAGAGAGGGTTAGGGAAGGATTTCTGAAACTCTGTCAGGATTGGACAAAGAACAGATTTTCCCCTTGGTGAAAGACACCCTTTAGTCTGCCCGAAACTTGTTGGTCTCCCAGCACGGCGAGATGTCCATAGGGGAATGCTGCAGACTGGCACATTCCAGGCTGCAGGAGTACGTGCTGAGGGACGCACTGAAGCTGGGTGCAGCCAACTCAAGGGCTCAGTGGGGAAGGACTAGAGTTTAGGGTTCTTCTGCCACTGGACATAGAGGGGCGGGGTCAGGCGAGGAAGCCCCTTAAATATTGTAAATTTGGGATTGGGGTATCACCCCAGGGAGCCACATGTGTGGCATCGGTGCTGTGGTTTTTATAAAAAGTAACACTAATGATTGATCCATACACAATTGTACTGGTTTGCACTGTTTTATTGTTGTATATAGTTTATTTTTTATTGTGAATAAAGTTTATTTTGGTTAAAAAAAACAGATTTTCCCATCTGGAACCAGAGTAAAACTTTGTTAATCTGGCAGATTTCCAGACTATTGGATAGTATTCTTTATCAATACTCCCAATACACTTTTAATTCACCTTTTGTTTTGATGCTTCACAGTAGAATATTTAATTTTCCGGTGAAAGCAGTAAGTTTCTAAGAGAGCACGGTGCAAAAAGACAGGTGAGTTCAAAGGGAGCGCAGGAAGTAGGGCCACAGTGAGTGGAATGGAGCAGGGGAACTGGGATCTCAGTGAGTGCAGGGAATCAGTACCGAGTGAGCCCAACGCCGAACCACAGAGTCACAGAGTCATACAGCAGGGAAACAGGCCCTTCAGCCCAACTGGTCCATGCTGACAAAGGTGCCCATCTAAGCTAATTCCATTTGTCCAGGTTTGGGGCATGTTCCTTAGTACATCACAGAAACCAGCCTCCCCTCCATGGACTCTATCTACACTTCTTGCTGCCTCAGTAAAGCAGCCAACATAATCAAAGACCCCACCCACCCCGGACATTCTCTCTTCTCCCCCCTCCCATCAGGCAGAAGATACAAAAGCCTGAAAGCACATACCACCAGGCTCAAGGACAGCTTCTATCCCACTGTTATAAGATTACTGAATGGCCCCCTAGTACGATAAGATTTCTTTATTAGTCACATGTGCATCGAAACACACAGTGAAATGACTCTTGACCTCACAATCTACCTCATGGCCTTGCACCTTATTGTCTGCCTGCACTGCACTTTCTCTGTAACTGTAACACTTCATTCTGCATTTTGTCATTGTTTTACCTTGTACTACCTCAATGTACTGATGTGATGAAATGATCTGTATGGATGGAATGAAAGACATGTTTTTCACTGTACCTCTGTACATGTGACAATAATAAACCAGTTTACCAATTTACCTTTCCTATCCACACACCTCCAAATGCCTTTTAAATGCTGTTAATGTACCTGCCTCAACCACTTTCTCTGGCAGCTCGTTCCATATACTCACTAGGTCCCTTTTAAATCTTTCATCTCTCAACTTAAACTTATGTCCTCTAGTTTTGGTTCCCTTTCCCTGGGAAAAAGACTGTGTGCATCAGGATTTCAGAATCAGGATTTCTATATAAGATATCTTTATTGGTCACATGTACATCGAAACACACAGTGAAATGCTTCTTTTGCATAGAGTGTTCTGGGGGCAGCCGCAAGTGTCGCCACACTTCCAGCACCAACATAGCATGCCCACGACATCCTAACCCATACGTCTTTGGAATGTGGGAGGAAACCGGAGCCCCCGGAGGAAACCCACACAGACACGGGGAGAACGTACAAACTCCTTACAGACAGCGGACAGAATTGAACCCGGGTTGCTGCTACTGTAATGGCGTTATGCTAACTGCTACACTACCGTGCCTGCCCAGTAGTCAGAGAGCAGATCAAAGTTTTACTGTAATTTCATTACAATCATCAAAGAGGCAATTGGCACAGAATGAGGCCATTCAGCCTATCTGCCTGTTCCTTGAAAGAGCTCCCCGATTAGCTTTTCTCCCTGTTCTTCCTCTACATCCCAGATCCGAATGAATGTAGTTGTGGATAATGGATGCAAGTACCTAACCATTCACAGAACAAAGCACAGGACCCAGAATATCAGTGGATAGAATACTAACTGAGTTTCAATACAGAGCCATAAGTCATCACAGGGTCTTTAACCAAAAGGGCTTAATGCAGATCCACTTAACTGCTTTCATGTGAGGTTCATGAATGCCTGGTTAAAAATCTAGCAAGTGAATTTAATTGTGTCTGTGGGCTCGTTTACTCATACACTATACGCAGCCAGAATATATTTTTATGACATTGCTTATGTGCCGAAGAGCAGAAGACTCATGAGCCCATTCTGTCCGCATTAATCCTTCTGGAGAACTCTCCAATTGATAAGATAAGATAAGATAAGATCTTTATGAGTCACATGTACATCGAAACACACAGTGAAATACATCTTTTGTATGGTGATTTTTGGGGGGCAGTACACAAGTGTGGCCATGCTTCGGGCGCCAACATAGCATGCCCATAACTTCCTAACCTGTACATCTTTGGAATGTGGGAGGAAACCGGAGCACCCAGAGGAAACCCACACAGACATGGGGAGAACGTACAAACTCCTTACAGACAGTGGCCGGATTTCCTGATGTCCTGATCCACTGCTCCCTCCTTTCACCTCAAGGCAGCAATGGTGATTTTGAAGTCATTTTGCAGCCAGGGAAAACACTCCGATGGTTGGAGAAATGGTGCGGTTGTTGGAGGTCAGTCAACTCCGCCCCAGGACATCACTTCAGGAGTTCTCACTTGTATATATTCACCCAAGGGATGTGCATTCCGCAGGCTGAGCCGGCATTTGATTGCCTTTCCCACGTTGCCCTTAAGAAGGTGGTGGTGATCTGCCTTCTTCAACCACCGCAGTCCTTGAGATGCGTTTCTATTTGCACTACCTCAGTTTGCACTCAGTTTCCATTCCATTGTTTTGCACACGTCGCTGTATTTATTGTTGCATTTTTTATTACCAAGTACACTGTTCACTCTGTGAGCTTCATGCAAGCAAGGAATTTCATTGCACCCTGGTGTACATGACAATAAACTAATCTGAATCTGACCCATAATGTTGATAGGGAGAACCGTCTTGGATTTTGACTGATACAGTATGTACTGTCTGTATATGTGGTGTCCGAGGCACAAGTATCTTCCACTGCTTTATCTTTCCATCATAGGGTCAGAGATGGGGTTATTCACTGATGATTTTACAATGTTTAATTCCATTCACAAACACCTCAGCAAATGAATCAGCCCATACAAAACTTTCAGGAAATGTTCAGGCATGGGCTACTGGGCTGATAGCCTCAATTTCCTCAGAAGGTTAAGGAAATCACCTTCCCATTGGGCAGAAGATACAAAAGCCTGAAAGAACGTACCACCAGGCTCAAGGAGAGCTTCTATCCTGCTGTTATAAGACTATTGAATGGTTCCCTATAAGTCGAGATGGATTCTTGACCTCACAATCTACCTTGTTGTGACCTTGCACCTTATTGTCTACCTGCAATGCACTTCCCTGTAGCTGTGACACTTTACTCTGTACTCTGTCATTGTTTTTTTTAAACTGTACTACATCAATGCACTCTGTACTAACTCAATATATGTGCACTGTGTGAATTGATGAATTGATCTGTACAAATGGTATGCAAGACGTTTTTCACTGTACCTTGGTACAAGTGACAATAATAAACCAATACCAATATTGAATGGTACCCTAGTCCAATGAGATAGACTCTTAACCTTACAATCTACCTTGCACCATACTGTCTACCTGCACTGCACTTTCTCTGTAACTGTAACACTTTATTCTGCATTCTGTTATTGTTTTCCCTTGTACTACCTCAATGCACTATTGTAATGAAATGATCAGCATGAATGGCATGCAAAACAAAGTTTTTCACTGTACCTCAGTACATATGACGATAATAAACCAATTTACCAAATTCGGCATGTCCCCGATGACTCTCACCAATTTTTATTGATGCACCATAGAAAGCATCCTATCCGGATGCATCACGGCTTGTTACGGCAACTGCTCTGCCCAAGACCGCAAGAAATTGCAGAGAGTTGTGGACACAGCCCAGTCCATCACTCAAACCAGCCTCCCCTCCATGGACTCCGTCTACATTTCCCATTGCCTTAGGAAAGAATCTAACAAAATCAAGGACCCCTCCCATCCCGGTTATTCTCTCTTCTCCCCCCATCCCATCGGGCAGAAGATACAAAAGCTTGAGAACACGTACCACCAGGCTCAAGGACCCCTCTTCGATCAGCTTTGATCCCTCTGTTATCAGACTATTGAACAGACCTCTCATGCATTAGAGATGAACTCCTGATCTCCCAGTCTACCTCGTTGTGGCCTTGCATTTCATTTGTCTACCTGCACTGCACCTTCTCTGTAACTGTAACACCATATTCTGCATTCTGCTTTCTGCTTTCTTATTACCACCTCAATGTATTTACATATGGAATGATCTGCCTGGATGTCATGCAAAGCAAAAGCTTTTCACTGTATCTCAGTACATGAGACAATAATAAAGCAATACCAACACTAAGTAGCATTCATGACAATGAGAATCAACAAGGAGTCTAACCACATTCCCTTGACATTCAGTAGCATCTTTGTTGCTCAGTCTCCCATCTTAATACCCTGGGGGATCACCATTGACCAGAAGTTTAATTTGAATTAGTATTGTCATTGCCAATGTTAGGTTAGAGGCCGGGTATTCTATCACAAGTGATTCACCTCCTGATACATCAAGTACTTTCCACCATCTACAAGGTACAAAATGAGTGCCATGCCAACAGCTCTCGAGAGACCTGACACTCCATTCAGCATCTTAATCATTTACCATTATCACCATTGGTATACAGTGACTGGGGTATGTACCATCCATAAAATGCTATCCTAATACTCCAACAGAACTCAAAGGAAGCAATAAATACTTGCATTTATATTACCATGGGGTGCATGCAGATTCCATTTTGTCCGGTTTACGTAATGCCCCAGAACTTGCGATGACAATAAAATTGATGCTATTAGTTTATAATGAATAATATCCAACAGCAACATAGAACAGTACAGCACAGGAACAGGCCCTTCAGCCCATCATGTCTGTGCTGACCATGATGCCAAATTAAACTAATCCTGCCTGCCTGCATATGATCTATTCCTTCCATTCACTGCCTGTTCATGTGCCTGGCTAAATGCCTCTGAACCATTGCCATCGTATCTGCTTCTCTACCACCCCTGGCAATGCAGTCCAGACACACACAATTTCTGGAGTTTGAACATAGCACATAGAAGAGTCCAGCAAAGGAACAGGCCCTTCAGCCCTCGATGTTGCACCAAGCTAATTAAATTGCTCCCACATTCCAAAGATGTACGGGTTAGGAAGTTGTGGGCATGCTACGTTGGCGCCAGAAGTGTGGCGACACTTGCGGGCTGCCCCCAGAACACCCTGCGCAAAAGGTGCATTTCACTGTGTACATGTGATTAATAAAGATATCCTAAATCTTATCTCTTAAACATGCAAGTTCAGAAATTACTATGATCCCTGCTCCTCCAAGGCATTACACAATGTAAAATGCAGAAAGCAATGAACTGACTGGAACTTCAGGCCTTTACAAATTACAGTTGCTTTTGTAGAACCCTGAAGACAGTACATCTTGCTGAATGAGGTGTAACTGAGTTTTTAACGGCGCACCATGTCATAATTACAGCTTAACAGGATTTCAAATGCTTAAGAAAGCTAACTTTATAACTGTAGGACTTCATTCCTTCAGATAATTACTTCACAAGTCAATGATTTTTAAAGCAACAATATATTTTTTCTATTTTTAAGGCTTTTTTATGACATCCATCTTTTCTTAATCTGTATATCCCGCTCTTTATGTTGAGCTTGCAAAGTATTAAAAAGCTTTGTAAAGAATCTGGCAATGAGAATGCGTTAAAGCAGTGTCTGCTTCCAAAGTTTGGTTCGATTGACTTCACCGCTTTTTCACTTCACTTGGATCCGGGCTATCCTGTGACAGTATTCAAAGAATATAAGGGGAGACCACCCAGGATTCCAGTCTGCTCGTTATTTCTCAATTAGCTGTGGGCGCAGCCCAGTTTATCACGGAAACCAGCCTCTCCTCGTCTACACTTCCTGCTGCCTTGGGAGAGCAGCCGACATAATCAAGGACCCCACCCACCCAGGTCATTCTCTCTTCTCCCCCCTCCCATCAGGCAGAAGATACAAAAACTTGAGAATACATACCACCAGGCTCAAGGACACTACCATCGGGGAGGAGGTACAGGAGCCTGAAGACCAACACTCAACTATTCAGGAACAGCTTCTTCCCCTCCGCCATCAGATTTCTGAACGGTCCATGAACCATGTCATAATTACAGCTTATTCCTTTTTTTTTTGCACTATTTTTGTAATTTATAGTAATTTTATGTCTTTGCACTGCACTGCTGCTGCAAAACAACAAGTTTCACGTCATATAAGTCAGTGACAATAAATCCAATTCTGATTCTGACATTCTGCTGTTATAAAACTCTTGAACGGACCTTTTTTTTTACAACAAAGGTGAACTCAGGATCTTTCAATCTACCTCATCATGGCTTTTGCACCTTATTTGTTTCCCTGTGCTGCACTTTCTCTGTAATTGTAATACTTTATTCTGCATTCTGTTATTTTTTTTAACTTTTGTACTCCCTTGCTGTACTTATGTATGGAATGCTCTGTCCGGATGGCATGTAAACAAAAGCTTTTCACTGTATCTCAGTACATATGACAATAATAAGACTAATTGTCAAATTTAACTGTGGGATCTTGCCGTTCACGTATTGGCATAGTTCTGACATTGCATTAGAAATAGCAGAAGTGCTTGACTGCATGTGAAATGTCTTGAGTCCCTGAGGCTGAGAGCAGTGTCATAGAAATGGAAATCTTTCTTCCTGATGGCTTTTATTGGTAAGCTATGGGAATAATATAGATGGATTTACGTTTCACTGGAATATCTATTCTTTAGCAAAAGAGATGTATTATGAACAGGGAGAAATTATAGGAATTGCATTAGCTTTTAAATTATACTGTGAAAATATTAGTGTATAAATACTTAATTCATTCGTACCAAATCCTTTTGTCACTATTTTGAAGACCCTATAAATCTTATTTCATGCCTTACTGGCATTGTGCAGCGAACAAGAATGCGAGTTTGAGAATGTTGCTGAAGGTAACTCATCACCATTTGCAAAGAAGAATGGAATATTTTGAAAATAATCACACAGTTTGCACCATTGGTCAAAGTTGAAATGACTGCTAGCTATTCCATCAAACCTGTTTACCAGGTTCAAATACAGCTGGGGACCTACCGTGTTCCTTCCTTCCTTATTCTATTTCTTTTACGCATTCTTTTTTTCTCTCTTTTTCTTTTTCCTTCTCTCTCACTCCCTTTCCTTTCTCGTGTTCACTCTCTCTCTTTCTTACTATCCCTCTGTCTCTCATCTCTTTCCCTTTTTTCTCACTATGTGTCCCCGCTCTTTTTCTCACTCTCTCTTTCACCCATTCTCCCTTTCACCCATTCTCCCTTGGCGTCTCTCACGTTTCTTCCTCTCTTTCCAACGTTCAAACGCACTCGAAAACTATTGCAATTGATAAAGATCACAAGATATTGACAGGAAAGATTTACGAGGATGTTGCCAGGATGAGGGGGCCTGAGATACAGGGAGAGGTTGGCCAGGCTAGGTCTTTATTCCTTGGAACGTGGGAGAATGAGGGGTGACCTTATAGAAATGGTTAAAATTATGAGAGGCAGAGATAAGGTGGATAGTAACAGTCTTTTCCTCAGAGTAGGGGAGTCCAAAACTAGGGGCATAGGTTCAGGGTGAGTATGCAAGACAGGTTTTTCACTGTACCTCACTACATGTGACAATAATAAACCAATTTACCAATTGAAAAGGGACGTGAAGGGCAATTTTCTCATGCAGAGGGTGGTGAGTACATGGAACGAGCTGTCAGAGGAAATGTTTGAGGCAAGTACAATGGTATCATTTAAGGAGCACTTGGATGGGTACATAGAGGGGCAGAGCTTAGAGGGATATGGGCCAAACGCAGGAAATTGGGACTAGCTGGGTGGGCACCATGGTCGGCATGGACTGGTTGGGCCAAAGGGCCTGTATCCGTGCTGTATTGCTCTATGGCTCTATGAAACGAAGTTGAAGAAATCAAAGATACTTTAAGAAAAAAGCATTTAACTCAATTAAGTAAAAAGTTCTAGTTAGAACGTAGTTACCTTGCTCCCTTGCAGCCAGAACTCTCCATTCAGATGGGACTGTTCATGTGCCAGGGAACTGTTGAAATTCTTTGCTCCGCTACAGGGCTCATGAGGGCTCTCTCTGTTGGGAGTATCCAGGAGAAGAACAGCTTGCAGCTTTGGGAGCTATGTCTTCTTGCACTCATATGAGGGAATCCCAAGCTGATGGCACCTTTGTAAGAAGTGGTGTGCAAATCTGCCAACATTTTCCCAATACATCTGGGCCACATTGCAAATTTTTACGGATGTACAGTGGAGAGCATTCTGACTGGTTGCAGAGGGTTGTAGACTCAGCCAGCTCCATCACGGGCACAACCCTCCCCACCATCGAGGACATTTTCAAGAGGCGGTGCCTCAAGAAGGCGGCGCCTCAAGAAGGTGGCATCCATCACTAAGGACCCTCACCACCCAGGACATGCCCTCTTCTCGTTACTACCATCGGGAAGGAGGTAACAGGAGCCTGAAGACCCACACTCAATGATTCAGGAACAGCTTCTTCCCCCAGGCCATCAGATTTCTCAACGGCCCATGAACCCATGAACACTGTCTCATTATTCCTCGTTTTTTGCACTATTTATTTGTTTTTAGAACTTATGGTAATCTTTATGTCCTTGTATCTTGCACTACACTGCTGTCACAAAGCAACAAATTTCATGACATATGTCAGTGATAATAAACCTGATTCTGATTCATCATTTTCCAGTATATTGTGAAGGGTTAGATGTGGGTTTGTTAATTTCTTTGAGGAGGGTCTTAAGAAAGAAATTTGTAACTCAATGTCAAACCTCAACCCAAAATGTCGACTGTCGATTTCCCTCCACCGGTTCTCCCGGACACATTGAGTTCATCCAGCGGTACGTTTCTTGCCCCAGGTTCCAGCAGCTGCCATCTCTTTTGTCCCCAAATGGAAGTTGCTCCTTGACACCTCTGAGCACACTATTGAATATGTTTACACCTGTAGCTTTGAGTAATACGAATATTACCTGCCCTGTATCCAGAGGATTGCACAGCCCTTCAAGAGACATGAGATCAAATCCCACTACAGCATCTGGGGAATTCAACTCATGATATACATCACAGAGTCATACATGGGAACTGGGACCCTGGTGTGTTAGAGAGGATGTGGGAACTGGGGTCCTGGTGTGTTAGAGAGGATGTGGGAACCAGGGTCCTGGTGTGTTAGAGGGAGTGTGGGAACTGGGGTCCTGGTGTGTTAGAGAGGATGTGGGAACTGGGGTCCTGGTGTGTTAGAGAGGATGTGGGAACCGGGGTCCTGGTGTGTTAGAGGGAGTGTGGGAACTGGGGTCCTGGTGTGTTAGAGAGGATGTGGGAACTGGGGTCCTGGTGTGTTAGAGAGGATGTGGGAACTGGGGTCCTGGTGTGTTAGAGGGGGTGTGGGAACTGGGGTCCTGGTGTGTTAGAGGGAGTGTGGGAACTGGGACCCCGGTGTGTTAGAGGGGATGTGGGAACTGGGACCCCAGTGTGTTAGAGGGGATGTGGGAACTGGGACCCCAGTGTGTTAGAGGGAGTGTGGGAACTGGGGTCCTGATGTGTTAGAGGGGGTGTTGGAACTGGGACCCTGGTGTTAGAGGCAGTGTGGGAACTGGGGTCCCAGTGATCTTAATGGGAGCACAGGAACTAAGGCCCCAATTGGTTTCCACGGAGCACGGGAAACGTCATCTGATGAGCCAGAATCCAAACCGTCTGGATTTCTAAATCGTCAGATATCAGATTATCAAAGTTTTACTGTATTCTTGTTCTTTTCTTTGTCTATTTCTTGAATTTAATTGGAAATGGGTTCCATTGCCACTTCAAAAGCCCAGGCTTCTGGTGACTAACCTGGGAACATCCCTCTCTGCTCCCATCCCCCATTCAGCCATCACCCCTCTGCTGGTGAGGGTCATCTATTCTAATGCTAACTTTAACAAGCTATCAGGAGAGCTTCAAACCTGTTTTTACATTTCAGTGCATTGTCTTCCGTTGTTATGGTAACGGTCTCAGTTGCATCGAGCTGTCGATATAATTGTGGCTTCTCAACCTTCCGGGCTAGTCAACCGAAGTTCTTTACAGATGATGGGTTGGTTACCTTGCTGCCTCTGCAGTTCTCCAGCAGTGTGGGATGAGGTCTTGTTCTCAGCTGAATCTGTCTCCATCACCCACTGCTCAACATTGCCAACTAGTGGCCTCAGTGAAGCAGAGCCTTTTTATGAAAATTCCCTTCACATTTCAAGCCTGCTTAATTAAGACTTCATAAATAATTCTTAAGAAGCTTAGTGAATCTTCTGTGAGATTGTTCGCAGATAAAAATTAATAATTTATTTTAATAAATAAATCTGTGCCCTCATTAAGGACTTGAGTTTCTACGGTACCTTTCATAATGTCAAGATGATCCAGAAGAAACCCTTGCACCAAATTAAGTGCTTTGAAGTGCTGTAATGTGGGAAATATGGCAGATAACTTTAGGCGCAGCAAGATCCCAGAAATAAAGCAAGTGATAGTGAACAAGTGGTTGTTATTAGTGAGGTTATACAGTCCTTCAGCATGGAAAGATGCCCTCCAGCCAATCTACTTTGTACCACATGTTGGTCACCATTTTACACCAATCCCACATTAATACTATGTATACTCCCCCCAGATTCTTCTCAACTCTCCCCAGATTCTACCATTCACCCACACACTGGGGGCAATTAATCCATCAACCCACATGTCTTTGGAATGTGGGAGGAAACCAGAGCACCCAGAGGAAACCCACACGGTTACAGGGAGAACGTGCAAAATCCACACAGACAGCACCCGAGGTCAGGATTGAACCCGGGTCTCTGGTGCTGTGAGCTCTACTAGATGTACCACCGTGCTGCTGTGCCATGGTTGAGGGATAGATATTGTCCAGGCCACTCCTGCTCATGAGATAGTTTACACCGAGCTAAATGGAGCCTTGGTCTGGTGTTTCATTGCGAAGACAACACCTCCAGCAGCGCATCACTTCCTTGGCTCAAAAAATTCTTAGGAGTTAGAAGCATAAGGGGTGATCTTCGTGAAACATACAAGATCCTGTGGAGGTGATGTTGAGATGTTTGCACTAGAGAGTCGAGTCATAGAGTAACAGACCACGGAAACAGGCCCTTCAGCCCAACTTATCCAGGCTGACTACTGTGTTAGCCTCAAGCTAGTCCCATTTGCCCACATTTGGCCCATATCCCTCTCAACCTTTCCCGTCCATGTACTTATCCAAGTGTCTTTTAAACATTATTGTGGCTACTGGAAGAATCTTGAACAAGGGGAGATGGTCACAAGATTAGGGGCGTTCATTTAAAATTGGTAATTGGTTTATTATTGTCACAAGTACTGAGGTACAGTGAAAAACCTTTGTTTGATGTGTCATCCAGACAGATCATTCTATACATAAGTACGTTAAGGTGATAAAAAGAAAACAGAATGCAGAATATAGTATTGCAGGTAAAACACTATATAACAGAGGCATAGATTGAGTGGACAGTCAGAGACTTTTTCCTAGGGCGACAATGGCTAACACGAGGGGACATAATTTTAAGGTGATTGGAGGAAGGGGGATGTCAGGGATAAGTTTTTTTTTTAAACACAGAGAGTGGTGGGTGCGTGGAACACACTGCCAGCAGAGGTTGTGGGGGCAGATACATTAGGGACATTTAAGAGACTCTTAGGTAGACACATGAATGATAGAGAAATGGGGAGCTATGTGGGAGGGAAGGGTTAGATAGATCTTAGAGCAGGATAAAATGTCGGCACAACATTGTAGGCCGAAGGGCCTGTACCGTGCTGTAGTGTTCTATGTTCTACAGAGAAAGTGCAGTGCAGGTAGACAATAAGGTGCAAGGGCCACTACGAGGTCGATTGGGAAGTAAAACCGTGATACACTGGAATTTCGTCCTGCAGACAGTGGTGAACCTCTGGAATTCTGTGCTCTAGAGGGCAGTGGACATTAGAACATTGGGGGCATTTAAATTGGAAGATCATCAACAAACATGCAAATTGCATAGAAGATCAGCTGACTGGCAGAAGGCAAAGATTGGGAATAAAGGGTTTTTTTTTCCTGGTTGGCTGCCGGTGACTAGTGGTGTTCCGCAGGAGTGAGTGTTGGGTCCGCTACTTTCCACGTTGTATGCTAATGATCTGGTTGACGGAATTGATGGCTTTGTGGCTGATACAAAGATAGGTGGAGGGGAAAGGTAGTGTTGAGGAAGCAGGGAGTCTGCAGAAGGACTTGGACAGACTGGGAGAATAGGCAAAGAAGTGGCAGATGGGATACAGCGTAGGGAAGTGTACAGTCATGCACTTTGGTAGAAGGAGTAAAGGCACAGACTATTTTCTAAATGGGGAGCAAATTCAGAAATCAGAGGTGCAATCGGACTTGGGAGTCCTAGTGCAGGATTCTCTCAAGGTTAACTTACAGGGCGAGTCAGTAGTAAGGAAAGGAAATGCAAAGTTACCACTCATTTCGAGAGGACTAGAATATAAAAGCAAAGATGTATTGCTGAGGCAACACAGCACATTTGGAGTATTGTGAGCAGTTTTGGGCCCCATATCTAAGGAAGGGTGTGCTGGCATTGGAGAGGGTCCAGAGAAGGTTTCCTAGAATGATCCCAGGAATGAAAGGGTTAATGTATGAGGAGCTTTTGATGTCTCTGGGCCTGTACTCACTGGAGTTTAGAAGGATGAGGGGGGAAATCTCATTGAAACCTACTGAATATTGAAAGGCCTGGATAGAGTGGACATGGAGAGGATGTTCCAGTAGTGGGAGAGTCTAAAACCAGAGGGCACAGCCTCAGAATAGAAGGATGTCCCTTTAGAACAGAGATGAGGAGGAATTTCCTCAGCCAGAGGGTGGTGGATCTGTGGAATTCATTGCTACAGACGGCTGTGGAGGCAAAGTCATTAGGTTCTTTGAAGTGGAGGTTGATAGGTTCTTGATTAGTAGGGGTGTCAAAGGTTACAGCGAGAAGGCAGCAGAATGGGGTTGAGAGAGAAAAATAAATCAGCCATGATTGAATAGCAGAATAGACTCAATGGGCCAAATGGCCTAATTCTACACCTATGTCTTATAGGTCTAATGGCATCATTGACACCCTCCCATCACCCGGTCTTCTGATTTTCACACTGTTGAAATATCACTCAGCCGTAGTTAATCTTAGTGACTGAGCATCCACTGTCTCTGGGAGAGAAATTTCCAATGATTCATAAACTATTCATAAAAAAAATCCATAAAGATTCATAACATAAATGATTCATTAAGAAATTTCTCCTCAGTGGCTGACACCTGACCCTGAGGCTGGTCCCCCTGGTCTCAGATTCTCTAGGCCAGGGAAAGTTGCCTCTCAGTATTGGGATCAAATTTCAATCTCAGTGCCATGGGAAAGGTGGAACTTAAAGGCAGTTTGTTGGCCAGGAGGTGAGAGGGCACAGAAAAGATTCATGAGGATGTTACCAGGACTGGAGGGCTTGAGTTATAAGGAGAGGCTGGGACCATTTTCCCTAGAGTGTTACACAGTTGACCAAAAAAGCAAGCTCACAGAGCACCCAAATGCAGCACACTGGTACAAGACTGGAGTCAGGACACTTTCTCAGAACCAAACACAGGCAGCAACTGGAAGGAATCGTGCCTCGGGGATCTGAGGTGGAGTCTCAACATGAAAACTAGATATCCTAAGAGGAATAGTGAAACTGTGACAGTGCTAGACCTGACAACTCTAAGCAGCCAAGAGACACCATATACCCAAAAGTTGGCCAATACTCTGGCAACTAGTGTTAGAGAAACCCAGGTACTTATGCTAGGCCCCTGATGGGGCTCAGGTGTGTGTCGTTATGCAATTAGTCATGCAGGGAATCCATATGCTGGCCAACAAGGCATCATCAATGGAGCTGAATCAAGGTTAGTACTTGGAACCATGACATGGAGTGAAAGTGGCTGAGGGGTGACCCCCTTATAGAGGTTTGAAAAATCATGAGGGGAATAGATAAGGTAAATAGCCAAAGTCTTTTTCACAGAGAAGGGGAGAGTAAAACCAGAAGTTGCCCCTCAGTCCCTTATGAATCTTACCCCTTAAGAGAGGGGTAAGGTTCATAAGGGACCTGAGGGGCAAATTCTTCACGCAGAGGATGGTGTATAACTCTGTGGATATGCCCCTTGCATTAGTCATTTGCCACTCACCCTTGCTGATAGCAAGCTAGCTTTATTGCTGAGCTTTGTTTGATGTTCAGGTGTTGGTTAAAGCACTGCTTGCATTCTGAGTCTAATTCCTCACAGGAATTTCCCATTCTCCCCTGAGAGGAATTATTATCCCAATCCCAATGAATTATTCTCCATTATCCCAATCCATGACTGCTAAAGCTAAGTCCAATTTGCTGAGAGAAGGAAAGCTCTGAGAGTAGTAGAACATGGAAATGGGCCATTCAGCCCTTGAAGTACCTGCCAACTTTCAACCGCCCATTTACACTGACCCTACATAGAACATGGAACATAGAACACAGAACACTACAGCACAGTACAGTACAGGCCCTTCAGCCTATGATGTTGTGCTGACATTTTATCCTGCTCTAAGATCTATTTAACCCTTCCCTCCCACATAGCCCTCCATTTCTATATCATTCATGTGTCTATCTAAGAGCTTCTTAAATGTCCCTAATATATCTGCCCCCACAACCTCTGCTGGCAGTGCGTTCCATGCACCCCTTAAAAAACCCTGATGTCCCACTTATACCTTCCTCCAGTCACCTTAAAATTATGTCCCCTCGTGTTAGCCATTGTCACCCTGGGAAAAAGTCTCTGACTGTCCACTTGATCTATGCCCCTTATCATCTTGTACACCTCTATCAAGTCACTTCTCATCCTCCTTCTCTCCAAAGAGAAAAGAAGGTTTCTCGAATATTTTTCTAGAATCAGAATCAGAATCAGGTTTATTATCACTGACATATATCGCGAAATTTGTTGTTTTGCGGCAGCAGTACAGTGCAAGACATAAAGACATAAAATTTACTATGTTACAAAAATAAATAAAGAGTGCAAGAGAGGAATAACGAGGTATTGTTCATGGATTCGTGGACCGTCGAGAAATCTGGTGGTGGAGGGGAAGAAGCTGTTCCTGAATCGTTGAGTGTGGGTCTTCAGGCTCCTGTACCCCCTCCCCGATGGTAGTAATGAGAAGAGGGCGTGTCCCCAGTGGTGAGGCTCCTTAATGATGGATGGCACCTTCTTGAGGCACCGCCTCTTGAAGATGTGCCTGTGATGGAGCTGGTTGAGTCTACAACCCTCTGCAGTCTCTTGCGATCCTGTGCACTGGAGCCTCTGTACTAGGCGGTGATGCAACCAGTCAGAATGCTCTCCACCGTACATCTGTAGAAATTTGCAAGAGTATTTGGTGACATACCAAATCTCCTCAAACTCCTAATGAAGTAGAGCTGCTGGCATGCCTTCTTTGTGATTGCATCAATGTGTTGGGCCCAGGATAGATCCTCTAAGATGATGCCCAGGAACTTCAAGCTGTTCACCCTTTCCACCGCTGGCCCCTCAATGAGGACTGGTGTGTGTCCTCCTGACTTCCCCTTCCTGAAGTCCACAATCAGTTCCTTGGTCTTGCTGACGTTGAGTGCGAGGTTGTTGTTGCGACACCACTCAACCAGCCGATCTATCTCACCCCTGTCTGCCTCCTCATCGCCACCTGAGATTCTGCCAACAACAGTGGTGTCATCAGCGAATTTATGGATGGTGTTTGAGCTGTGCCCGGCCACACAGTCATGAGTGTAGAGAGAGTAGAGCAGTGGGGTAAGCACGCATCCTTGAGGTGCGCCTGTGTTGATTGTCAGCAAGGAGGAGATGTTTCTACTGATCTGCACTGACTGTGGTCACCCCATAAGGAAGTCGAGGATCCAGTTGCAGAGGGAGGTACAGAGGCAAGTTTTTTTCCTATTAAATTTAGGCCTAGGTTTTGAAGCTTGTTGATTGCTACTACCGGACTGTTTGCAAATTGCTAATACACCTGGAACTCCCGTTGCCAGCCATTTTAATTCCCCTCCCCATTCCCACACTGACTAGTCTGTCCTCAGCCTCCTCCATTGCCAGGGTGAGGCTAAACACAAACTAGAAGAACAGCGCCTCATATTCCCCCTGGGCAGTCTACAACCCGACGGCACGAACACTGAATCCTCCAACTTCAGGTAACCTGCTCCCCCTCTGTCCCTTTTCTCTCTCCTCCTGATCCACCCAGTTCCTCCTACACCCTCCCCCCACCCCCAGCACCCTGTTTCCCCTCCCCCCACCCACTCCATCTGTCCACCGCCCACACACCCCTCCCACTGGGTCCCCTCTCCCCCACTGTTCCCATCTGCCCTCCCCACCTCCCTCACTTGGTTCCAGGCTCCACCCTCCTCTCCTATCAGATCCCACCATCTGCAGCCCTCTGTCACCCCCACCTCTCACCCCCCAGCCTCTGTCGCTATTGAGAGCTGAAGTCGGGCCTGTGTGCGGTAAAAATCAGTTCACCAGAACACAACAGCATGCCCTTGGTATTGGTATTGGTTTACTATTGTCACTTGTACAGAGTATGTGTCCTCAGGCTCCTGTATCTTCTGCCTGATGGAAGAGGAGAGAAGAGAGAATGATCCGGGTGGGTGGGGTCTTTGATTATGCTGGCTGCTTCACCAAGACAGCGAGAGGTAAAGACAGAGTCCAAGGAGGGGAGGCTGGTGTCCGTGATGCGCTGGGCTGGGTCCACAACTCTCTGCAGTTTCTTGCGGTCCTGGGCAGTGCAGTTGCCGTACCAAGCCGTGATGCATCTAGATAGGATGCTTTCTATGGTGCATCGATAAAAGTTGGTGAGTGTCAAAGGGGACAAACCAAATTTCTTTAGCCTCCTGAGGAAGTAGAGCCGCTGGTGAGCTTTCTTGGCCGTGGCATCTACGTGATTTGACCAGGACAGGCTGTTGGTGATGTTTAGAGAATTTAGAGAAGCTGAGGTTGGAAGGAGGTGACCGGACGGATCAGGAATTCTGGAGATGAGAGAAAGGAGTGAGGACTCCTTTCCAAAGAAGAGGACAGTAAAAGATGAATGTAGCATCATGTCAGGCTTGGCATTCATTGAGATGAGGGTATCAGAGGTTGAAGCTGGGGCCTCTGTTGAGGATTGATCATTTGGGATCAGAGAAGTTAAGGTCAGGAAGTATAGTGAGACCACAGCAAGCGGTGGGCTCACCCCTGAGGGTGGTGGATGGATCAGTAGATATATTTTAGGTGGAGGTGGATAAATATTTGAAAGATCGAGGGACCGAGGGTGATGGGGAACTGGTACAGAAGAGGAGTTTATACCAGCATAGATCAGCCAGGATCACATTGAATGGTGGGGCAGGTTCGAGGGGCCGAATGGCCTACTCCTGCTCTTATTTTCTTCCTCGTAGATATTCTCTCTGCCCTTCCCAGTTTAATGATGTCTTTCCCATAATAGGACGACCAAAACTGTACACAATACGAGTCTATACTGGGTCTCAGTGTTGTCCCGCCAATTCCGTTCCCCAATTAATTCCCCGACTACCCATTCCCTCTCACCTGCCCATCAGCATTCTCCCCCAGATTTCACCACTCACCTACACACCAGGGGAAATTTACAGCGGCCACTTAACCGACCGACCTGCACACCTTTGAGATGTGGGAGGTAGCCAGAACACTCACAAAGTCTCAAATTCCGCGCAGACAATACCTGAGGTCAGGATGGAACCTGGAGCTGAGTGGCAGCAGCACTACCTGGGGCTTCTCCCCAGCAGGGGACGGGCAGCATATTGCTGTGTCCACGGCTGCCAAAATTCAACAGCTTGAGCACGTCGGATGTGGAAAAAATTCAAGCTGTCACCTCAGCTCTGCGACAAATGGAGAGACGCCTTCTCTTCACCTCCTCAAATTTACTTTAATAATCACCTTATATAGGTCTGTAAAATCATGAAGGGCATACATAGATAGGATGAAGGGTATAGATAGGGTGAATGCACACAGTCTTTTTCCCAGGAAAGGGGAGCTAAAAACTAGAGGGCGTAGGTTTAAGGTGAGAGATTTAACAGGAACCTGAGGGGTAACTTCTTCACACGGAGGAGTCCATAACTAGGGGGTGTAGATTTAGGGTGAGAGGGGAAAGACTCAAAAGGGACCTTTTTCACGCAGAAGGGGGTGAGTATATGGAACGAGCTGCCAGAGGAAGTGGTTGAGGCAGGTACAATAACATTTAAAAGGCAGTTGGAGTTAAAAGGCACGGAGTATTGTGCACAGTTTTGGTCACCCTGTTATAGAAAAGATATTATTAAACTAGAAAGAGTACAAAAGAGATTTACCAGGATGTTGCCTGGATTTGGGGGCCTGAGTTACAAGCAGAGGTTGTGTAGACTAGGACTTTATTCCCCGGAACGTAGGAGATTGAGGGGTGACCTGATTGAGGAGTATAAAGTCATGAGAGGCATAGGGTGAAAGCACATAGTCTTTTACCCAGGGAGGGGGTGCTAAAAACAAGAGGGCATAGGTTTAAGATCAGAGGCAAAAGATTTAAAAGGGACATCAGGGGCAGCTTTGTCACGCAAAGGGTGGTGCGTATTTGGAATGAGCTGCCAGAAATAGTGGTTGAGGCGGGCACAGCAGCAACATTTAAACACCATCTAGATAAGTCCATGGGTAGGAGAGGTTTCGAGGGCTATGGGCCAAACACAGGTAGATGGGACCAGCTCGCTGGGCAACACAGTTGGCATGGACGAGTTGGGCCGAAGGGCCTGTTTCCGTGCTGTATGACTCTATGACTCATGACTAAAAAACAAAGCACAGCGTTAATGATCAAGCTTCTCAAAGAGTTTGGCAGAAGGTACCTTCCATCTACTGAAGGACGTAGAGGCTTTGGAGAGGGTGCAGAAGAGGCTCACCAGGATACTGCCTGGATTAGAGGGCATGAGCTATAAGGAGAGGTTGGACAAACTTGGGTTGTTTTCATTGGAGTGTCGGAGGCTGAGGGGAGACCTGACAGAAGTTTAGAGAGGCATAGTCAGGGTAGATAGTCACAGCCTTCTTCCCGGGGTGGAAATGTCAAATGCTGGAGGGCACGGGTTTAAGGTGAGAGGGGGAAAATTTAAAGGGAATGGGCAAGGGAAGTTTTTTTACACAGAGGGAAGTGGGTGCCTGGAACGGGCTGACAGGGGAGGTGGTGGAGGCAGATACAAAAGCAACTTTTAAGAGGAATTTAGACAGACACATGAAGATGCAGGAGAGGGAGGGATACGGATCGCATGCAGGCAGGACTTGAGGGCCTGAGTTACAGGGAGAGGTTGGGCAGGTTGGAACACTATTCCTTGGAATGTAGGAGACTGAGAGGTGACCTGATGGAGGTGTATAAAATCATGAGGGGCATAGACAGGGTGAATGCACTCAGTCTTTTTTGCAGGCAAGGGGTACTAAAAACTAGAGGGCATAGGTTTAAGGTGAGAGGTGAAGGATTTAAAAGGGAACAGAGAAGCAGCATGGTAGCGTAGCAGTTAGCGTAACGCTATTACAGCGCCAGCGATCGGGGTTCGATTCCCGTCGCTGTCTGTAAGGAGTTTGTACGTTCTCCTCGTGTCTGCATGGGTTTCCTCCGGGTGCTCCGGTTTCCTCCCACATTCCAAAGATGTACGGGTAGGTTAATTTGGGTTTAAAATGGGCGGCGTGGACTCGTTGTGCCGGAAGGTCCTGTTACCACGCTGTAAATAAAATTTTTAAAAAAGGTATATGGAACGAGCTGCCAGAGGAAGTGGTCGAGGCAGGTACAATAACAACATTTAAAAGACAGTTGGACAGGTACATGGAAAGGAAAGGTGTAGAGGGATATGGGCCAAACACGGGCAAATGGGACTAGCTTGGTGGACGTCATGGTCTGTAAGGACGAGTTGGGCTGAAGGGCCTGTTTCCGTGCTGTATTAATCTATGACTCTAAAGGCCTGTTCCTTGTGCTGCTTGGACACAGGTTGGAGTGTATTGGGCTTCCTGCTTTATATCGTGAGGGTCCCAGTCAAACCTTCTACACTCACAGAATCATAGAACATACAGCATAGAAACGGGCCCTTTCTTATCTATCCAAATGCTTTTTAAATGTTGTTATTGTACCCGCCTCTACCACCTCCTCTGGCAGCTCGTTCCAAACACCCACCACCCTCAGCGTGAAAAACTTACTCCTCTTATCTCCTTTAAATTTTTCCCCTCTCACCTCAAACCTGTGCCCTCTAGTTCTAAACTCCTGGGAAAAAGATTCTGACTATCTATGTCCCTCATAATTTTATAAACCTCCATAAGATCCCACCTCAGCCTCCTACGTTCCAGTGAGAATAAACCCAGCCTATCCAATTGATCCTTATAACTACTGTCCCTCCTTCAGAGACTGCTGCTACCTTCAGGCAGGAAGTACAGAAGACTGAAGTCCCACACCACCAGGTTCACAAACAGCTACTTCCCTAGAACCATCAGGTTCTTGAACCAACCTGCACAATCCTAACCCTACCTTAGCAACGGAACACTACAGACCACCTCTTGCACTACCGTGGACTTGTCTCTGATTGTATCCTTTCTTTTTGCCCTGTCTTCTGATTCTCTCTCTCTCTTCACTGTCTACATCCATGACTGTCCATCGTTGAGGACACCTTCAAGAGGCGGTGTCTCAAGAAGGCGGCATCCATCATTAAGGACCCTCACCATCCGGGACGTACCCTCTTCTTGTTACTACCATCAGGGCGGAGGTACAGGAGCCTGAAGACTCACTCTCAATGATTCAGGAACAGCTTCTTCCCCTCCGCCATCAGATTTCTGAACGGTCCATGAACCCATGAACACCACCTCATTATTCCTTCTTTTTGCACTTTTATTTATTTTTTGAAATTTATAATAATTTTATGTCTTTGCACTGCACTGCTGCAGCAAAACAACAAATTAGTGTAGCAGTTAGCGTAACGCTATTACAGCGCCAGCGACCCGGCTTCAATTCCGGCCACTCTCTGTACAGAGTTTGTACGTTCTCCCCGTGTCTGCGTGGGTTTCCTCCGGGTGCTCCGGTTTCTTCCCACATTCCAAAGACGTACGGGTTAGGAAGTTGTGGGCATGCTATGTTGGCGCCGGAAGCGTGGCAACACTTGCAGGCTGCCCCCAGAACACTCTACGCAAAAGATGCATTTCACTGTGTGTTTCGATGTACATGTGACTAATAAAGGTATCTTATCTTAAAGATTCTATGTCATTTAAGTCATTGATAATAAATCTGATTCTGTCTTGTATAATTTATGTATAATTTATGTTCTGTGTGTGTCTGTACCTATGTGCCTGTGATGCTGCTGCAAGCAAGTGTTTCATTGTACCCATGCCTCACTAGACATGTGCACATGACAATAAACTTGACTTGACAACTTCAGGAGAGGCAGCCTATAACCTGCCTCAAGAGAAATAAGTGGTCCAACTCTCTGTTTATGTTCATGGATTAGTTAAATTTCCACATTGTCACCAAACTTCCAAGAAGATCCATCACTAGAACTGTCATTCGTTTCATTACAGAGGTCCACAGAGGCATTGCTGGTTCCTTGGGCAGCTTGAGCTGGTGAGTTCATTTGGTATTGGTTTATTATTTGTCATTTGTACCGAGGTACAGTGAAAAGCTTGTCTTACAAACCGATCATACAGGTCAATTCATTACACAGTGCAGTTACATTGAGTTAGTACAGAGTGCATTGATGTAGTACAGGTGAAAACAATAACAGTACAGTGTAAAGTGTCACAGCTACAGAGAAAGTGCAGTGCAGTAAGGTGCAAGGTCACAGCAATATAGTGTAGATCATGAGGTCAGAATCAATCTCATTGTATAAGGGAACTGTTCAATAGTCTTATCACAGTGGGGTAGAAGCTGTCCTTAAGTCTGGTGGTATGTGCCCTCAGGATCCTGTATCTTCTACCCGATGGAAGAGGAGAGAAGAGAGAATGTCCCGGGTGGGTGGACTGCAGGTGCCAGAATCTGGAGCAACACACAATCTGCTGGAGGAAATCAGCGGGTCAGAATCAAAATCAGATTTATTACCACTGACATATGTCGTGAAATTTGTTGTTTTGCGGCAGCAGGACAGTGCAAGACATAAAATTGCTGTAAATTACAAAATAAATAATTAGTGCAAAAAGAAGGAATAACGAGGTAGTGTTCATGGGTTCATGGACCATTCAGAAATCTGATGGTGGAGGGGTCGAAGCTGTTCTTGAATCGCTGTGTGTGTGAAGCATCGACGATTCCTTTCCTTGACTCGCTGAGTTCCTCCAGCAGATTGTTTGTTGCTCCTTGGTTAAAGAGTTTTATTAAAATGATCCCAGGGATGAGGGACTTCTGTTCTGTGGATGGAGGGAAGAAGATGAGGTTTGTTCTCCTTGGAAGGGAGGAGGTTGCGAGAGATCTGACAGAGCATGAAGGGTAAAGACAGAGCAGGTTGAGAGAAACTGTTCCCATTAGGTTGAAAGTGAGCAGTAAAAGAACGGTAGATGATTATTGTTAAGCCGAGGAGATACAAGAGACTGCTGAGGTCATAATGAGGTAGATTGTGAAGTCAAGAGTCCATCTTATCGTACCAGGGGACCGTTCAATAGTTTTATAACAGCGGGATAGAAGCTGTCCTTGAGCCTGGTGGTACGTGCTTTCAGGCTTTTGTATCTTCTGCCTGACAGGAGAGGGGGAGAAAAGAGAATATCCGGGGTGGGTGGGGTCTTTGATTATGCTGCCTGCTTTACCGAGGCAGCGAGAAGTGTAGACAGAGTCCATGGAGAGGAGGCTGGTCTGCATGATGTGCGCTGCTCAGCTGGTCGAGCACCATCTGTGGGAGGGAAGGAATCGTCAATGTTTTGGGTTGAAACCCAACATCAGGACAGAGAGCACACATAGCTGGGGGAGTAGAGTAGTAGGTTCAGCTGTAAGCTTCAACAGGGCAGCATGGCAGTGCAGCTGGTACAGCCGCTGCCTCAAAGCTCCAGAGACCCAGGTTCAATTCGGACCTCCGGCACTGTCTGTGTGGAGTTTTTTACGTTCTCCCTGTGACTCTGTGGGTTCCTTCCGGGTGCTCCGGTTTCCTCCCACGTCCCAAAGGCATGAGGGTTGGTGGGTTAACGGGCTGCTGTAAATAATGTAAGATATCATCATTAGTCACATGTACATCGAAACACACAGTGTTCTGGGGGCAGCCCACAAGTGTCGCCACACTTCCGTCGCCAACATAGCATGCCCACAACTTCCTAACTCGTATGTCTTTGGAATATGGGAGGAAACCGGAGCACCCGGAGGAAACCCACACAGACACGGGGAGAACGTACAAACTGCTTACAGACAGTGGCCGGAATTGAACCCGGGTCGCTGGCGCTGTAATAGCGTTACACTAACCGCTGCACTACCGTGTGTAGGTGAGTGGTCGAATCTGGGTGGAATTGATGGGAGAATAAAAAAAAGGGATTAGTGTAGGATGAATGTAAACGGGCGGTTGATTGTCAGTGTGGACTCGATGGGTGAAGGGCCTGTTCAGTGCTGTATGTCTATGAGGGAGCTGGGTAAGTATCTGAGAGGAAAGAATATGCAGAGCTGTGGGGAGAGCGCGGGGGAGTGGTACTGGCTGTGTTACACTGACAAGTATGGATTCGACGGGCCGAATGGACACTTCCATTGCGACAACCATTCTGTGACCCCACGATTGCTTGATCACGTTGGACACCATTTCACAGCAATTGCTTTTCTCCTTGTTGTGTGTTATCATTTCTCCAGCCTTGCTTGCTCTGGTCTGCTTTCTGCGATAACACCGGGAGTGGGGGAGGAATGAGGAACCAGCCGTTATCACTCTACAGCCATCGTTCTCAGATAGATGGTGTTATGTTTGTTCTTCATCAAGAGACAAACTTCGTGCGGGTTTAACATCTGAACATTTTATTAACCAACACCAGACGGGCTTGCTTCACCTCTCTTTTTACAGCCACTTCCTGTTCCTCCATGTGACCCCTTGCATTGCCCACTGGGAACTGTAGTTCTTTATTATAGGTACATAATGACACAGAGGGAATGAAATCCTCAGAGAAGCCTGCAACGCTTGGACACTAAGACCCGATGCCACTGGGAACCCAGGGAGAAAGGTTCTCAGAAAGGCTGCTTACCATCCATTACTTTAACATGTGAGGTACTAGCTACACTGTTCTGCTTCACTTGCTCATCTAATTCTAGATGCAGACATGATGTGGGAAAGTTCTTTGCTGTGTGCGCCAAGGGAGACAGTTCTGGGAACATACCAATGCACCATAGAAAGCATCCTATCTGAATGTATCAAAGCTTGGTACGGCAACTGCTCTGCCCAGGACCGCAAGAAGCTGCAGAGAGTTGTGAACACAGCCCAGCGCATCATGGACACCAGCCTCCAGCCTCCCTTCCTTGGACTCTGTCTTTACCTCTCGCTGTCTTGGTGAAGCAGCCAGCATAATCAAAGACCCACCCACCTGGGATATTCTCTCTTCTCTCCTCTTCCATCCGATAGAAAATACAGGAGCCTGAGGGCACGTACCACCAGACTTAAGGACAGCTTCTACCCCACTGTGATAAGACTATTGAATGGTTCCCTTAAACCATGAGATGGACTCTGACCTCACTATCTACCTTGTTGTGACCTTGCACCCTATTGCACTGCACTTTCTCTGTAGCTGTGACACTTTACTCTGTACTGTTATTGTTTTTACCTGTACTACTTCAATGCACTCTGTACTAACTCAATGTAACTGCACTGTGTAATGAATTGATCTGTATGATCAGTATGCAAGACAAGTTTTTCACCGCACCTCGGTACAAGTGACAATAATAAACCAATACCAACATCAATAAGAGACTGCAGATGCTGGAATCCTGAGCCAAAAAACAAGCTGCCGGAGGAACTCTGTGGGTCAGGCAGCGTCTGTGGATGGTCGACATTTCAGGTCAAGACCCTGCATCAGGACTGAGAGTGTCGAGGGGAGATGGCCGGTATAAAGAGGGAGGGGTGAGGCAGGAGCTGGCAGACCATAGGTGGATCCAGGTGAGGAGGCGTTGATTGCGAGATGGATTCAGGTGGCAGAGGGAGGGGTGGAGATGGTGACAGAGGCTGGGAGGTGGTAGGTGGAGGTGACAGAGGGCTGCAGATGGTGGTATCTGATGAAAAAAGAAGGTGGGGGGAGTAGATCCAGATAGGGAGGGGTGGTGGGCAGGTGGAACAGTGGGGGGAGGTGGGGGAAGGAGGAGGTGGGAGGGAGGGGAGGGGTTTTGGGGAATGAGTGAGTCGAGTGTGTGGGTGATAGGCAGATTGAACCAGGTGAGGAGGGGAAAGAAACTGGACTAACAGGAAGCTGGGGGGGGGGGGGGGGGGGGGGAGTGAGGGAAGCTCATGGGTGCAAAGAAGTGGGGTGTGCAAAATGACCTGGGTGGATTGGAAGGAGAGAGAAAAGGGACAGAGGGGGAGCAGGTGAATTCAATGCTCGCGCCGTCTGGTGGACCATGACGAGCTCCAGTTTGCATTGGTCCTCAACCTGGCAGTGGAGGAGACCGAGGACAGACAGGTCGGTGTGGGAATGGGGAGGGGAGTTGAAATGGCTTGTAACCGGGAAAGGCGAGAGGGGCTAGAGAATGTGGGGACGGGGGGAGAGTGGGGAGAGGGGAGAGGGAGGAGAAATGGGGAGAGAGTGTGGGGAGAGGGGAGAGTGGGGGCAGTGGGTATTGTGGGTAGAGGAGGGAGTGTGGGAAGAGGGGGGACTGTGGGGAGGGTGGGTAGATTGTGGTGAGGGGGTAAAGAGTGTGGTGACAAGGGGTAGAGCGTGGGGGAGGAGAGAGTGTGGTGAGAGGGGGCTATGGGGAGAGGGCCAGAGTGCGGGAACATAGGCAAGAATGTGGTGAGAGGGGGTTATGGGGAAGGGGAGTAGAGTGTGGGGGAGATAAGGAAGAGTGTGGTGAGAGGGGTAGAGAGTGGGAAGGGGATCGTGTGGAGAAGAGGGGGGGTAGGGTAAATGACTTGAGTTTGCGGAGTTTCTGGGTGATGGATGAGTGAGGGTGGGGGTGGTATTTAGCAGTGTGGGGCGAAAACAATGGTTGGAATTTCACCAGAAGTCCTTTGCACGGTTACCTGCACACTTTGCTCGATGCACTCATTAATGGGAAGGGATTGAGAGTAGTGTTCGGTGAAGATGGATGCCTGGATCTCAATGGCCCATACATCTCAGTCAAAGTTGAGCTTATTGTCATATGTACTTACTTGCAGCAGCATCACAGGCACAGAGCATCAGGTGCACAACATTCAGAAGAAAAATATCAATTAGACAAAATTATACGAGGAAGAACACAATTAGAGCAAAAACAAAGTCCATTGTAGTGCAAAGTGGTCATAGTGTTGCTGTACTGAAGTAGTGATTAGAACACTGCACATAACCCTAATACTTTGCATGAAAAACACAATGATGCTGGAGGAACTCAGCAGGCCAGGTAGCATCTGTGGAGAAAAGCAGGTGAAAAAAAACTCCCCCTCCCACACTATCACTAATGCGTCAGTCCTCAGCCTCCTCCACTGCCAGGAGAATTCCAAGCGCAAACTGGAGGAACAGCAGCTCATTTTCCATCTTAGAACCTTGCAGCCTAATGGCATGAACATTGAATTCTCCCACTTTAAGTAAACCAAACCCCCCACTACCACCCCACTCCCACCCCCCCCCCCCACACACACACACACACACACACACACACACACACACACACACACAACCATGCCTCTTCTCTTCCCTTTCCTAGCCTATCTCTCTTTTTTCTACCCCCCCTTTTCTCCTCCATACCTTTGACCCATCCCCCGATGGATCTGCTCTCCCCTCCTCCCCCGTGCCTGCCTATCACTATCTCTTACCTGCATCTACCTATCACCACCCTGTGCCCACCCCACCTCCCCTCTTTTGTCCACCTATCACTGCTCTGCTTTTCCCTCCTATATATTGGGCTTCCCCTTTTCCTATCTTCAGTCCTGAAGAAGGGTTCTGACCCAAAACATTGACCTCCTGCTTTTCTCCACGGATGCTGCCTGGCCTGCTCAGTTCCTCCAGCATCATCGTGTTTCTCATCTAGATACCAGCATCTGCAGCCCTTTGTTTCTCCTGTAATACTTTGCAACTGGACAGGTGCTTCACATTTCCCTTTGCCAGAGTTCCTCAGCAGATGACAGAGTTTATGAGGTAATATTTAGTTCCATTCAACAGCTGAATCTTCAATCGTCTCAGCCATTTTGTAAATGAGATAGATGTGATGAGAAAATATGTTTCTCTTTTAACCCAGTGAGTTGCAATGTCCTGCCTGAAAGGTTAATGAAATATTCTGCAATTCTAATTCAGGGGCAAAGTAATTTTCCTCTGTACTTAATCACTTTGAATGTTTATAAAATTGAATGATAAATATCAGTAGGTATTCTCCTGAACATTTTCTTGAATCAATGATACCTCAATGGATTAATACCAAACGTCTCTAACATTACCCTGTAAAATAAATGAATCATGTCACTGCCTGTCTCTCAATAAAGAACAATCTCCCTCTCATTATTATTTAATTGAGCTGTTTCTCTCCACCATCATCTCAAAATGTATCTTTAAATCAAGTCACTCGGAGTAATATTTTGCATCGTAGATAATCTCTGGGAGAAGCAGCTGAGAGAAAAATCATCACATCAATTGGAAAAAACATTAATATGAAAAAATAAACGTAATTTGAAGTAAGAGAGTTGCAGAATTAAACAGGACTGGGGAACAGTTCTATAAATATGCAATAAATCTAACTGTCACGTTGTTAACCTTTGATGCTGTGGTTTTACCTCATTTGAACCTTAGCTATAATTATACCCAATCGGTTGTAGAGTTGAGACATGGGTCAAACTGTGACCTCTTGTCCAATTCAGAGCCACTTGTGACCTTAATGAGGGTATTAAATATTGCACCTGTGCATTTTCAGATGAGTGCTCACAAGATCACTTCACAACAAGGACTGGATATACACTAGATCACTGTGGGACTGCCTTCCATGAAATTTAGGTCATCAGGAGTGCCCGCAAGAAGCAAGAATGATGGATAAAATGATGAGTACTAGACAGGGAAGACTGCAGGAAACTATCAACCCTATCAGAGGGAGATAAAATTAGAGGACGTAGGTTGAGGGTAAGAGGGAAGAGATTCAGAGGGGATGTGAGGGGGAACCTTCTTCACCAGGAGAGTGGTGAGTACCTGGAAAGCACTGCCTGAGAGACGGTGGTGGAAGCTGGGTCGCTGACAGCATTTATCCAGATGAACAGTTGAATCACCCAGGCATAGAGGGCGGTGGACCAAGTGCTGGAGAAGGGATTAATATAGAAGCTTGCCCACTGGTCAGTGTGGACATGTTGGGCTGAACGGTCTGTTTCTATGCTGTATTATATGATTTTGTGATTCTACAATACTCTTCAGAACACTATTTACAAGTTGAAAGTGTTTTCATTTATAAAGCGCCTTCCCTTTTTTAGATATTTTTGTACCTGGACATTATTGATGAGACCATCATTTATTGCCCATCTTTAATTGTCCTTGAGAAGGTGTGGGTGAGTTTGGGGGTTGGAGGAGGTTGCAGAGGAAGAGGGAGAAGAGGTTAGCTATACAAAGATGATTTGCTCTGCCTACATACCCCAAAGTGGATGTTGCTTGATGTAAATGAAGCAGTGTCTCTTCATTACCAAGTGAAGATCTGGGGGTAACTTCATCCAAAGATTCGTCTGTTCCATTTGTATAGAAGAGGAAAAACTTTTGAAGCTAAGTACCGATGTGAAGAGGGATGTACATTGAGATAAGATATCTGTTAGTCACACGTACATCGAAACACACAGTGAAATGCATCTTTTGCGTAGGGTGTTCTGGGGGCAGCCCGCAAGTGTCGCCACGCTTTCGGCGCCGACGTAGCATGCCCACAACTTCCTAACCCGTACGTCTTTGGAACGTGGGAGGAAACCGGAGCACCCGGAGGAAACCCACGCAGACACGGGGAGAAAGTACAAATGCCTTACAGACAGCGGCCGGAATTGAACCCAGGTCGCTGGAGCTGTAAAGCGTTACGCTAACCGCTACACTACCATGCCTGCCTCTACACTACTGTGCCTGCCATATTATAGACTTAGTGGATAGGGATGGCAAATTTCCTCATCAGTGAGTCAAATAAGTTTTAAACAAATAAACAATAGTTTTGTGGTCACCTTTACCAACATGTACTTTCCATTCTAATGTTCGTGCATTCTTTGATCTATGATTTCCTTGGTGCCAATGGTTGGATTTGAACTTGTATTTTTGGATTTCTTGAAACTGCTCCGACAACTGAGCCACAATGCTGTTGTACCTTGCCTTGATGAGGGGAAATTCATCATTACAATTGCCTAACCCAAATGGTCAGACTTACCCCTGGCAGGAATTCACTCCCCACCACACAGACCCAGGCTCAAGTCTATAAGCAAGTCCGTACACAGGAGACCATTTGGCCCATTATGTCCTTGTCATCTCCCAATAGAGCAACCTCATCATTCCCATTTCCCTCTTTATTCCCCTGTAATTTATTCTCTCACACATGCCCTTCAACTCCCCTTTGGTTCATTTTGCCCCTCACCTACACTAAGGGGTAACTTACAGTCGCCAGTGAACCAACCAGCAGGTCGTTGGAAGGAACTGGAGCACAGGTCCTTGGCCTTTGTGTCGGTATCTGCAGACTGAAGAACAGGATTCTCTGGGGAGCTCACACAGTCCCCTCGAGGTTGTTATGACTGGTCTGTAGAGCTGTGACAAATGCTAGCCATGTTTCCCTCTGCTAGTTTATCGACTATGTTTTAACATGACGAACACTGGGTTGGGACCTGTTCCTGACAGGCAACAGAATACAGATGTCAGCTGCTGGGGCTTTGAGGGTTCAGCAATGAAGGTGATCACTTAGCCCATCAAATCGATGCTGGGATTTATTCTTCTCTCATCTTTTCATCAATCCCAATCAACGCCTTCCATTCCGTCCTCCTTTCTTGCAAATAACCTAAGGAGACTGTCCCTTACAGAGCAGGGTTCCTCTCTCTCTGCCTGAACATTCCTGCTCACCATCGTCAACACCTGAGACTTCAAGCACAGTAGTCAAGAATGGTCTAGTCCTCGTACTCCACCTGGGCAGTCTCCAACCTGGCGGCAATTCTCCAGCTTCTGGTAACCGTTCCCCCTCCGTCTCCTTATTCTTTTCTTTCTCCACCCGGACCCCATCACCATCTCCCTCTCCACTCCCCCACCTTCTCCATCTGCCCGTCACCCACACACTCCTCCCACTGGTTCCCCTCCCCACTTGATTCCATGCTCGATCTTCCTCTCCCATCAGATTCCAGCATCTTTAGCCCTTCGTTGCCTCCACCTATCATCTCCCAGCTTCTTACGCCCTCACTCTCCCCTCAGCCCCTCATCTGCCTATCACCCCTCCTCACCAGGATCCACCTATCACCTGCCAGCTCTTGCTCCACCCCTTCCCCTCACCACATTATACCGGCTCTCTCCCCTCTTTCTTTCCAGTCCTGATGAAGAGTCTCGACCTGAAACGTCGACTGTCCGTTTCCCTCCATAGATGCTGCCTGACCCGCTGAGTTCCTCCAGCGCTTTTTGTGGTGCTCTCGTCCTGCCTCTGTTCTTTCATATCCTTTCATTTACACACAATTGTTATGATTGCGGTAAGTCAGGGCCTTCAAAAGGGACTTGGATTGGCACACAAGACAGAAATATTTGCAGGACTCTTTGAGAGAAAGCAGGGGAATGGATCTGACAGAATCTCATGATGGGCCGGATGGTCTTTGCCTGTGTTGTAACAATTCTATTATGTAACTTGTTCTCAAAATCAAACTCTTTTAGCATCCTTCTCATTCAGAAAAATACAGCCAGTATTTCCTTCCTGATGTGTGGTGTCCAGAACCGAGGTCGATTGTCTCGATGGGAACCAACAGAGTTACATGTAACTGCAAGTTAATTTCCATCTGTAGTTGTCCAACCCCCTTAAAATAAAGGCCATCATTGCCCCAGAGAAAAATTCCAATCATTTTTTCATTATTTTGTGATTTGGATCTGTTCTATTGCATTTTAACTTCTTGAAATACATATAAAAATAAATTAGGTCGATAACGGCTACTACAAAACTGTCAGATTGTTTTAAAACCTGTCTACTTTGTTAATATCCCTTTAAGATGGACCTATTGCTCCTGATTTTATGCCTATATATTTCAAATAAAAGCTGTTTTTGTGTGTTGTTATGCCTCGCACGCATCTCAGAGGATCCATCCTGGGCCCAACACTGATGCAATCACGAAGAAGGCATGCCAGTGGCTCTACTTCATTAGGAGTCTGAGGAGATTCGTTGTGTCACCGAAGACTCTTTACAAATTTCGATAGAGGTAAAGTGGAGAGCATTCTGACTGGTTGCATCACCACCGGGTATGGAGGCTCCAATATGCAGGATCGAAAGAGGCTGCAGAATGTTGTAGACTCAGCCAGCTCCATCACGGGCACAACCCTCCCCACCACTGAGGACATCTTCAAGAGGCGGTGCCTCAAGAAGGCGGCATCCATCGCTAAGGACCCTCAACATCCAGGACATGCCCTCTTCTCGTTACTACCATCAGGGAGGAGGTACAGGAGCCTGAAGACCCACACTCAATGATTTAGGAACAGCTTCTTCCCCTCCGCCATCAGATTTCTGAATGGTCCATGAAACCATGAACACTACCTCATTATTCCTTTCTTTTTGAGCTATTTATAATAATTTTATGTCTTTGCACTGTACTGCTGCTGCAGAACAATAAATTTCATGTCATATAAGTCAGTGATAATCAACCTGATTCTGGTGAGAAAGGATGTTCTGCCGATCGGCAAGTTGGATTAGTCCAATTCCCAACCATTTACCCCAGTGCGCCTGACACTTTTCCAGCATCCTCCAGGCACGTGATGATGTCATCAACATGTCATCAGTTGCTAGGGCAATAATGTCTGACTCACAGCCTTGGTGAAACCAGAAACAAACCCCACGGCAGGTTGGCAAGGAGACGAGAATTAATGAGTCCCTGATGCCCATCACGAGGTAGCTGTGTGCATGGGCCTGCCTCCAATCTCATTGCCGTGTCGCATTCTTGCTGGTCCCTCAAGTCAAGCCGAGTGCATCGTCATGTGCACAGGTCTAATGAGGAACAGCTAGAATGAAACACTTGCCGCAGCATCACGGGCACATAGGTACAGACAACACACAGAATATAAACTATACATAAATTATACAAGGCAGTGAAGAGAGAGAGAACAAAAGATGGCACAAAAACAAGACCTTAGTGCAAAAAAAAAGACAAAATCAGAGACGAATCCACGGTGATACAAGAGGTGGTCCATAGTGTTCTGTTGCTGATGTAGGGTTAGGGTTGTGCAGGTCGGTTCAAGAACCTGATGGTTGTAGGAAAGTAGCTGTTTCTGAACCCAGTGGTGTGGGACTTCAGGCTTCTGGACCACCTGCCTGACGGTAGCAGTGAGAAGAGGGCATGGCCCAGATGGTGGGGATCCTTGATGATAGATGCCACCTTCTTGACACAGTACCTTATCTACATGCTTTCAATGGTGGGGAGGGCTGAACCCGTGATGGACCGGGCTGTGTCCACCACTCTCTGAAGCCTCTTGCGTTCCTGCGCATTAGAATTGCCGTACTAGGCTCATCGCAGACTTACAAAACCACGCACAGTGCATTCACGCTGTGATCTCCACCCGAATAATGAGACCATGCCTCAGGGTGACATGGAGCATTCATGACACAGGATGGTGTGCAGACAATTGGTGGGGGTGGGATGAGAGAGTGGTTTGGTCACACTGAGGGCACGACTCTCACCCCTGCTCCCATACTGCCCTTCCCACCACAACAGCCTTTTATACTATGGAGGTCAGATTTGCCCTGATGAAGGGTCTCAGCCTGAAACATCAACTGTATATTTCCCTCCATGGATGCTGCCTGACCTGCTGAGTTCCTCCAGCGCTCTTTGTACATTGAGGTCAGATTTTAATGAGGCTGAAAATATCGTTTAAAGCTACATTTTCTACTCTCAAAGCTTTATGTGGTGGGGGTGGGGAGGATCTGCAATTACTGCTAACATTCCTCACAAAGCTAAAGAAATTCGGCATGTCCCCTTTGACCCCCAAAATTTTTACAGATGCACCATAGAAAGCATCCTATCCAGATGCATCACGGCTTGGTACGGCAACTGCTCTGCCCAAGACAGCAAGAAACTGCAGAGAACTGTGAACACAGCAACCAGCCTCCCCTCCACTGACTCTGTCTACACTTCCCGCTGCCTCAGGAAAGCAGCCGACATAATCACAGACCCCACCCACCCCGGACATTCTCTCTTCTCCCCTCTCCCATCAGGCAGAAGATACAAAAGCTTGAGAACACGTACCACAGGTTCAAGGACAGGTTCTCTCCCGCTGCTTGAACAGATCTCTCATGTGCTAGAGACAAACTCTTGATCTTCCGATCTACCCGTTGTGGACCTTGCGCTTTATTTGCCTACCTGCACTGCACTCTTTGTAACTGTAACACTATATTCTGCATTCTGTTTTCTTTTTACTACCTCGACATACTTATGTATGGAATAATCTGTCTGGATGGCATGCAAAACAAAAGCTTTTCATTTGTATTGGCATTGGTTTTATTACTGTCACATGTACAGAGGTACAGTGAAAAACCTGCCTTGCATACCGATCGTACAGGTGAACTCATTATACAGTGCATTTACATTGAGTTAGTACAGAGTGCATTGAAGTAGTACAGGTGAAAACAATAACAGTACAGAGTAAAGTGTTACAGCTACAGAGAAAGTGCAGTGCAATAAGGTGCAAGGTCACGACAAGGTAGATTGTGAGGTCAGAGTCCATCTCATTGTATAAGGGAACCGTTCAATAGTCTTATCACAGTGGAGTAGAAGCTGTCCTTAAACCTGGTGGTACGTGCCCTCAGGCTCCTGTATCTTCTGCATAGTGGGAGAGGAGAGAAGAGAGAATGACCCAGGTGGGTGGGGTCTTTGATTATGCTGGCTGCTTCACCAAGACAACGAGAGGTAAAGACAGAGTCCAAGGAGGGAAGGCTGGTGTCCGTGATGTGCTGGGCTGTGTCCACAGCTCTCTGCAGTTTCTTGCAGTCCTGGGTAGAGCAGTTGCCATACCAAGCCGTGATACATCCAGGTAGGATGCTTTCTATGATGCATCTGTAAAAGTTGGTGAGAGTCAAAGGAACAAACCAAATTTCTTTAGCCTCCTGAGGAAGTAGTGGCGCTGGTGAACTTTCTTGGCCATGGCTTCTACATGATTTGACCAGGACAGGCTGTTGGTCCACCATTTTCTAGGTGTTACTGCATTCACTAAGTTTGGTCTTTATCCATACGCCTGGAGGAGTACGGTGCTAACAACCTTCAAGAAGAATCACACTATCCAGGATAAAGCACCTCCATCCACCACCACAAATACTCACTCCCTCCACCACCAGTGGGTGCAGTGTGTACCGTCTACAAAATGCACTACAATTACTCATCTGGGCAACTCTGACAGGACTTACCAAGCCCACAGACTCCACCACCAAGACGAACAAGTGCAATCGACCCATAGGAACACCACCATCAGCAGGTTCCCCTGTACACATCATCCTACTTCGGAAATCCGTTGCCATTCCTTGATGGTCACTGGCTCTAAATACCGGAACTCCCTTCCCTACAGCACTGTGGGAGGAGTGTTTCAAGAAGGAGCTGGTTCAAGCTGGAAAGGGTTCAGAAAATGTTGACGAGGACATTACCGGGACTGGAGGGCTTGGATTCTAAGGAGAGACTGGATAGGCTGGGACATTTTTCCTGGGTGCATAGGAGGCTGAGGGGTGACCTGGTAGAGGTATGTAAAATCCTGAGGGGCATAAATTAGGGCACAATCTTTTCCCAGGGGTAGGAGAGTCTAAACCTGGAGGGCATAGATTGGAGGTGAGAGGGGAAAGATTTAAAAGGGACCTGAGGGTTAACTTCTTCACACAGAGGTTGGTGGGTATATGGAACGAGCTGCCAGAGGAAGATGGGTACAATTACAATGGTTAAAAGACATTTATACAGGTACATGGATAGGAAAGGGTTAGAGGGATATGGGCCAGATGAAGGCAAATGGGACTAGCTCAGATAGAACATTTGTCTATACCTCTCGCTGCCATGGTGAAGCAGCCGGCATAATCAAAGACCCCATCCACCCGGGTCGTTCCCTCTTCTCCCCTCTCCCATCAGGCAGAAGATACAGGAGCCTGAGGGCACATACCACCAGGCTCAAGGACAGCTTCTACCTCTCTATTATAAGACTATTGAATGGTTCCCTTTTTGATGAGATGGACTCTTGACCTCACTATCTACGTTGTTATGACCTTGCACCTTATTGTCTACCTGCAATGCACTTCCCTGTAGCTGTGACACTTTACTCTGTATTGTGGTATTGTTTTTACCCTGTACTACCTCAATGCACTGTGTAATGAATTGATCTGTACGATCGGTATGCAAGACAAGTTTTTCATTGTACCTCTGTACAAGTGACAATAATAAATCAAATCCAATACCAATACATCTTGGTCAACACAGACGAGTTGGGCTGAAAGGCCTGTTTCCATGCTGTGTAACTCTATGACTGTAAGGCCACATTTTCAGGGGCATTTGTGAAGGGTAATTAATGCTGTCCTTGCCAGTAATGTCCAGATCCAAAAACAAATATTAAAAAGGTGACTCCTGCCCCACTGATGTTGTTGAGCCTTGACTGCACTCTGAAGTTCCTCAGGAAAACCACTCAGTTCAGGAGCAGCTCGGGATGGGCAATAAATGCTGGCCCTCCCTGACCAAATATATAACTTTTCAAAATTTAGTGTTGGATACTTGAGCTGTAACCAGACTTTGACTGAGACACAGAGACAAACTATTGGTTTGTGAAATTAGGTAGAGATTTGTCTTTTGTCAATGTTAAGCAGAGCATGATTTTGAGAGTGATGTACAATTTAATAGTGAAAAGCAAAAAAAAACTTCAGACCGTCTCATAGAGTCATACAGCAGGGAAACAGGCCCTTCGGCCCAACTAGTCCATACAGACCAAGATTCCCATCAAAGCTTGTCCCAATTCCCTGCGTTTGGCTCCTATTCCTTTAAATCTGTCCTATCCATGTACTTGTCCAAGTGTCCTTTAAAATTTCTTAATGTACCGGCCTCAAACACTTCCGCTGGCAGCTTGTTCCATATACAGGCCACACTCTGTGTAAAAAACTGCCCCTCAGCTTCCTATTAAATCTCTCCCCTCTCACCTTAGACATGCCCTCTAATTTTTGATTCCCCAACCCTGGGAAAAAGCTGTGCACATTCACCCTATCTATGCCCCTCATAATTTTATTCACCTCTGTAAGGTCACCCCTCATTCCCCTATGCTCCATTGAAAAAAGTCCCAACCTGCTCAACCTCTCTCCATAATTCAGTCCCTCAAGTCCCAGCAACATTCTCGTAAATCTCCTCTGCACTCTTTCCAGCTTAATTGCATGTTCTCTAGTGACCTAAGGAAGCCCGGGGTGGGGTTGGGGAGGAGGAGTGAATACAACCCTCTCCTCATCAACAGAGCTGTTGTAGAGATAGTCAACAGATTCAGGTTCCTTGGCATCCACATCACCAGCAACCTCTCCTGATCCCTCCACACTGATGCGGTGATCAAGAGAGCGCATCAGAGTATATACTTTCTTCGGCAGCTGAGAAGATTCAACTCATCCATGAGGATTCTCACAAACTTCTATAGATGCACTATAGAAAGTACCCTGACCGGTTGCTCTGCTCTGGACTGACGGGACCTGCAGAGAGCGGTAAACATTGCCCAGTCTGTCACAGGCTCCTCACCTCCTTCCACCCAGTCCATCTTCATCATGCGTTGCTTCAGGAAGACTAACAGTATCGTCAGGTATACCTGCTGCCCTGGCCATTCCCTTTTCTCCCTTCTACCTTTTGGGAGAAGATACTGGAGCTTGAAAGCCCGGACGTCCAGACTCAGGAATAGCTTCTTCCCCACTGCTGTCAGACCCCGGAACCAGTCACCTCTCTCACATTCCCTTCCCGGTGGTGCTGCCGTGTTCTTGAATCCTTAATTCTACTTCTTCCGTTATTGTCACTTTAGCATTTCTGTTTGTGCCACCTCAGTTTGCACAATTAAACTTTGCACCATTCTGCTGTTTTGTGCCCATCCCTGTATTTATTGTTGTAGTTAGTATCACCATGTTTACTCTGTGAGCTTCACACGAGAATGGAACTTCATCCTGGTGTGTATGACAATAAACTAATCTGAATCTGGATCTGATGGGGATGTGTGTGAGAGTTAGAGGGTACAGGGAAATAAATTGAGGGGGAATGGGTATTCTCTTGGGAGCTGGCAGGAAGCTGATGAGCTGATTAAGTAATTAAATTGAAAAGTAGGGAAGCTCACCTCATAGAGACACAAGATGCTGGAATCTGGAGCAACACACAATCTGCTGGAGGAACTCAGTGGGTCGAGCAGAATCTGTGGGAGGGAGGAATTGTCCACCTGCCAGGTCAAAACCTTGTATCAGGACTGGTGCAGGGTTTCGACCCAAAACGTCGACAGTTCCTCTCCCCCCCACAGATGCTGCTTGACCTGCTGAGTACCCCCTGCAGATTGCTTGGGCTCACTACCACAGCCTGGCCCAAGCTTTTCTCCTGAAGTTCTCCACAAGTTATCTGCTGGTTATCACATTGCTTTTGAGGAAGCTTGTTCTGGACTGTCCTCTGCTTTGGGATGTCCTGATATCTTAGCAAGACCTGCTGAGCTGCCAGTCTCCCTTTCTCTGTCTGCTCCCACGAGAAGACTGTGACTACAAATCCAGTAATTCCTCAAAGGAATTCAAAATAAGCACACAGCTTCTGACAGATCATTTATCTAGCGAGCCTCTGCAACAACTGTCAACTGACAGGGATTGTTACTGACTGGAAACAGAGTATAAATAATGCAGGAATCTTCACCAGTGTGGCCAGGTGCCCAAGGTGAGATACGGCTGCAGAGGAGATCTAGCAGAACACATCAACATGTATAAGGAACGTCTGTGAAGTACCTAGCACTCATGCAGAAATACGCATTAAAAACTATTTTTTTTTATCTCTTGATGTCGGCTTAATTTATTCTCCTTTGGCAACTTAGACATTGCACGAGCGTACAACGCTGGTCTTTATCCTTCCAAACCAGAACATCTGATTAATTTAACTCGGAGCTTGCTTTCATTTCTAACACAGTGACAGCCTTTCATTTGAATTGCAAGCCGATATTAAAGTTCTGAATCAGTCCAGAATTTATGGTGCATTCGCGATGCATTGGAAATCAGGAGAGTCTGCAGAGTGAGAACCATTCAGGATTGATTTAAGGACCTTGAGTTGATACCTCATCCAAAGGACAGATCCTCTGACAGTGTAGGATTTCCTCAATCTTCTCAGACATCAAGTCAGAGAGCCGTCCAGCTTCAAATCAGTTGGAACCTGTTTAAAAATAACGTTCAAAAATATTAAAATTATTAAGAAGTTATTGGGGCAGCACAGTGGACCCAGCTTAATCTTGACCTCAGATTTAGATCCAGAGTAGTTTATTGGCCAGGGTGCAATGAAATTCCTTGCTCACGTGAAGTCCACAGAGTAAACAGTGTACATGGTAACAATAAATACAGCAATAAATACTGTAACGAGCACAGAACAAGGGAATGGTGCAGAGATTGTAGTGCAATTTGATGTAGTGCAAAAAGAAATGCTAAACTGACCATAACGGAAGAGGTAGAAGCGTTCAAGGATGTGGCAGCATCACCGGGAAGGGGATGTGAGAGAGGTGACTGGTTCAGGAGTCTGACAGCAGTGGGGAAGAAGCTGTTCCTGAGTCTGGACGTCCGGGCTTTCAAACTCCTCCCAGAAGGTAGAAGGGAGAAACAGGAATGGCCAGGGTGGCAGGTATCCCTGACAATACCGTCAGCCTTCCTGATGCAACGCACGGTGAACTGGGTGGAAGGAAGTGACGAGTCTGTGACGGACTGGGCTGCGTTTGCCGTTCTCTGCAGGGTCCGGCGGTGCATTTGTGTGGGGTTTGCATATTCTGCCCATGACCATGTGGGTTTCCTCCCAGATCCCAAAGACACATGCGTTGGTAAGTTTAATTGCCTGCTGTAAATTGCTCCTAGGGTAGGTGAGTCGTGGGACCTGGGGGGAGTTAATAGGAGTGTGGGAAGAATAAAACAGGAATAGTGTAGCACTAGGGTAAATGAATCTATCCCACTGTTACAAGACTTGAACAGACATCTTATTCGATAAAGATGAACTCTCGATCTCCCAATCTATTTCGTCGTGGCCCCTGCACCTTATTGTCTGCCTGCACTGCACTTTCTCTGTAGCTGTAACACTTTATTCTGCGTTCTGTTATTGCTTTTCCCTTGTACTACCTTGATGTCCTGATGTGATGAAATGATCAGTGTGGATAGCATGCAAAACAAAGCTTTTCACTGTATCACAGTTCCCATGACAATAAGAAACCAATTGCCAATTACTAGGGCATTTAGGGATAGGCAATAAATGCTGGCCTTGCCAGAGGTGTCCTGAATCCTGAACAAATGAATCAAAGCTCCCTTAACGCATTTTACCTTAACATTCTAATTTTGGACTTGAAAATATAAAATGGAACTGAGGTATGATCTTATTGAATGGCGGAACAGTTGAGAGGAGTAAAGTGGCCTACTCCTGATTCAATTGATTCTGCTATCAAAAATCTAATGATCTCAGACTGAAAATAATAACTTGTACTAACATCCAGTGCATATTTCAAACTGTTGGCTCATCTCCCTGTAGTGACACAGAAGGCAGCAAGACCTTTGTAATCGGCTTAGAATGGTGATATTATATATTTTATATAGTTTATTAACTTCTAATGCATTTTTCAAACTATTGGCTAGTCTCCCTGTAGTGTGGCTCAATAGCTGGCAAGATCTTTCTAACCAGTTTAGAAAAGTGATCCGATACATTCCACCTAGTTTATTAACCCTTTGTGATATGTGCAATACTGTTTTAAAAAGCACCAATGTGTTAATAGTTAATGCTAACAAACTTAATTAAATTTTGTATGTTATAGTGGTTGGTCATGTGATGGGGATTTGTCACATGGCAGGAAGTTGTTTTAGTTATGTGTCTATCAGGATTTCTCCTACTGATGGAGAAAAGTTGGTTATTATTATTGGTTTATTATTGTCACATGTACCGAGGTACACTGAAAAACTTCACCTTTGGACTGGGGTTGCGAGCGATGCCAAGAGCCATAAGCAGAAAAAGTACCTGTACATTCACTGTCGCCAGGAGTCCAGAACACCAGCAGGGATGTGAGAACCCTGTCTCGCTTGAGAACTGTTTGTCGCTTGGATCAGTTGAGCAAACTTCCTGAACTGTCCTCGTGAGGGCTATTGATGAGTCTTATATTGCCTTCACCAGGGATGTCCACCAGCAGTAGGGATGTGTGAGTTGTGTTTACTTCAATGGGGCAAGCTGTTTTCTCCTCGTTACCAATTGCTTATAGAGTCATAGGGTCATGCAACACGGCAACAGGGCCTTCTGCCCAACTCGTCCTTGCTGACCAAGGCACCCATCTAAACATGTCACATTTGGGGGCAGGCACGGTAGTGTAACAGTTAGTGTAACACTATTACAGCGCCAGCGACCTGGGTTCGATTCCAGCCACTGTCTGTAAGGAGTTTGTATGTTCTCTCCCTGTGTCTGCGTGGGTTTCCTCCGGGTATTGGTAGTGGTATTGGTTTATTATTGTCACTTGTACCGAGGTACAGTGAAAAACTTGTCTTACAAACCGATCGTACAGGTCAATTCATTACACAGTGCAGTTACATTGAGTTAGTACAGAGTGCGTTGATGTAGTACAGGTAACAACAATAACAGTACAGAGTAAAGTGTCACAGCTACAGGGAAAGTGCAGTGCAATAAGGTGCAAGGTCACAACAAGGTAGATCGTGAGGTCAGAGTCCATCTCATTGTATAAGGGAACTGTTCAATAGTCTTATCACAGTGGGGTAGAAGCTGTCCTTAAGTCTGGTGGTACGTGCCCTCAGGCTCCTACCTGATGGAAGAGGAGAGAAGGGAGAATGTCCCGGGTGGGTGGGGTCTTTGATTATGCTGGCTGCTTCACCAGGACAATGAGAAGTAAAGTCCAAGGAGGGGAGGCTGGTGTCCGTAATGCGCTGGACTGTGTCCACAACTCTCTGCAGCTTCTTGTGGTCTTGGGCAGAGCAGTTGCCGTACCAAGCCTTGATATGTCCTGATAGGATGCTTTCTATGGTGCATCGGTAAAAGTTGGTGAGAGTCAAAGGAGACAAACCAAATTTCTTTAGCCTCCTGAGGAAGTAGAGGGTGCTCCGGTTTCCTCCCACATTTCAAAGACGTACGGGTTAGGAAGTTGTGGGCATGCTATGCTGGCACTGGAAGCGTGGCGACACTTGCGGGCTGCCCCCAGAACACTCTACGCAAAAGGATGCATTCCACTGTGTGTTTCGATGTACATGTGACAAATAAACATATCAAATCAAAAATCTGTATAATCTAGGAGTTCATGGGAATGTGGGGAGAATGGGCTCCAAATAAAATTAGTGGGTGAGTGGGATTGATTTGTGAGGCAGCATAGATCAATGGGCTGAAACAGCCTCTTTCTATGCTGTAAAGAAATATGTAAATATTGTGCTTGTTCCTAAGCTATTCACAGCGAGGCTGAGGGGACCAAGCATCATATTTCCAAGTGAGGTGATGGGTCTTTAACAGGTGGAGTTGTGAGTAGAGCACTGGATGTAAAAGAGGCTTTTAAAAGATATGGACAAAGTGGGGAAGTGCATGACAGATGGAATATAATGTAGAAAAGTGAGAAGTTATCCACAGATGAACAAAACATAAAAGCAGAGTACGTTTCTTTAAATAAGGAGGGATTGGGTGATGTTAATGTTCAAAGGCACCTGGGTGTCAGGTACCCAGGTCAGTGAAAGCCAACATGCAGGTACAGCAATCGATTAGGAAGGCAAGAGAGATGTGGCCACATATTAGGAGTGGATTTGAGCACAGGAGTAAAGATATCTTGCTCCAGTTACATTGGCGAGATTGCATGCAGAGTTTTGGGTACGGTTTTAGAACGTAGAACAGCCCAGCACTGGGCAGGCCATTCGGCCCATGATGTTGTCCCGATCTTGATGCCAATTTATACTAAATGTCCTCTCCCTGTGTACCATCCACATCCCTCCATTCCCTTCATATTCATGTGTCTGTCTAAAAGCCTCTTAAACTCCACCAAACTGCCTGCTCCCACCACTACCCTGGCAACCCATTCCAGGCACCTACCCCTCTCTGTGTAAAAAGACTTGCCCCTCACATCCCCTTTAAGCTTCCCCCCTCTAAACTTAAGAGCATGTCCTCTGGTGTTTGATATTTCTACCCTGGGGAAAAGAATCTGACTGTCTACCCTATCTATGCCTCTCATAATTTTTAAAACCACCATCAGGTCTTCCCTCAGCCTCTGGCGCTCTCGGGAGAGCAACCCAAGTTGTCCAACCTTTCTTTATAGCTCATACCCTCTAATCCAGGCAGCATCCTGGTAAACCTCTTCTGCACCCTCTCCACAGTTTCTACATCCTTCCTATAATGGGGCGACCAGAACCGCACACAATACTCCAAGTGTGGTCTGACTTAACTTTTATATAGGTGCAGCATGCAGATTTTGTTTCTTTCCTAAAAAATGATACACTTGTTGTCGATGGAGAGCAGTGAAAGTTCACTGGACTGGAAGAGAGATTGAGTAGACTGAGCTCCACGCTAGACTGGAGATCCCATTGAAACCCATACAGCTCGACAGCCTGAAATGCAGAGGGAATGTTTCCTTTGTCTGGGATGTCCAGGAGACACAGCTTTAGACTAATGGAGACTCAATACAGTGTTTCAACCCGAAACATCAACAGTTCCTTTCCCCCCACAGATGCTGCTCGACCCGCTGAGTTCCTCCAGCAGATTGTGTGTTGCTTAGAATAATGGAGCCATCTAAACTGAGATCAGGAGGAATATCTTCATGCAGATGATGATGAAACCAAAGTTCTATACCCAAGAGAGTTGTGGAGGCAGAGTCATTAATTCCATTCAAAATAAAGAGCGATAGGGTTTCTGGATGTTAAAAGAATTAAGGGATACAATGAAAGGGCAGGAAACAGTGTACAGGTAAAAGATCGCAGAGGATCTTGTCGAAGATCAAGTGGTGGAGGCAAATTCATCAGGAGCTTGGATGGGCACATGAATGAGAAGACAATGGAGGGATAGGGGCATTCTGTAGGTAGGAGGGATTAGCTGTGTTGGCACAACATTGTGGGCCGAAGGGCCTGTTCTGTGCTGTACTGTTCTATGTTCTATGTTAAGAGTGGAGAAGGATTGAGAGGATGAATGCTCTACTCATGGTCTTATAATCTCAAAATATTATTCATGTAAAACACATCAATGTAATATGCAGTATAAAAATATAGATGCTCAGCATTTCAGTCAGCTTCTGCAGAGAGAGAAATAGTAAACTTTTCAGATCAATCAGAATCAGGTTTATTATCACTGACTTATATGACGTGAACTTTGTTGTTTTATGGCAGCAGTACAGTGCAAAGGTATAAGATTACTATAACTTACAAAATAAATGAATAGTGCAAATAAAAAGGAATAAAGAGGTAGTGTTCATGGGTTCATGGACCGTTCAGAACTCTGGTGGTGGAGGGGAAGAAGCTGTTCCTAAATCATTGAGTGTGGGTCTTCAGGCTCCTGTACCTCCTCCCTGATGGTAGTAACGAGAAAAGGGCATGTCCTGGATGGTGAGGGTCCTTAGTGATGGATGCCACCTTCTTGAGGCACCGCCTCTTGAAGATGTCCTCGATGGCGAGGATGGTTGTGCCCGTGATGGAGCTGGCTGAGTCTACAACCCTCTGCAGTCTCTTGCAGTCCTGCGCATTGGAGCCTCCATACCAGGCAGTCATGCAACCAGTCAGAATGACCCTTGATGAAAGATAGACCAGAGTTTTTGGGCCGAATGGCCTTCTCCTATTTATTACTTTCTTAGATTTCAAGTTCAAGTTTATTGTCATAGGCAAACATACATGGGGTATAAATGCCATGAAAATTAGCTTTTGCAACAACAGTATAGAATGATAGAAAAATGGAGAGCCATGTGGGAGGGAAGGGTTAGATAGATCTTAGAGCAGGATAAAATGTCAGCACAACATCGTGGGCCAAAGGGCCTGTACAGTGATGTAATGTTCTATGTTCTCTAGTACATGATACAATGATACATGAGCAATCCAATACCAGAGGGCATGCATTTAAGGTGAGAGAGGGTAGGTTCAGAACAAACGTGAGAGGTACATTTTTTACTCAGAGAGTGATGGATGCCTGGAATGCATTGCCTGATAGGGTGGTGGAGGCAAATTCATTGGAGGCTTTTAAGAGGGGCTTGGATGGGCACATGAATGAGAGGAAAATAGAGGGATATGGGCATTCTGTTGGTCGGAGGGATTAGCTATGTCGACACAACATTGTGGGCCAAAGGGCCTGTTCTGTACCGTTCTATGTTCTATGTTCTATAAACATAAGTTAACAAACTTAAATTAACAATAATTATGCATAACTTACATGACAAAATAAACGTAACAACTTGCACTATTGAGAGAGAGAAAAAGAAATATAGTCCGAGGTAGAGTTAAGGTTTTTCAGGTCAGTTCTCAAGAATGCAATGGCGGTGGGGAAGAAGCTGTTGTTGACAACTGTTGTTTGGCTGCTGTCTGAGAGGGTTGCAGGGCTGTAGGAGCTTGAAGAGACAGGAAGAGGGGAGACCATAGAGGGATTACAAAACTCTTAACAAGAACTGTAAAGTTGTAGCTGTGTGTAGCCAGGAGCCAGGGTGAGCACAGGGGTGAAGCGTGAATGGAATTCCATTTATTATGCCGTGGATTCCTACCCAGGAGAGAACAAACCAGAGGACTGCAATCAAACTGTGAAAGAAAGAAGCAACGAGTTAGGAAGGTGCAGGTTTGTATTCATTAACAAAGTAAAATGTGCGGGGCAAGATTTTTACACGGTGGGTGGTGGGTGCCTGGAACAGGCTGCCAGGAGTGGTTGTGGAGGCAGATACGATAGTGGTGTTTAAGAGGCTTTTAACTAGACACATGAATGTGCAGGTAATGGAGGGATATGGACCATGTGCAGGCAGAAGGGTTTGAATCGGATTCTGTCTACACTTCTCGCTTGAAGACCCCACCCACCCCGGACATTCTCTCTTCTCCCCCCTCCCATTGGGCAGAAGCTACAAAGCCTGAAAGCACGTACCACCAGGCTCAAGGACAGCTTCTATCCCACTGTTATAAGACTATTGAACGGCCCTCTAGTACTATAAAATGGACCCTTGACCTCACAATCTACCTCATTATGTCCTTGCACCTTATTGTCTGCCTGCACTGCACTTTCTCTGTAGCTGTGACACTTTATTCTGCATTCTGTTATTGTTTTTCCCTTGTACTACCTCAATGCACTGATGTGATGAAGTGATCTGTATGGACGGCATGCAGAACAAAGTTTTTCACTTTACCTCGGTACATATAACAATAATAAACAAACCAACCAATTGTTTGGCACAGACATCGTGGGCTGAAGGGCCTGTTCCTCTGCTGTACTCTTCTATTTTCTATCTGTTCTATAACTGTAATGTTGGGCGAGGTTACAGATAGACTTAATGCAGCATTGAGATGATTGGAAATATAAGCCCTTGGACAGGCAGTAGTGCAGCACATCAACCTGCTACCTCAAACCTCCAGTGACCTGGGTTCGATCCTGACCTCTGGTGGAGTTTGCACATTCTCCCTGTGACCATGTGGGTTTCCTCCCACATCACAAAGACGTGCAGATTGGTAGGTTAACTGGCCGCTGTAAATCACCCCACCGCGTGCATAAGGGCCAAAAGAGAAATTGATGGGTGTGAGAGAGAGAGAGAGGCTGCAGAGGTACAGGGACTCATGGCGTTGTTCTGCTGGGAGCCAGCACAGATCCAATGGGCTGAATGGTCTCCTTCTGAGTGATAATAAGTAATACACACATAAAGGTAGAGGATTGATAGTAGTCAGAATAGTCAATTCATTCTAACCAGAGGCATGAATTCGGGATTTCTTCTTGAGAAGTATTAACATAATTGTGACAGGATTATCTGATGTTTAGATTGAAGGTTCTGGAGGTGAGTTCAATTATTTTAGTTCTGCAAGCTGTGAGCTAGTGAATGCAATTTGTTGTTGTCACTGTAGTCAGATGGCAGTTTAGATTGAGCAGGAAATCTATTTTGTTTTGATAATACAATTGACAGCCGAATCTTTGAACAATGTCTGCTGAGAGAGCCTCCAGATATTCATGGGAAGAGACTGGAAGGGATGCCCAGGGTTGTGGAGGTGCAGTTATGTGGATAAAAAGAAGCTCTCATCAGAAGAGGCAAGGTGAAAAGAGAACAAGATGGGGTGGGTGGGTGGGTTGTGAGGTGGTGCACACCTACTGCACCTTTTGCAGGGGGTTTTTGCTTCCTGTGGATTTGGAAGACTTTGCGGAGACAGGTTGGTGGTATTTTCCCAGAGCCTTTAGGTCTCTGCTGTAGTTAATCAGGACTCAGAGGCATACAGAAGGGCAGGGATCACTGCTGCCTGCTAGTCCATGAGTTTTATGCCAGCGCTGAATCTCAAACAACGACAAGACTTGAGTACAGGAGGAGGTAGAGAGTCTGGTGGCATGGTGTCAAGGCAACAACCCTTCCCTCAACATTCACAAAACAAAAGAGCTGGTCATTGACTTCAGGAAGCAGGGCGAAGTACACGCCCCTGTCTGTGTCAACGGTGCTGAGGTGGAGATGGTTGAGAGCTTTAAGTTCCTAGGTGTAAACATCACCAACAATTTGCCCTGGTCCAGCCACGTAGACACTACGGCCAAGAAAGTGCCCCAGCGCCTCTACTTCCTCAGAAGTCTAGGGAAATTTGACATCTCCCCAATGACCCTCTCCAATTTTTATAGGTAACCATAGAAAGCATCCTATCCGGATGCATGACAGCTTGGTATGGAAACTGCTCTGCCCAAGACCGCAAGAAATTGCAGAGTTGTGGACACAGCCCAGTCCATCACAGAAACCAGCCTCCCCTCCACTGACTCCGTCTACACTTCCCGCTGCCTCGGGAAAGCAACCAACATAATCAACACCCCACCCACCCAGGACATTCTCTCTTCTCCCCCTTCACATGGGACAGAAGATACAAAAGCCTGAGAACACATACCACCAGGCTCAAGGACAGCTACTATACTGCTGTTATAAGATTCTTAAAGGGACCACTTGTATGATAAAGGTGAACTCTTGATCTCTCAATCTACCTCGTCGTGGCCCTTGCTCCTTATTGTCTGCCTGCACTGCACTTTCTCTGTAACTGTAACACCATATTCTGCATTTTGTGTTCCTTTTGGCAGGCACGGTGGTGTAGCGGTTAGCGTAACGCTATTACAGTGCCAACGACCCGGGTTCAATTCTGGCCGCTGTCTGTAAGGAGTTTGTACCTTCCCCCTGTGTCTGTGTGGGTTTCCTCCGGGTGCTCCGGTTTCCTCCCACATTCCAAGGACGTACGGGTTAGGAAGTTGTGGGCATGCTACATTGGCACCGGAAGCGTGGCGACACTTGCGGGCTGCCCCCAGAACACTCCACGCAAAGATGCATTTCACTGTGTGTTTCGACATACATGGGACTAATAAAGAAATCTTATCTTATCTCAATGTACTTATGTATGGAATGATCGGTCTGGATGGCACGCAAACAAAAGCATTTTACTGTATCTCGGTATGTGTGACAATAAAAAAATCAATACCAATACCAATACACAATCAATGGACTGCATATCCTTCCTATGGATCCTACTATATTCCCATCATAATAGAGTGAACCTCCAATAATCCAGCATGCTCAGGACTTGGTGGTGCTGGATGGGGATGCTTTCTGGATGATTGAATGTTATTCACACTAACACGCCAACACACTTTTAATTCACTTTTTTTTGAGATGTTGCGTAATATCGCACTATCAGACTCCTGAACCAATACTCTCTGTATTTATTGCTGTATTTATTATTACCATGTACACTGTTTACTCTTTGATCTTCACAGGCGCAAGGAATTTCATTGCTCCCTGGTGTGACAATATGACAATAGCTCCCTGAAAGTGGCTGCACAGGTTGATAGGGTTGTAAAGCATGCTTGCCTTTATTAGGAATTGAGTTCAAAGTCAGGAAGTTAAGTTGCAGCTTTATAAAACTCTGGTTAGGCTGCACTTGGGAGTATTGCATTCAATTCTAGTCACCCCATTTATAGGAAGGATGTGGAAGCTTTGAAGAGGGTGCAGAAGAGGTTCACCAGGATGCTGAGGGCATGAGCTATAAGGAGAGGTTGGACAAACTTGGGTTGTTTTCTCTGGAACGGCGGAGGCTGCGGAGAGACCTGATAGAAGTTTAGGGGGCTATGTGGAAAGGAAGGGTTAGATAGATCTTAGAGCAGGATAAAATGTTGGCACAACATTGTGGGCTGAAGGGCCTGTACTGTGCTATAGTGTTCTATATTCTATGTTCTAAGATTATGGAAGGCACAGATCACAGATACAGTAGACAGCCGGTATCTTTTTTTCCCAGGGTCGAAATGTCTACTACTAGAGGGCATATATTTAAGGTGAGAGGGGGTAAGTTCAAAGGCGATGTGTGGGGCAAGTTTCTTTACGCAGAGAGTGGTGGGTGCCTGGAATGTGCTGCCTGGGGTGGTGGTGGAGGCAGATACAATAGAGGTGGTTAAGCAGCTCTTAGATAGGCACATGGATGTGCAGAGAACGGAGGGATGTGGACATTGTGTTGGCAGAAGGGATTAGTTTAGTTAGGCATTTAATTACTAGTTTAATTAGTTCAGCACAACATCGTGGGCCGAATGACCTGTTCCTGTGCCATACTGTTCTATGTTCTCATAAACTGATCTGATCTGTATTGCAATATCCTCGTGAACCAGATAAGGGAGGACGCAGTACAGTATCCTGGTCATTTGAAAGACAGAGTGGGAATGGGAGTACTGGTGTGTGGCGGGGTAACATGAGAACCTGGGCAATGGCCACTCGAAAAGGAGCGTGGGATCTGGGGTCCGAGAGTGGAAGAAGCACAGGAACCAGAACCCCGGTGCATCTGAAGGGACAACTGCAAACAGGGTCCAGCATATTAAATGGAGACGCGGGAAACAGGCCCCTGTAAGTGGAAGGAACATGGAGATCCAGTGAGCCAAACACCGAACCTTTGGCAGATCGTGGAATTTCAGAGTTGAATTATAAATTCAAAAATAGATTAAGTTTACCAACATGTGTCACTGCAAATGTTCTATTTTTGATTGAGTCTTACCTGAGCTTTATTTTTAGGGCTAATAATTCACTGATCTGCCCCAATGACATTCTGACTGATTCTATTTTATGACAAGAGGATCTGGGTACAAGGGTAAAGGTATCTTGCTCTAATTATATTGAGCTTTTGTGAGATCACACCAGTAATATTGTGTACAGGTCTGGCCTCCCTGCCTAAGGTGCACACTGCTTGTGATATATTGAGTGCAGTGAAGTTCACCAGGCTGACTCCTGAGACGGAAAATTTATCCCTTGAAGAGAGATTAAGCAAACCAAGTCTGTACTCTCCATGAGTTTAGAAGAATGAGTGATGATCTCATTGAAACACACAAAATTCTTACAGAGACACAAGAGACTGCAGATGCTGGAATCAGGAGCAACATACAAAACGCTGGAGGAATTCAACGGGTCAGGCAGCATCTGTGGAGGGAAATGGACAGTCAATGTTTCGGGATGAGACTCTTCATCCAGACTGGAAGAGGGAGGGGACATAGCCAGTAATAGAGAGGTAAGGAGGGGAGGGGCAAGAGCTGGCAGGAGATGGGTGGATCCAGGTGAGGAGGGGTGACGGGCAGATGGAGGAGGGGAGGGTGGGAACAGCGACAGAGGCTGGGAGGTGATTGGTGGACCAGACGCAAACCAGGTGACTACTTCGCCGAGCCCCTGCGCTCCGTCCGCCATGGTACTCTGAATCGTCCGCTTCCCAGCCATTTTAATTCTCCTGCCCATTCCCACACTGACCTGTCTGTCCTCAGCCTCCTCCACTGCCAGGGTGAGGCCACACACAAACCAGAGGAACAGCGCCTCACATTCCCCCTGGGTAGTCTGCACCCCGAGGGCACGGACACTGATATTCTCCAACTTCAGGTAACCTGCTCCCCTTCTCTGTCCCTTTTCTCTCTCCTCCTGATCCACCCAGTTCCTCCTACACCCACCCCAACCCCATCACCCTCTTTCCCCTCCCCCACCCAATCCATCTGTCCATCACCCACACACCCCTCCCACTGTGTCCCCTCCCCCCCCCCCACTGGGTCCCCTCTGCCCTCCCCACCTCCCTTATCTGGTTCCATGCTCCACCTTCCCCTCCTATCAGATCCCACCATCTGCAGCCCCCTGTCACCCCCACCTCTCACCTCCCAGCCTCTGTCGCTGCTCCCACTCCCCCCTCCTCCATCTGCCCATCGCCCCTCATCACCTGGATCCACCCATCACCTGCCAGCTCTTGCTCCACTCCTTCCCCTTACCTCGTTATACCGGCCATCTCCCCTCTATCTTTCACTCCCGATGAAGGGTCTCGACCCAAAGCATCGACTGTCCATTTCCCTCCACAGACGCCGCCTGACCCGCTGAGTTCCTCCAGCATCTTGTGTGTTGCTCCAAATTCTTACAGAACTAGTACAGGAATTATATTTCCACTGGTTGGAGTGTCTGGAATTAGGGGTCACAGTCTTATAGAAAGAGGTTGACCATTCACGACACAGGTGAAAAGAAATTTCTTCACGCAGGGAGTGACATATATTTGGAATTCTTCAGGCAAGAGAACACAGAGGATCAGTTAGAAGAACTCAGCAGGCCAGACAGCGTCCATGGAGAAAGGATACTGCCTGGCCCGCTGAGTTCCTCCAGTACCCTCTTGTTTTTTCCTCTGGATCCCAGCATCTGCAGTCCTTTATTTCTCCAGGGAGGCTCAGCTGCTGAGCGTATTCAAGATAGAGGTGGTTAGATTTATGTATATTAAGGGGATCAAGGGATATGGGGTTGGTGTAGGAAATTGGTACTGAGATTAAAGATAAGCCATGTTCTTATTGAATGTTGGAGCAGGCCGGGGAACCTGATTCTATTCCTTTTAATCTTCTGTAACGTGCATTTGCAAAAGAAGTTGAGTGCTTGAAGAACACATTAATGCACATCTGCCAGAAGCAAATTTTCATGGCTGTGTTGCTATTTACAAATGGTGTATAATGGCTCTTCAAAATGTTAATGTGAAAAGAGCTACTGTTAAATTATTGGTGTAAATAATGCTTACATCAGACAGGCAAGCTGCTTTTAATAATAATGGTTGATGTGTGCATTGTTGAAAGGCATTGGTAATTAATTTACACAGTGAGAGATCGTTAACCTCGCAATTAATTACCAACTTCTCAGGGCTTTACTGGTGTGTCTGTTAATGATAAAAAATGTAAAACACTGATTAGGGCAACGCTTTGGTTTGGTTAGGGGTTGCCAGCTGTTGCTCATTTGCTCTGCATTGGGGTGGTTGTAGGTTTGGTTTCTGCTCCAGTGTCTGGTGTCTTAAGTTGAGGCTACTGTTCTCAGCACTGTATCAAGGTGGCATTGTCTAACCCCAAGTACTGCACATCATAGAGGGAGAGATCAGGCAGAATGGGTCTTGAGGTCAGAAGAAAGAGAGGTGAGTGCATTGAATTCTTACAGGGCTCGACAAAATGCATGCAGAGACAATGTTTTCCCTGGCTGGTATGTCTAGAACCAGGGGGTCATTATCTTAATCTCAAAATAAGGGTTGTCCAGTCCGGTTAGAATAGGGACAAATTTCTTCACGAGAGGGTGGTGAGTCTTTGGAATTCTCTGACCAAGAGGGCTGGAGAGCTTCAGTTTTCCTTGTTAATTCAGGAACAAAAGCCTGAAAGTACTCACCACCAAGATCAAGGACAGCTTCTATCCCATAAGACATAGGAGCAGAATTTGGCCATTTGGCCCATCAAGTCTGCTCCGTGGCCCGCTGTTATAATCCTATCGAATGGTTGCCTAGTACAATAAAATGGATTCTTGACCTCACAATCTACCTCATTATGGTCTTGCACCTTAAGATGAGATAAGATTTCTTTATTAGTCACATGTACATCAAAACACACAGTGAAATGCATCTTTTGCAGAGAGTGTTCTGGTGGGGGGGGGGGGGTGGGCAGCCCGCAAATGTCGCCACGCTTCCGGTGCCAATATAGCATGCCCACAACTCCCTAACCCATACGTCTTTAGAATGTGGGAGGAAACCAGAGCACCCAGAGGAAACCCACTCAGACACAGGGAGAATGCACAAACTCCTTGCAGACAGCAGCGGGAATTGAACCCAGGTTGCTGGTGCTGTAATAGCATTGCGCTAACCACTACACTACCGTGCCTGCCTCTACACTACCACGCCTGGCACTGGTACCTCCACTGCAATTTCTCTGTAACTGTATCACTTTATTCTGCATTCCGTTATTGTTTTCCTTTGTGTACTACCTTGATGTACTGATGTGATGAAATCATCTGTATAGATTGTACCTGACAATAATAAACCAATTACAGCTACCAAACTAAACTTGACCCTCTAATCAATGCTAACCATTGCAAATGTTTTGTTTATTAATCTACATAATAATCAATGTTACTATTAAACTCTTGACCTCACAATCTACCTCATTATGACCTTGTGGGAAAAGATACCTCGAAAACATACTGATTAAGCAATGAGAGTTATATCCAGAAACCCCAACTGTTTTCCCAGTGATATCAGTTGAAATCACTGATGGCAGTAGGAAAAAACAAATTCAAATCAGTGAATGAATGTTTGTAAAGAACAGTCATTGGTAAATTGGTTTATTATTGTCACAGGTACCAGGGTATACAGTGAAAAACTTTGTTTTGCATGCCATCCATGCAGATCATTTCATTACAACAGTGCATTGAGGTAGTACAAGGGAAAACAATATCAGAATGCAGAATAAAGTGTTGCAGTTACAGAGAAAGTGCAGTGCAGGTAGACAATAAGGTGCAAGGCCATAACGAGGTAGATTGTGAGGTCAAGAGTCCAGTTTATCATATCATGGGACAGTTGAATAGGCTGATAACAGCGGGATAGAAGCTGCCCTTCTACAGGGGTTTCGGCCCACCGAGTCCATGCAGACTATCGAGTACTAATTGATTCTAAATTAATCCCGTTTAATCTTATTCTCCCCGTATTCCCAACAAATCCCTCTTCACCAAGATTCAACCACTCACCTACACACTAGGGGCAATTTACGGTGAACAATTAACCTACCAATCCACTCAACTTTTAGGTAGTTAACTGGCCACTGTAAATTGTCCCAAGTGCCAGACTCTGGGGGAATTGACGAGAATGTGGAGAGAATTTTTAAAAATGGCATTAGTGAAGGGCTGTGTTGTACGGTATGTCTCTATGATTCTATCTTTCCCAACATACTCTTCACTAACAGCAACACACAAGATGCTGGAGGAACTCAGCGGGCCAGACAGCATCTGTGGGGGGAAATGGACAGTTGATGTTTCATGTTGCAACCCTTCATCTGGACTCAAGACCCGAAATGCCATTTCCCCCCACAGATGCTGCCTGACCCGTTGAGTCCCTCCAGCACCTTGTGTGTTGCTCCAGATTCCAGCATCTGCAGTCGCCTGTGTCTCCATTTCCTTCACGAACCAGCACAAGTTTCAACCCTGCCCCAATCACCAGTACTCACTGCAGTTGTAGAGCCGGTTGGCTTTTTGGAGATCATAATCGCTGAGTTCTAAGCGTTGTCCAATCACGTTACTGAATTCAGCAATCTTGGTGACAATTGTTGGTTCAGAGCCATTGTTAAAAGCTGTGGAACCGTAGTGCATCACCGAGGTGTAGTCATACGGTATGTTTTGAGTGATAGCTGACTTATCGTCATACTTATCGAAATTCTGTTTTTTACCTAAGTAAATAGAAACCAAACTGATCAAGCAACTGCTTTAAGAATGCGAGGACGTTAGACGCAGGAGTTGGATGTGATGGGTTGGAGGGCCTGTTTCTGTGTTGTACCGATCTGTGATTCGATGAGACGCCTCTGTCACTATTTCTACCCTTCCCTCCTCCATCTGCCAATAACCCCTCCTCACCTAGATCCACCTATTGCTTGCCAGCTCTTGTCCCACCCCTCCACCTCACCTCTTCACACGACCTACCTTCCCTCTACCGTTTCCAGCCCAGATGAAGGGTCTCAACCCAAAACGTCGACGGTCCATTTCCCTCCACAGATGCTGCCTGACCCGCTGAGTTCCTCCAGCAGCTCCTCGAAGCTTGTCCATCCCTGACTAAGCTCGTGGGTCACCTGATCTTGGCCTCAGCTGTATGTTCTTGCCCAGTCCTTGTGGCCTTCGATTGTCCAAAGGTTCGGAAATCTATCTCAGCCTTGAAGCTATTCAATATCTCAGCCACCACAGCTGTCTGGGGGAGAGCATCGAAAGATGCCAAACCAAGGGACATATATAGAATTGATAGTATTAGAGGGGAGATGAGGAACGTTGCTTCGCCCAGAGAGTGTTGGAGGTTTGGAACTCACTGCCCTGAAAGGATGGTAGCACATTCAAATAGTCTTTGGATGTGCACTTGAAGACCACGTGAGGCTCTGTTCTGGAAAGTGAGATTAGTCTGGGTGAAAAACAAACTGCTGGAGGAACACAGCAGGTCAGGCAGCATCTGTGGAGGCAGAGGGATGGTCGACGTTTGGGGTCGAGACTCTTCATTCAGGACTGAGAGTGTAGAGGGGAGAGAGGCGGTATAAAGAGGTGAGGGGGTGGGGGGAGATAGGGGCTGGCAAGTGATAGGTGGACGCAGATGGAGCCAGGTGAAGGGAGGAGTGTGGTGATGTGGAGACGCAGGAGGCTGCAGCTGCTGGAGTCTGAGGGAAGGAAGGTAACGTCGAAGGGATGATGGGTGGATGGGAACAGTCGGGAGAGGGACTGTTCCCTTCTGATCCCAACTACTTCCTTACTCACCAGACTCCATCGTCCTCAGCCTTATGTCGGCTCCACCAATCACCTCCCAGCCTCTGACCCTCTCTCCGCCCTTCCTTTCCCCACTTGGCTCCATCTTCCAATCAACCCTTCCTCACCTGGATCCACTTATCACTTGCCAGCTCCTGCCTCACCCCTCCCCCTAAAGCTACATTCCAAGGAATTAAGTCCTAGTCAACCCAGCCTCTGCTTATAACTCAGGCCCTTGAGTCCTGGCAGCATCATGTAAGTCTTCCCTACACTCTTTTCAGTTTAATGCTGTCTTTCCCGTCAAAGGGCGACCAAAAGTGTACTCAATACTTCGTGCAGCCTCACCAACATCTTGTATAACTGCAACATAACGTCCCAACGCCCTGACTGATGAAGGCCTGCATGCCAAACCCGAGGGCCTGGCTTTGTGAGGAGTAAGAGGTTTAGAGGGGATCTGAGGAAGAAACCAGATACTTCATGCCCTCGATACCAGAGGGCATTCATTTAAAGTGAGAGGGGGAAAGTTCAAAGGAGATGTTCTGGCAAGTTTTTTTACACAGGGAGTGGTGGGTGCCTGGAATGTGATGCCAGGGGAGGTGGTGGAGGCAGATACGACAGAGGCAATTAAGAGGCTCTTGGACAGGCACATGAATGAGCAGGGCATGGAGGGATATGGGCCACGTGCAGGCAGAAGGGATTAGTAATAATTAGGCATTGTTAGCTTAATTACTTGGGCGCAACATCGTGGGCCGTAGGGCCTGTTCCTGTGCAGTACTGATCTATATTCTATGTTCCAATCTCTTTGTCCATAAGGTGGTTGAAATCTGGAACGTGCCCAAGAATATGGTGGTGGCAGGTACCCCCGCAACAGTTAAGGAGCATCTGGATGAGCATTTGAATCGCCAAGGCATGATTGGCTATGGACCAAGTGCTGGTAAGTGGGATTAGATAGGTACTTGATGGTTACCATAGATGTGATGGGCCAAAGGGCCTGTTTCTAGGACAATGAGATCAGCCATGATCTTGTTAAATGGTGGATTAGGTTCCATGGCCAAATGCCACCCTCCCCCTTTACTGTAAGTCAAGCACAACTCTTTAGGGGAAAACCAAATGTGGGGCAGACAATCAAGCTCCATTTGGCAGCAGTTTGGGCCACACACATGGGAACGTTTTATGAAATTGTATGTTTGGAAAATTACCAA